>NC_135371.1:146250227-146553257 GCF_049243985.1 Paroedura picta | reverse complement strand
GTGCAACCTGGCCAAGGTGCATAATAGGCTGCATCCAAAATTATGTCATAGATTGTCAGTGAGTAAAAGAATAGCCAATAATACGATGCTCGCAGGTGACATAAGGATAGCAGGCCAAGCACTGGCACTTTGAGGCTGCATGCAGAAAGCTAGTGATCACCCAAATAGAGCAAAAGTGTGCTCAGTCATGATTTGAAATACCAAATGGCATCAGTCAGTTGCTTTTATCTTACATGAGAATGCCTTTTGAATGGGAGAAAACGAAGCAGTGAGAACTCAGAATTTCTGCACCAAAAGCTTTACAGACAAACAACCATTCTTAACTCAGCCTGATTCTGGTTTCTTGGCAGTGAGCTGGGAACATAAATAATTGGGGGGGGGGGCTTGAAACATTGCAGGAGGGGAGTTAGGTGTTTCTACTGCTCAGAACTGGAGTTTGGCTAAGGCTTAACCAGGCTCTGTGACCAAGCAAGGCTGGAATGTTTGTTTGAATGGAGAAAGGGAACACCACTGTGCTGCTCCTTCTCTGAAGAGGACTGTGGGGCCTCATGTACAGAAATGTCCAACGCATTCTGCCATCTGTTTCTGGGATCCCTAATGTATGTGCCACCCTCCTGCTCCTGGGGGCAATTCCACAACTCTGCCCTGCTGTTTTTCTGAGCCTACAGGGAGGGGAAGGTAAAGGTAAAAGTAAAGGTAAAGGTGTCCTCTGTGCAAGCACCGAGTCATGTCTGACCCTTGGGGTGACGCCCTCTAGCATTTTCATGGCAAACTCAATACGGGGTGGTTTGCCATTCCCTTCCCCAGTCATTACCATTTACCCTCCAGGAAGCTGGGTACTCATTTTACCGACCTCGGAAGGATGGAAGGCTGAGTCAACCCTGAGCCGGCTGCTGGGATTGAACTCCCAGCCTCATGGGCAAAGCTTTCAGACGGCTGCCTTACCACTCTGCGCCACAAGAGGCTCTTGCAGGGAGGGGAACGAGTATATAAATAAAATAATTATCATCATCATCATTAGTAGCAGTAGTGGTAGTAAATGCAAAAATAAATTAATAAATAGGATGTAGATATTTTATACTCATAAAGCCCTACTCTATTCCCCAGTTTGCAGCTTTCCATATCCACAGGCAGATTTATTTATTTTTTGGCCAGGAAATCACAGCTGACTTGTGGTGACCCCGTGGTGTTTAAGGCAACCAGACCTTCACAGGGATGTTGCCATTGTCTGTCTTTGTATAGCCAGGGGAAAGCTTCTTAGATATTGAGATTTGACAAGATTCGGCTAGCCTGGCTCATCCAGGCTGGTAAGTCAGCATGGATGGTTTCAAAGTAGCAATACATCTAATTCTTAACATTTAAGTATGGATACTTAAATCCAGATATTGGGTCCGTGAACAGAGTCAAGATAGATCTTCCGAGAAACCTGAAAAAAGCCCAGGATTGCAGAAAAACCTGAACTCTTCTTTTAGAAGATGGCTTTTCTCCAGCACCAATAATAGAAGCAGCCCCTATAGCTTTCAGAAATGAATGCCCCCAGTGTTGCCAGGTTGCAAATCTTGGTTTCTGTCAGCCGAAGATGGTGAGGGCAGGACCTTTCCAGGGTTGCTCTGGCCATTGAAGAAAGACTCATTAGAACCAGGCCTGACAGCAAACACCAGGTAACTGGCTACTAGGTGACTTGCATGACTCAACTAGGCCTAGATGGTTGCCACTGATCAATAGCAGCCTCCCCAGGGTTGTGTAGTGGTTGGAGCAGGCTTTCTCAGCCAGGGTTTTGTGAAACCCGAGGGTTTCTTGACAGCCCTGGAAGGGTTTCCTGAACAGCTGGGAGTTGATTAATTCCAATGATAAATGGGTAGGGAAGGAGAGTCCCTAGGTGGGTGTTTCCCAAATAATCACACTGTTTCTGGGGTTTCTCAGAGCTTGAAGAATGTTTCAGGAGTTTCTCAATGTAAAAAAAGTTAGGAAAGGCTGGGTTAGAGTTTCAGGCTAGGAACTGGGAGATCCAGTTTCAAATCACCACTCTTCAGTGGAAACTCACTTTAGTCCTGTCAAAGACACTCAGTCTAACTTATTCAAAAGGCTTGCTGTGAGGATCAAATGGTGGGGAGGAGAATAATGTAAACTGCTTTGAGCCCCTGATGTGGAGAAACACAGCAGAGAAATTGACAAATGAATGAATGAATGAATGAATGAATGAATGAAGTAAAGATAGCTAGAGATGGGGATCAGATAACAATTAGGCTTGTTGGTGGATGGAAAATAGTGATGGAAGCAAGGAAAGGTGAGCATATGGGGGCAGCCTGGAGGAAGGAAAGAAGAAATTACGGGGGGAGGAGATGCAAGGGAAAGTGAGGTGGCTCCCACAAGTCCCTTGAAGGTTCTCCACTGGGCAACTGGGCCCACCCCACTCCCATGGCTCCCCTTGTACCACTCAGCCAGAGTTTTCTCTGTGTGAGGGAGGAAAGGAGGGAAAACTGAAGACATGGTGGAAAAAAGTAGATTGGCTAGTGAATGGGAAGGAGTGAAGGAAGCAGGAAAAGGGGACAGGGTATGGTGGGAAAGGAAATAGAGAATGAGAAGTCTCCCACATGCCCTTGTGGACTTCCCTTTGTATTATATATATTTTATTGATGGCACTGCCATGATTTCCTCCTCCTTTGGAATCATAAGATGTGATGCACAAGTAGCCTGTGTATTCTGACACTCAGGTCGGAGAGTTCTAGAGGCCATGCCTACCGGGATCCTGTGAATGCATGCTACTAATGAAACACACCCTGTTATATGCTGTTGCCATGTTATCTGAGAATGGCATTGCGTGGATGCTGTTTTTATTCTCAGAGGCCCAGGTAGTTTCTGCAATTATCCTGAAGAAGTACCAGAAGTATTGGTAGGCCAAGGAAATTGTAGAGGATTTTATAGATAACACAAAGTGTGGCTTTAGGGCACCCTCCTCCACACAGGCAGCTCAGCTCACTTGGGGAGGCATCAGGAGAGATGTTGACCATAAACTATGCACCCTAGAAGCTACCTCGGGATCTTAGGCAACACCCATTTTCTGTTGCAGTGCTCACGAGCTCTTCAGCAGCACAATTAATGCAGTCACAGCAGCATTAATCTGTTCCAGAAAAACCAGGAAGGAGTCTCATAGTTCTATCTTAAAGATAGCTGTATTGAAGCAGAAGCTATGGAGGGCAAAAGTCCACTTCAAGAGATGTTAAATGTGGAAAGCGTTTCCTGAGGAAATGTTTGAGAATGACAGCCCTCCATGGCCACTTAGTGTTCTCTTAATGCAGCCTTTCTCATCTTTTTTACCATTGAAAAACCTCTGGAACATTCTTCAACCTTCAAGAAACCCCAGAATTGGTGTGATTGTGCAGAATATGGTTGGGAAGCATAGCTGCATACACACGAATCTGGGGGCCCACCCCTTCCCACCCCCTGTGGGCCCATCATTGGTCACATCACCTGACAAATGTTTGACAAAATTTAAAAATATATTAAAAATTAACTCCCACCCATTCAGGAAACATTCCAGAGCTGCCAAGAAGCCCCAGGGTTTCACAAAACCCTGGTTGAGAAAGCCTGTCAGAATGGTACCATGGATTGCACAGGAAGCAGCATTCCGTGTCTAGATTTCCTCTCTCTCCGAGCCCTAGGGCAGGCTTCCATAGCGCCCCCTCACTTTCTGACATACATGGATGGGAGTTAGCAGCTAGACTGCCAAATTTTAATGCAGGGCCTTTAAGTCCAGCTGTTTTCACTGGTTGCTGTCTCCCAAGCTACCTGTCAGAGTTGTGGAGAAGATAATACAGGTGTGAGGAGGAGACCCCTTGTATGCTAATCCAAGTTGCTGGAAGAAGTAACAAGCCAAGTAGATCCCCTCTCCATTCCACAGCCCACCAAAATCCCAGGTTTAAAAGTTGGTTCGAGGGCTTTCCCTTCCATTGGCTCCCTCTCTTTGGGGAAATAAATGTGTGGGGAACCTTTGCCACCCTTCAGGGTTAAATTACTTCCATCCCTTTGGTTTCTCGTGGGTTTCAGTATTTCCATATTTCCTCTACACATCCCACCCGCCTCGCCTTCTCCCTGCTCCCCACCAGGTCGCCTCCAACTCCTTGTGAAAAATTGTCTTCCCCAACAACTTTCACCCCCTCCACCGGTTGCCAGGCAACTTTGTTTACGGCGTAATTTGGATCAATGGAATCCCAGGAAGAGCAGGCGAGGGGCTGGTTGCTATGGAGCCAGAAGCCTGGTGACTATAGCCATGGTGCTATTCCACCCATCGCACTCCGCTTCCTATGACTTGCTCACAGGATCTGGAAGACTTGCTTTGGGAAGAGAAATTCTCCTGGGATGGGGGGGGGATTGATGCTGAAAATCTAGAGCACTTCTAATCCCTTGGGAAGTTCTGCTTTTTCCTCCTCTTTCCCTGGAGGGGGAAATCGAGGTGGGAATTGGGAAATGCATGTGGTCTGAATCACAGCCGACAAGATATTTTTCATTTCCTACAGGGGGCGCTGTAGTAATGATAAGGAACGGATTGGAAATGGGACCCTTAGGCCAGATCCCCTATGAGCCTGTTCTTCTTTCAAGGTTTCAAATAATTTGGGAGGGGCTTTCAGTTTGCTGTAAATCTAGATCAACAAAAGCAAATTTCCCCTTATATAATAAAATTTAATCTTGCTAACCCAGTGTATGTCTATGTGGCCTGTCAATTACATTTGTTTTTTGTTGTTAGTAATGGACTGTCTGCTGGGCATAATCTTGGTGTAGTGGTTAAGAGTGGGGGCCACTAATCTGGAACAGTGGGTTTGATTCTCCACTCCTCTACTTGCTGCCAGCTGGATGACCTTGGACTCACTACAGGCCAGTTAGAACTGTTTTCACAGTTCTGTCAGAAGCTCTCTCAGCCCACCTACCTCACGGGATGTTTGTTGTGGGAAGGTGATTATAAGCCGCTTTGAGATTCCTTCAGGTAAAAAGCGGGGTCTAAAAACCAACCCCCCTTCTTATGAAGAAGAGAGAGCGGAACTCTTGCTAATTTCATACCATAGAGGTGTCTCAAGGTCAAGTTGAGGCAGCTGAGAGCAATTAGAAAACAGAGCCAAACTATAAAAAGGGAGGCAGGGCGCTTTCTCTCTCTCAGCTAGGACCTTGCCAGCAGGACAGGGCCTTTTAAAGTGGCTAGGGGGCTGTTATTGTCGCTCTCCCTGGAATAAACTTGCATGTGTTTATGAACTTCAGATCAGCGTTTACCAGAGAGTGTGTTCCTTTTATTGATTAATTGTGGAACAATATTGTTCCTAGAAAAGTAGACATCCTATTGGTTTCATCAGGGAGAAAGGAAAGCCTTTCTCCCAGTTGACTCGGTCAGTGGCTGTGCTCCAGGGCCTTGGGGTCTGGGTGCAAGGTCAGTGATTCCCACACCCAGGTGTCAGCTGATCTGAGAAGCTAAGCAGGGCTGGCCCTGGTTAATACATGAGGGAAAGGGCACCAAGAAAATCCAGTGTTGCAAATAATTATTATTTTTATAGCTCACCCTTCCCGGTTGGCTCAGGGGGGGTAACAACAGGCATGTACATGCAATAAAGTTACATTAATAACAGTTGATAAACTTATTGGACCACCTCTGTTAGGGTCTTGTGAAAGGGAGGGGGGAAGCTTCATTTTTGCTGGAAAGTTAGTGTGAGGATGGTGTGTTTTGAGGAGGGAGTCCAGCGTTGTCTCTGGGTCAGTTTCCTTGGCTCCACCCTAGGCCTCTGTCTTGCAGGCCCTCCAGACCCTCCAGGTCCTAGGTCAGTGGTTCTCAACCTGGGGGTTGGGACCCCTTCGGGGGTCAAACAACCCTTTCACAGGGGTTGTGGCAGGGCAAGCAGCTTGGCCGGGGGGGCACCATCCACACAATAGCCTTGCGGGGTAGATTGAGATAGAGCGTTCATCCATCTGGGGCATTGGAAAAAAGCGAGATTGGCACGGTGGGACAAGAGGTAGAACTGAAATGAGACACCCCGGGGGGGGGGGAAGCAATTTATATACAATAATGAACAATGGATCTTCATGCCATTGGTCAGTTTTAGTTTAATTTCTGTGAAAGAAGACTTCCAAATTTTATGGTTGGGGGTCCCCACAACATGAGGAACTGTATTAAAGGGTCTCAGCATTAGGAAGGTTGAGAACCCCTGGCCTAGAGGATCCTGATCTCATCACGGAGAGCATTCTATCAAGTTGGGGCCAGGACTATAAGAGCTCTGGCTCTGGTTGAGGCCAGTCTTATCTCTTTTGGGCCAGGGATCATGAGCAAGTATTGCTCTTTGAGGAGTGTAGCAGAAGGGCCAGTCCTGAAGGTACAAGAGTCCCAGACCATTAAGAACTGACGGTTAGCACCAAAATCTTGAATCTGATCCAATGTTCAATAAGTCACACATTCCTATTCTACTGTTGCTTTTTGTCAACATGTATTGTAGAAAATAAATCTTGATTGCCAGAGGTGAAGATAGAATAAGTGCATTGCATTGTAGTTACAATCCATCTTTCAAACCACCTTCAGCTCTCTACAAAAACTGTCAGTCTTCTGAAGAGTGAAATAAGGTGAAATAAATAGAAGGTGAAATAAATAGAAATTACAGCTGGTTTTGACAGAGTGGGGCAGGAAGGATCAGGAGCCCTGTGACCCAGGAATTCTACAGATATAATTTGGGAGGAAAGTACTTTGAATTCTGAAATGGATTCAAACACCTTTCAGATTTCCCATCTGGGCTGTGGTTTCTCTTTGTACTCCTTGAGTCTTGGGTTATATAGACATTGAGAGTTCTGGATGGACTGCATCTCTGACTGAAACCCTTAGGAACATTGATTTGCAGAGGGAACATCTGCTCCAGCCACAATTCCTGCTTTATAAGCTTAGCAGAAAGCAAAGTGAATGGAGTTGCAAAGAAATGATTCTGCATCTCCACAGGAACCAGCCAGTGAAGTCAGAACCCCACTAAATCTAATAGTTCAAAGTGAGAGTAGGGTCAAAGCTGCATTCTGCCCCTTCTGGTCTCCCTTGGGTAAATCCATTTACTTCTCTGGAAGGGAAGGAGGATCTTGCAAATATGAAGAGAATTTATTATACAGATTTGATTAATCAAAGACTTTTGAATGATTCTAGATTGAATTCTAGGGTGTTTTTTTTGTTTATTTTTTTGTAATTTCACATGACTGTATTGCATCTTAAACAGCCCGGGCAGATAGTGACAGAGCCTTAAAAATAAAAGGATCTGTGGTAAAATTTCATTTTTAATACACCTGCATATTCTATCCAGGAAATCCAATAATTCTTCAACTTCTTAAACTCTTATTACTAACTAGAATTAAAGCCCATTGTAGCCAATACAGGCACTAGCATGGGGGAGGTAGGAAAATAGCAAAGAGAAAGAGGTGGAAAGAAAGAGACTGAGAGAGAGAGAGAGAGAGAGAGAGAGAGAGAGAGAAGGAGGAAGGAAGGAAGAGAGAGAAAAGAAAAGAAAAGAAAAGAAAAGAAAAGAAAAGAAAAGAGAGAGGGAAAAGAGAGTGACAGCAAGAAGTATAGGTAGAAGTAAAGAAAGTTAGAGAGAGAGATAGAAAGCAGAACAGAGAGACAAATGGAAAGAGAGGGGGAAAGACAGAGATATAGAAGGAGAGATGCAGAAAGAGGTAGAAAAGAAAGAGAGAGAAAAAAGATAAAGTGGGGAAGGGCTGGCGTGGCATCACCCAGGCTGGCCAGGGTTTTTTGCACCCGGTGAGCCTGGGAGAGGTGGCAGCAGACAGCCCTCCCAGGCGCACTCTCTGGTGGGCCGGGAAGCCCTTCCGCAGCCTGTGCGAAGTCATGGGAGGGCATCCTGGTCCAGGGGAAGCGCAGCTATCCCTCCCCCTCCCCACAGTCACCGGTGGGCCGCAGGAGGGCTTTCTGGCTAGCCCTCCCCCCTGCACTCACCAGCCCTCCAGCCTGCTCTCTGCGTGGTGGTCAGGAGCATAATGCCCGTGAGTTCGCCAGAGCACTCCTGGCCTGAGCTGTTGGGGGTGGGCAGTAGCTTTGCTGTGTGCTTCCTTATTGGTCCAGAGTCCAGACAGGCGCTCCACCCAGGAGGGCTCAGCGCTTTTATTTCTATAGCCAATGGTTATGATGGGCTGATGTCATCATATACTATTGTTGGCAAGTTGGCAGAGAAAAAGAATTTCCAAATATAATTATTTTCATGCCTGTAAACAATGAGATTTCTAATTTGGTTTCTTATTCCATTCATAGACCATCAAAACTGACTTCTTTATAGATTTTACAGCCTGATATCTGCCTAAATTCCTACAAAATACTATATAGTACTACTATAGATTGCTTAGGTGGTTAGACATGATCAGAATGGACACTGGCCAGAACACTGCATGGCTGAGGGAGGTGCTGCAGGACCGAGGATCATGGCAGCAGCTGTGCCTTGTAATCGCCAACAGTTGGACATGACTGAATGGCTGACAACAAGAAGGAAAAGAACATGTCATTTTCATATGAAATCAGTTTTGTATCTACCTTTGGAAATTTAATATCATTAAATGGCTAAAAATTCAAAGTTAAATAGATGTCTAAAAATTCAAAGTTAAATAGATGGCTAAAAATTCAAAGTTAAATAGAAGGGGAGACAGTGGCAACCTTGCCTCACCCTGCAATGTCATTGAAAGGTTGCCACAAATAATTAACCTTTACTCAGGGTTAAGATAGATCAGAATGTCCCATATACAAACATTTTCTTTCAAGCTGAAGTTTTCTGAATGCGCTATAAATAATTCCATTCAGTATGATCAAATGCTTTCTCTGCCTGATTATAAACCAAATTAATAAAGTTAATAAATCTCATAATATTCCAGAACACCAGCTTTCCTTTCAGGAATCCTGTCTGGTCTAGCTCAGTTCATTTTCCTTTTTATTGTCACAACAATGGTGTGAAGTAGCCTAGGCTGAGAGAAACTAATCTGCCAAAAGCTACGCAGTTGGCTTTATGGCAAAATGAGGATATGAGGATTTGTATTCAGATCTCCCAAATTCTAACCCGCCTCTCTAACACTACATTGCTGTTCTCCATCATAGCTCTCCCATGAAGTCAGCCCACTCTACCCCCATATGGTTTTACCTCAACATCTGGCTTTTACATATTGCTCCAGCTGTCCTTATTTTACTACAGCCACTTATTTTTTTCTGCCATCTATCCTAGTAAATTGCTGGGCTTTGTGGAAACTGAGTTTTTTTAGTTGTTAACATTCATGTATGCGCACTAGCTTCTTTATAGAGCCTCTTGTGGCGCAGAGTGGTAAGGCAGCCACCTGAAAGCTTTGCCCATGAGGTTGGGAGTTCAATCCCAGCAGCCGGCTCAAGGTTGACTCAGCCTTCCATCCTTCCGAGGTCGGTAAAATGAGTACCCAGCTTGCTGGGGGGTAAACGGTAATGACTGGGGAAGGCACTGGCAAACCACCCCGTATTGAGTCTGCCATGAAAACACTAGAGGGCGTCACCCCAAGGGTCAGACATGACTCGGTGCTTGCACAGGGGATACCTTTACCTTTACCTTTTACTAGCTTCTTTTCTTCTATGATTAACCATGAGAGGAGCAACTATTACACTGCAAGAATACTCCATTTGATATTTTAGAATTATTTTTTGTCAAATTGATTATTATGGTTTCTTTATTATTATCACCCTTGGTTCAGAAGCTGAAGCTGTAGAGGTTACATCATGGTAAAAAGGGACAATATTAATCCAAACAGCTTTCTACAATTTGTAATGATGTGTATAGGTGTTCAGGAACTGATCCTTGCTGCTGTGAGCATAAGGGTGTTATAAGCACCCAAGATTCCATACTTCCATCTGAGAAAAGTTGAGAAATATTAATGTAGATAGATAGCTGTCTCTGAACGTGGAGATTCCATTTGGTTATCATGATTAATAGTGAATAATAAACCTGTTCTTTCAAAAAAAGAATCTGAGCTAGTGGCTCTTGCTCATTTTATAGTACTTAATTACACACTGTATGAACACATGTAGCTGCCTGCCACTGAGTCACCACTGGACTCCCAGGGTCTGAATCGTCTGCTCTCACAGGTAACAGGTCTCCAGGTCTTCTACTTTATTTCCTGTTTGGCTTGATCCCGTTAACTGTAGATGCCAGGGATGAACATTGGAACTTTTTGAATGCAAAGAAAACGCTGCCAACTAATTTTATCAGATATCCCCAAAATCTAATATTAAAAATTCTTACCTTCAACATTAGTAATTTTAGGAATCTCTGCAATGGCTGTCCTCAGTGACTTTTTCCCTAAAGTCCAAAGTTTCCTAAACCCTTGAGCATTTTGGCTGGCTTTTTCTGTATTCTTCCAAGCTCTCTGATATCTTTTGTGAGATTAGGTGATTTTTATTCATATAACAATGGTATGAAGTTATGGAATTTATCGGAAAATCTTTAGTTTTGGAAGCTCTTATTTGAAATATAAGAGTTTAATATCTGTACCACAGCGTGCTTTTGTGTCCTTATTGTTTGTTTCAACATTTGAAGAAATAAGAGTTGCTTAGATTATATCTTATTTTGGACTGGTAAATTCTTTGTATATGCCATAATCCAATATACTGACACATGACAGTTCTCATTTCTATAACATAAGAATGGCCAACATCTGCATTCTATTAGAGATCTTTTGCACCCAAACAACAGTTCTCAAATTTTCCTGGGGAAAGTGAATAAATTTTAAACCAGCTTATATATCTGGTAGAGATATTTTAACTGTTTGAGCACTCCAGTGTTCCATTATTCCTTTATTTTGTAGCTCTGCAGCACTATGTAAAAATGGTGGCATTGAAAATTTCAACAGACACACCATTGATCTATGTTCTATACATGATTATACATTTCCAGGCCCTGGAGGTAAAGATTTCTATCTCTGGAACACAAGCAAGCAATTCAGAACTGCAGTTATATCATATGCTACAATGCCCTATAGAGCTATTATGTTCTGTGGGGTAAAAGGTACAATCCCTTAAAAAGATGGTACTATTGACCATTCCTTCGGTTCCTGTCTTGCCTGACGAATCACACTGTGACCTTGGAGAGGTCTCCGACTCTGTTTTCCCAGCCTGGATATCCCTCACTTAACACAATAGGATTGTTTCAGTCTACCTCAAAGGAAAAGGTGGCATTCAGTTAATAAATGTTAAGTCCTCTGAGATGTGTCGGCAGGTTCCTTATCGCTGCTTTGGAATCTCCCAGCAAAAAATACAATTGTAATAATTAACCCCACAGAGCTCTACAAACTGAACTAACAGGCTGTATGTAGTAGAGATTTCCCTGCTCAGCAAGGAGCTGTAGGCTGCAGTCACTGCAAGCCACTATAGAATGGTTTGGGAGGCGAAGTAAAGAAATGATCCAGTATAGCATATGCGTCAGATAGGATACTTCCAAAGAGACAGGATCCCTTAGTTACTGGATCTTGATCACCCGCCTTCAAGAAACTAGAACTGCTAAGACGTACATTTCTATACTTATATATTCAGTGGGAAGTTTAATTAGAGCAAGGATCGACTTCTGAACAGGCTTAATCCTGCAAGTGTGCAAAGTAATAATACAGAGGAGTGTGTCTCTGAGCATATGCAGTCATTTCAATGCAGTAATGTACAACCATAACGTGTCCTTAACTATACAGCGCAGACAGAAGCAGGACTGGATTAAGACATGCACAGGATCGAAATTATGCCAACTTTAAAAGATCCAACAGCACTATTAAAAATGGTGATTTAGTGAATGTTTTTAAAATTTAGAGGCCACTTTATATTCTATGGCCTTGGACTATAACTTACTTATATTTTGTATAAATTCAGTTCTGCATAGAGTGGCATTGAGATCAGGAGACATTTATTCTATGGAGAATGGAGTTCCATTACCTCTCCCCCCAGCAGAAATTCCCCACTGACTCAGCATCAGCAAACACAAACAGCCCCTCTTGCTCACTCATAAGAAACTGAGCCAAATGTTCTGTTCTTACTTCTGTTCTTACTTTCTAGGATTTTGGCTGCCAATCCATTTCTCTGCCTTGCTAGAGTCTGTGGCAGGAAACGGAATAGTTAAAGAACAGTATCACGCCAGGTGCCCCTATGCTGACATGGTTATGAGCACCACATGGACTTCCAGCACAGCAAACATGGTTTGCGATAACAATCCCATTGCTTAGTGGTGGTGCATCAGTGCCCAGCCAATGCGTAACTGACTCATGGTAGACTGTACAGATTGCGTGGGCTGGCCGCACAGTAGTGACACAGCCAGATGTAAAGCTGACATTTAGGTTTGCGTAGTTGCGCACCCAAGGGCCTTGCTCTTTAAAAAAGGCCCCCATCCTATCCCTGTAGCAGGGGAAAGGCTTTTTAAAGTGTTTGTGAAACAAATGCAGCTACTCAGTGTTGGGCTTTCAATCCAGTCACAGAAGGCTGAGTGGTAGAACCAGATGAAGATATGCTGAGACTCAAGATATGTTAACTTTAAGAATCTCCATGGGTGGGTGTGTGCGTGTCCAGTGGTGACCTAATGAATTAATGACCTCCCAAATGCCCTGAGCTGGATCACCGAATCCAGCCTGATCTCAGATCATGGAAGCTAAGCAAGGTCAGCCCTGGTTAGTGTTTAAAATGGAGATCACCAATGAAGTCAGGGTCACAACAGAGAGGCAGGCAATGGCAAACCACCTCTGTTCACCTCTTACCTTGAAAACTCTACGAGGTCACCATGAGTCAGCTGCGACTGGATGGCACTTTCCACCCCCACCAAAACAGCCAGCGTGATGTAGTGGTTTAAGAGCAGTGGCTTTTAAGCCGGGTTTGATTCCCTGCCCCTCCACCTTCAACCAGCTGGGCGACCTTGGGCTCACATCATTGTCCTGATAGTGCTGATTTCTTCTCAATTTTCCCTAATGTTATTGTGTCTTTTCCAGTGAGTCTTGTCTTCTCAAAAGGTGACCAAAGCTTCAATTTGATCATTTTAACTTCTAGGGAGCGTTCAGGCTTGACTTGATTTAGAGCCTACTTATTTGTCTTTTGGCAGTTGGTGGTAGTTGAAAAATTCTCCTCCAGAACCACATTTCAAATGTATCAACTTTTTTTTTGATCTGTTTTCTTCATTTTTCAACTTTCACACCATACATCACCCTTCCTCAGCCTTTTTTCCATTGAGAAACCTCTGAAACATTCTTCAGGCTTTGAGAGACCCCGGAAGTGATGTCAGCAGGCTCTACCTTCCAGCTACACCACAGGAAATTGCATGTGGCATCACCCAGACACTCCCATCAGATGTGACATCACAGGCCATTCCCACAGCACAAAAAGTGACAGCACAGAAATATGATGTGGTGAACAGGACACTCTGGTCTGACTACCAGTTGGCTCTTCTTCACCAAAGGGAGCCTGCAGAAACAGGGCTGGGGCAGGCCTATGTTGCTCCATCACCCCCTCCCCCACCCAAATGCCAGAAACAGGGCCAGGCTTATGCCACCATTGCCTTCACTGCCCCTACACCAGAGACAGGTCTAGAGCACACCTATGCTGCTCCATCACCTCCACCCCACGCAATGCTAGAGACAGGACCAGCAAAAATGAAATAGGAAGGGTGAAAGACCAAACAATGAACATGCAATAAGGCATTGGGACTCCAATGTAATAAACAGACTTCCAGGTAGTCTTCTGTCTTCAGTTAATTCTTTAATAAGTAGAATTCTTAATCCCAGTGCATTTCACTGCGTAGCTTTATCAAGGGACATCGAATTTCAAATTGTTTTCAACTGGAAACTTCAATTTAGAAGAACAATCTCTTAACAGTGAATCTGGTATATATGGTTTTTAACCCGAATACCATTACAGCCAGCCAAAGACTTTTACAAAAAATTCTACAGTTACTTCTAGTTTCAGGTGTTCTAGTAACAGAACCAGAGCAGGTCTATGCACTCCAATACCCCCTCCCTCTCATTAAGTTAAAATGAGAGTACTTACCCATCTGGACTCCAGTTGCTACCACACGTGATGAGCCTTGGCAAGGATTTGTATGACCGAGGCCCCTCCCCTTACCACCCCCCTCCAGGCCTATCATTGGCCATTTTGGGAGGGGGTGGGTAGGCTGACATAGCTATATATGGTCATATCACCTGATATTTTTAAATTTAAAAAATTAACTTCCACCCAATGAGCAACAGGAAAAGAGGAAAACCCACCATGAGATGGATTGACTCAATCAAGGAAGCTACAACCCCTCAGTTCACAAAAGCTGAGCAAGGCTGTTAAGGACAGGATGTTTGTGTGATTAATCAATTTTTATTTTAGCATAGCTTACAAAAACAAAAAGTAGAAAAAACCTACACAATAAACAGGCATCTTACATCACTTACATTGTATTCTTTTCACTATTGTTATTGTTAATTTTATTTCTCTTTAGCTTCTCCATCCCACCACAGTGTAAATCATAGACATTCCATTCTCATTGACCATATACTTCATCATATTCAAGTTATGGTTAAGTCATGACATCACTTCCAGGGTTGTGGCATGAAGGCATAACCAGCTGACATCACTTCTAAAGCAGCTCAAAGTGTGAAAAATTATATCAGGGGTTCCTCCATGTTCAAAATGTTGAAAAAGGCAGATCTAAACAAAGGAAAACTTTGTATAAAATGATGTTTAGATAGAATGTTTTAATACCTTTCTTCCACATTTCCCATTACTCCGTTTAAATATTACAACCAATTTTTTCTCCATTTTATCACACAAACTTTTACCTGTTCATCTTCCATCGATAAGAGCTTATAGATTTTAGTAATAGCGTTTCTTATTTTTATACCATTCCATGTCAAAAGGCACTTATAAGATTTTCAAACCCATAGCTTTTTTATCAGTTTTAAACCTTTCAAACAGATGTACATAAGAAAACCATTTACAATCAAAAACCTTTTATTAAATCTTCCCTTGATTTCATTTAGACCTCCTCTTGGGATAAATCCAAAATATCCTGGTAAGAACCATTTAGCCTTCATTTCCACTTCCTGAACAACAGAATTTAGAAAAAAAAGAGTTGGTTTTTATACCCTACTTTTCACTGTTCGGAGGAGTCTCAAAGCCCTTCCTCTCCCCATAACAGGCCTTCCTGTGAGGTAGGTGAGGCTGAGAGAGCTCTTACACTATCTGGGCCTTTTCTTTCCTCCATTTGTTTTCTGCAAGCAAACCTGCAGGGGGGAAATTGGCAAAACCCTTCCAGGGCCATTGCAAAAGCCTGCCATACAAAGCACTGGGGAATACCAGCAACATATCCTTCCACTTAAGGACTAGTCCCCTTGGAGAAAATGGCTGCTTTAAACAGGGAACACTATGGCATTATGTTGGAAAAGGCAATGCTAGGTGTACAAAGAAAAAGAGAAGAAGACCCTGAAGGAGTCAGAATGAAGATAATTAGATAGGATAGTGAAGTCAGCACATTCTCTCCTGTTAAGTATCATTCCTGGTCTATCTCCAGATAGCTACTCTTATGGCAATTTCCTCCTTCTCCAAAGTGCCATACTCAGTCTTACCCTCTCTCTCTCTCAGAGATAAAGTTAGGAACCTATCTTTGTCTCTTCTCTTTCCTTTCAGGTATATTAATTCCTAAATAAATTTTTATCTACTCTTTAACCAGAATGTGCACTGTTGTTGTGTTAATTACTTTATCAACCTAGGTTATGGTAGCCCAAATCAAGGACATATCTGATTAAAGGTAGAAAAGATTGCCAGAGGCTCTTGGTAAGAACAAGCAAGAACAAAGGAGACGACCTCCTGTAATACACAGCATAGTTACTGGATAGGTAGGCTCATGGAGATTGCCAAATTTAGAGAGAATGAATGGTCACCTTCTTGAAAAAGGATTATGGGATGTTATCCAGAACCTCTGACCAGTTGATGGTAACCTGGTAAAGCAGAGAACCTGGGACTCCAACAATAAAAAGGTAAGAGGGCCCATAATCAAGGGTTTAACTGACCAAAATGTGTTGAGTAATACCGATGCCAAGAGCCAAAGCTGTATGGCATGAGCTGGAAAGGCTGTGTGCAAATTGCTCATTAAAGTGCCAGTTCTATCCAGAAAAGCTTTTTAGTACTAAGAAGAAAGAGGGGGATCATTTGCATCATCATCTGGAAAAGATGCTTGGATTGGCTGAGCAACTGAGGAGTTCAGGAAAGGAAATTGTTGATCAAGATCTGATTGTGTTACCGTTAATAAGACTGACAGTCATAAAAATAGTCTCAGATTGAATCTAAGAGTAAGCTGTCCCTCACAGAAGTTATAAATCAGCTTGGGGAAACATACAAACACAATTTGAAAAGTCTAACAAAAAATTCAAACTGAAGGCTAATGAGATGGCTTTGAAGGTAAATAAGAAAAGTGGGATCATTAGTCACCTCTGTGGGAAGCCCGGCCACATAAAGAAGAATTTCATTGCCTTTAAATATAGAGATGCCTTCTTCAGAGAAAGAAGAGGGGGAAATTCCAAACAGCCACCATTAAATAAATTCTTTATATTAACCCAAGAAATCACAACAAGTCATATTTGGTATCTGGAAAGTGCCTGCACAATCTTTATAAGCCATATGTGTGCGTATAAAGATTTCTTTGAAATGTTAGATAAAGAAAAGAAAGAGAAATTAAGTGTTGTAGATGGACTTCAGGAAAGAGGGCAGTAGGATACTACTAAACATGATGCAGAAAAGCAAGTACAAGGATACAAAGCAAGATTGGTTGCTGAAGGATACTCTCAAGAGTATGGAGAACACTTCTATGAAATCTTCACACCAATGTTGAGAGATACTTCAATGAGCATCTAGACATAAAGACTGCTTTTGTACATGGAGAAATGAAAGAAGATATTTGCATGGATCAGCCACTGTGATTTGAGCAATCCATAGGCAAGTCACATATGTGTAAACTGGAAAAGAATATATATGGACACAAACAGGCTGCAAGAGGTTGAAACAAGAAACTTCATCAAATGCTAACCAAGGAAGGATTTGAGCAGGGCAAGGCGTTCTGCCTCATTCTGATGTCTATACTCAAGATATAGAGACAAGAAATGGCCTGACATTCTTACTTATGTGGATGACCTGATTTTATGCTATGAAAAAAGAGAAACTGTGATGTAATAGTTCAAGAATCAGTAAACATCAACTACTATCTTGGAATACAACTAGAATGAGAGGAAGATGGAAGCTATCTTCTCTATCAGAAGCAGAAATTCCTAGAATTGCTGGACTAAACGATTATGAAAGGAGCTAAGCCTGCAAGCGCTCCTATGGAAACAAACTACTTGAACCAGAAAGGAAGTAATGAACTTCTGCCTAGCAACTAGCAATACAGAGAAGTAATTGAAAGACTGTTGTACATAAAAACATTGACCTGTCCAGATACCACATTAACTGTGGGCATGTTTGCAGAAAGATGGAATTGCCAATCAAAAGGGACTGGAATGCAAAGTACTTGCATGGCATTGCCCATCTGAAACTAAAGTTACCAACAAGTGACAATCCCAGATTAGCGAGATACAGGGTATACAGACTGGGCAGGAAATGCAACAAACAGAAAGTCACCCAGAGGACATGTTCTTCTGTAGTAGCAGAGCAGTCATCTGGAACAACAGGAAGCAAGATACAGTAGCCATGTCCTCAACTGAAGTGGAATACGTATCCACAGCAGAAGCACGCAGACAACTAAAATGACTACAACTAATGCAAGACTTTGGGATAGAGGAACCCAAACCAGTACAACTTTTTGAAGACAACCAAGGGAGCATAAAACTTGCAGAGCCAGAGAAGATCAACTTAAGAACTAAACACATCGATGTGAAGCATCACCTAGTAAGAAATATACAAGAAGAAGGGCTTGCTGAATTGGAATACTGTGCTACTGATGAAATGACTGCAGATGTACTCACCAAGCCACTTCTTCAAGAAAAGTTTGAAAGTCTATGTAAGAAGATAAATCTTGTGGACTTTGTACATTAGACCTTGCAAGAGGCTGTTGGAAAAGGCAACATCTGGTATACAAAAAAGAAGACCCTGCAGGGGGCAGAAAAAAGATTAGATGGGAAAGTGAGGTCAGCACCTTCTCTCCTATTAACTGTCATTCCTTGTCTGTATCCAGATTGAATGAGAAAATTGCCCTCAGAGTAGAGAAGTGCCAAACTCCATCTTACCTTCTCTCTCGGCTAGAGATGTAGTTAGGAACCTATATTTGTCTCTCTTCTTTCCTATCAAGTATATTAATTCCTAAAGAAACCTTTATCTATTCTTTAATCAGGTTGGGCACCATTGCCAACACGATATATGCCACTGAGTTCCCTCCCAAAACCCTCCCCTCCCCAAGCTTCACCCCCACATCACCAGGTATTTCTTAACCCAGAGCTAGCAGCCCATATCCTAACCTGACACTCAAACACCACTAATGTAGCCAGAATCATGAGATAGTAACAGTGTGACTTGGGAGGAGAACTGCTGCTCTGCAAGAAATACATTAAATTAAAAAGTAACAGTTCCTGTGGTATTACTTCTTGAATTACCTTCTTAAATTCTATGTATGTAAGGATGTTGTATGTGTAACAGTAGCATACTTCCGATTTTAATTCAGAAAACTAATCAGAATTTGGGAAACAATGCCCTAAAACAATCTCTACCCATGTTAGGGCTGTCTGAAGAATATATGTCCTAGGCAGCCTTCCATCCCATCCCCTTAAAGATAGAATCATAGAGTTGTAAGGGTTCCTACAGGCCATCTAGTCCAACCTCCGGCTCAATGCAGGATCAGCCTAAAGAATCCAGGATATCTGTCCAGCCGCTGCCTAAAGAGCTCCCCCTAAACTCATACACCTTAGGAAGGGCAGTCAATACTGGCAGCAACAGGAGTGTCATTTTATGCTTTTGCCCTGCTTTGCAACAAGGTATCTGTACTGACCACAAACACACTTACTACAAAAAAAAAAACCCAAAACAAAATTAAAAAACCCTTCTATGATGTTAAATAGGAAAATTCCTGGGACGTATGTCCTGGAGTAAGTCCCACTGAATCAATGGCATTTATTCTTTGAGCAGCAGTTTTAGTGTCATTCCAATGCCAGCCATACTGCAATCAGCATTAACTGTAATGGTAGACTCACACAGCATGGCCATGTGCAATCCCCTGCATGTCATGCTTCCTATAACAGAATACATAGCTTTGCAACTGAAACAAAAACTGTTGAGACCAGATTACATATTTGGCTTGGCTAAAAATCTAAAAGACAATTTACATTTGGACTTAGGTCCCCATCATCCTTACTTATATGGTGGGGACTGGTGATAACACCTTGAATACAGTATTACTGGTATTACATACACTTCTTAAACTCCCACATGCCCTTGGGAACTGCTGAATCTGTGGGTGGGTATATTGAATTGTAATCATGTAGCTTTGAAGAAATGGACATGTCACCAGCCACCAAGTTTAAAAAGACACAGAAATTATGTACTGCATGTTAATTTTATTTATCTTCTGTTATTTTCTCAATTTACAGTCTGCCTTTCTCACCGAGACTCATGGCAGATTATAGTTAAAAACCATGTGATACGAATGAGATATTTATTTATTACATTTATATACCACCTTCCCTTGCAGGTCAGGGCAGTTGACAATAAAAATTCATGGTAAAATACAATAAACATTTCTGTCTTTTATTCTTCCCTACCTTTGAGATGTGCAGGGTGGCATTATTTATTTATTGTATTTACTAGGAATTAAGCCCGCTGTCGTGTAAATACAGCGGGCGCTAGCTGGGGGAGAACATGGTCACGCCGGCTGGTCAACCGTGCCTGGCTTGGGGGGTGGTGGCTGTTGCTGCGCGGCCCCCCTTCCCGTCGTGCAGACTCACCGGGGCCCGGGCGGGTGGCAGGGCAACGGCAGCGTCCAGGAGGCAAGGTGGGCAGCGAGAGGGTACGCGGCTCTGCGCGGCGTGGCGCTTCCGTGGGAGCGGCTCTGTGGCAGTCCCCTGTGCAGCGTGGCCATTTTGGGGTGGGCGTGGGAGGCATCGGCGGACCGCTGGCTGCAGAGCGGTTCGCCGGTGGTCTCATCATCAGCGGCACCATCTTGGATTCGTGGGGTTGGCCACGGCGGCAGCGGTGAAGTCCAGGGGAAGTGCTGAAGCGGGGAGGCGTCGTGAGAAGGTGTGGCGTGGGCACGGCAGTGGTGAAGTCTGGGGACAGGCGGCCAAGCGGCTACCTGTAAGTGGAGGGGTGGAGGTGGGAAGGGCGCGGGCGTCGGCGGCCCGGGGATGGATGTTGTGGATCGGGGTGGAAAGGGCGCTCAGGTGGGGGTGGAAAGGGCTCGGGTAGTGGCTGGCGGGGTAGGACAACGTGGAGCTCCACTGGCGGGGAAGGGCAGTCGCTGGGCGGAGGGGGAAAGTAGTTTCCCCGGAGTCCAGCAGCGTGGGGCAAGGCTCCTGCCCGGCGGCCATCCGGCAAGGATCCAGCAAGCTTCCTGGCTCCTGATTTGCTCCTCAGAGTTTTTATCCCGGACAGGGCCCATCCTAACTCCTCCCCAACAGCCCTTAGCCTTTTATACCGGCCTCTCCTGAGGCTCAGGGCAGTTTACATTAGTCTGCTCGCCTCCCCTGTCTCAGTTAACCTTATTTGGTCCCCAACCTGTAGTAATGATGGCATTTCAACTTCAAGGACTTATTCAGTCTAAAGCAAGAGAGTTTTCAAGATTCTAAAGACTTCCTGCACCATGAAACACAGTTTAAAAAAAAAAGACTCACTATAGATCCTACTAGGGCAACATGACTGACCCTTTATAAATGTAAATTGGTTTTGCTTACACCATCTCATCCTGTACCTTCCTTGATCAGTCCTGATTTTATGTTTAGCCTGTTTGACCCATCTATCCACAGCACATCCTCATTGATTGGTTATTGCTTTCTAACTGGGCTCTATTTTGTATTGTATCTCTGCTTCTGTCTTCAAGTATAAACAAACCTCCTGTGGATGGATGCTCCTATGCTTCTGATGAACTGAGCTCTGACTCACCAAAGCCTATGCGGAGTTGAATACGGTTAATCTTTAAGGTGCCATTGCAACAGACGAACACAGCTACCTCTCTGCAGCTACTCTATTTGTAACTCAGGGCATTTCTGCTGCTGATGCTGAAAAGCTTTTCAAAACAAATGATGTACCATTGTCCTTATTTTTCTCTGAAGCTCAAGGTGATCTTCCCAAGGACTGATCTTTTCATTGAGGAACCCATAATATCCCTCCAGGAACTTGCCTAGAATAATATAAAGATTCTAATCTCCTGTTACGCTCACTTCTGTCTTTTCACTTCCCTTTGTTGTCCTATGCTGTGTCAAAACTTAGAATGTAAGCTCTTTGGGTCATAGTGCTGCTTGTAAAGTGTCATGTACATTGGCAGTGCTGTCTCGATTCCTTAACATCACTATTGTCATCTATGCTAATTGAGACAGGGAGCATTAGAAAGTTGGCTATGAAGTGGCCCCAAACAGTTTAAAAAAAAAAGAAGAGAAAGGAGGAGAAACCGTGTCTGCAAGGAAAATACCTTGATACCCCCCTTGGGGTATTTCCTTCTAGATTTAAATACTGCTGAAGAAGGAGTTAAAATTTATCCATACGTTTTGCAGAGAAGTTGCCATGGGAGCAGGGAGCATGTGAAGAAAGGGAAAATGTTGTGGTACCCACATGATGTAACTTCTGATACATTTGCAAGCTTCTTTTGTTTCTCTCCCGGAAAGGCGCCTGCCCCTCGGCCCTAATTCCCACAGCCACTAAATATGGTGCAAGGGAACCTTCAGCAGCAAAAGGCAGCCACATTGAATAATTAATTCATTAACAACCCCTTCCCCAGCTCTCCTGCCTAGGGAAAATCAATTCAGGAGAGCTCAGGGGAAGCCGAGACCTCTTGCCCCTGGGAGAATCTCTCTCTGAACAGCACTTTAATAAGTCACTCTGTTAAGGCAACGTGACAGCTTTAACCCACAGCCAAGCCAACTGGTATGGCAGGGGGTTCTGGGCACTTCCAGCAGCAGGACCGGGATGCAATAGTTGTGGAGGAGCCAGTGAGACAGGCCCTTAAACTATATAGGCCACCCCTCTGAGGACAGGAACTTCCTGGGCCCCAGTGGGGCTCCCTTCTAATTAATCATTAAGCCTGTCCCTTTGGAGGGTTCTGCCAAGTTACAGGCCTGCCGTTCCTTTCTCCAGCACTGTCAAACGGAGGGAGTGGCCACAACAGCGAGATTCAGCGCTGCTCTGCCTCTTGCTCCTGGCCAGCCAAAGGCAACTTGTGGACAAACCATTCTCTTGCCTCCATTTGTTGGCTGCCAGCAAACCTGCAGGGGGAAAAATGGCCCAGGATCTGCAGCCAGATCGGGTTTCTCCTCATTGTAGCCAGCAGGCTGGCAAGCTGCTAACTGGCCTGGGAACAAAGGCAGTTGGCTGCCGAGCGGCTCAATGTCACCCCCGAGGGCGGCAAGGGACTCGAGTCTGATCGGCAGCCAGCTGTCCCTTGGGAGGAGAGGCCCGGCCTAGGAGAGGGGAGCGACAGGCGGCCGCTGCAGGCATAGAGCCCCCTCTCCCGCTCCCCAGCCCGAATCCGTCGGTGCAAAAGCCTGAGGAGGGAGACTTCCCTGGAGGGGGCGGAATGAGCGGGAGTTCAGCCTTGGGAGGAGGCCGGCGCAGATGACATGAGGGCGGGCAAGGGGTCCCTCGGGTCTCGCAAGAAGCCACGGCCAGGAGTAAGGCAGGCGACGGGGCTCGGGTGCAAGCCCAAGGAACCCGTGTCTCTGCCCCCCATCCCCATCCCGGGAGTGGGCCGCACAAACGGGCCAAGTCCTTCTTCACCCACCCACCCACCCACCCTCGCCTCGCCTCACCTCGCCTCACCTCACCTCGAGGCAGCCCGCGTGCGGCAGGTGCCCTTGCCCTGGCGAGGCTCCTCCGTCTCGGTTGCCAGGCGCCTCGGCTGCCCGGACCCGCCGCAGCTCGGTCTCCCCTCGTCCGCCGCGAGAGCCCCGCGACGCCGCGCAACAGGCTGGGGAAGCACACAAAAGGGACCTTGTGCCTTTAAGGCCTCCTGCCTGGCGATCCCCGGCTCGGAGCGCGGTGAGCCTTGTGGATCCGGGCTAGAGGGCGTTTACCCTGGACAACGCGGGAGGAGGGGTCGGGCCGGGCGCGAGCAGGCGGCAATGGAGGGGAGGGCTCGGCGGAGAGGGGGGGCCGCGCCGTAAACACACAGCCGGGCGGGGGAGAAGGACCCGCTTGGCGGGCGACGCGGCTGGTTTCCCCCCGGAGGAGAGGCGAGGCGAGGCGAGGCGAGGCGAGGCGGGCCCTGCTGGAGCGCCAGGACTCGGCCCAGGCACTGGGAGGTAAGGGGTCCCCGGGCCGTCAGTGGCGCCGGGAAGGAGCGGGGAGCAGGAGCGCGCGAAGGGCGGGTTAGAGCGCTAACCGGGGCGGCGGGGCGGGGGGGTCGTGCATTGCGCCCCAGAAGGCGACTCGCAGGAGCCGGGGTGTGTGTGTGTGTGTGTGTTTGTGCGCGCGTACCGGGGAGGGAGGCGGCGAGAGTTTGGTTCTGGGCACGGTCGGTTCTAGAAAGGCCGGGCCCTTGAACGGGCTCGCTCTCCAGAGGAATGAGACAGAGGGACGGCGGAAATCGGGGGAGGGAGGAGGGGGGGCTGGGGCTGCGGTTAGGCCGCCCCACGTTGGCGTTGGGGGATCCGAGCTTGGCCACAGCATGGCCAGCGGGAGAGCAAAGACGGCCGAGGGAAACGGCGGGCTTCGGGGGGAATCCGGCCGGGAGGGTCTTGGGACGGGACATGCCCGGGGAGGAGCGAAAGAGGGTAGCAGTAGCACTGATTCCTGCGCGGTGGCGGCGGCGGCGGCGGGACGCACCTGTACAGCCGGGCAATGTGGGGAGCCTTTGGTGCCGGCACCAGGAAAGTTCCCTTGTCGCGGCTCCTTATGGAGGGCTCGGGAGGACACTCAAATGTGCTTTTCCGAGCGTCCTACCCCCCCCCCCCGGGCGGCATAGGCCAGAAAGTCCCAGTTACCTGGCGAGGGGCGGTAATGCAACTGATTGCGCCTCCCTCGGGGGAAGGAGGGGAATGCCCGAGTGAAAGGTTTAACCTTCATTGTTCTGTTTGTAAAGACTAAAATATATCACCTATATTCTCCCCCCCCCCCCGGTCCATCCGCCAGCCTCCGTTGGCTCCCCTAGGATTGGTTTTCGGGGATCGCCGTGGCTGATTGGCTGGTTCCGAAATGGGGGTGGGACTGTTTAGCTAATCTCAGCCTGGTCAGGTTACATACCCGAAGGAGGAGCAGGTGGGCTTCCCCCAACCTTTATCTGACTCTGTTGGGGCCTTTGGGTTCGCCCCGCTTTCCCCCCACTTGACTGCAGCTTAAACAGAGGTCACAAGGGGTGGTCCTGAGGTCTTTTGGTTGGCCTGCAAACACCCAGGAGGTACCAGAGGGGTGAGGAAGAGAAGGACGTAATCCTTCCAAAGTGAGTCCTGATCTCGGAACAGTCAAACAAGACTTTTATTCTCAAAGGTACTGCTGCACTGTTATGGGGGGGGGGGTGTTTCTGATGGACCAAAATGGCTATCTGCAGATTTTGTCTATAACCTGATGTGATTTTGAAGGCATATTCTGCTATAGGATGAGGAGTGTTTGCATATAGGAAGTAATTTGTGTGTGAACTGAAACTCATTTTGTGAGAAGCGGCAAAAGGTTGCAGTTGTCTTAAAAGTAGGCCTCAGGCAATGTGATTGTTTTATCACATTGATATAGTTTATTATGATTATATTTTAATATTTTCTTAAGTTACAGTTTTTACCTCACCTGTGAAGATATGTTGATTAGTTGAAATCCTCCTTCCTCCACTCCTTTTAGCACGCTATCTTAGCCACCTTATGTCCTCTAAGCCTGACCTCCCCAAATTGGCTATGAAGTTGTCTCTTGTGCAGCTTGGCTACTTAAACCAGCTGCTGTGTCCCACCCTAGAAGAAGAAGAAGAATTGGGTGTTATTATGCCCCACTCAGCTTTACCTTAACAAGTGTCAAAGCAGCATATAATTCCTTTGCCTAAAACAGGCACCCTGTGAGGTAGGTGGGTCTGAGAGACCTGTGACTGGCCCAAGGTCACTCAGCAGTGTTCATATGGAGGAGTGTAGAATCAAACTCAATTCTTCAGATTATACTACCCTCAACCGCTATACTGGTTCTCTAGAAAATGGCTGTGTCAGATTGCCCCAGGGGTATAAAGCTGTTCCAGATGAGAGGGGTGTTGTGGGGAGGTGAAAAGGGTTCTGGTGCCCAAAGCCTGCTGTCCTTTTTACTGTAAAAGGTATCAAAGGCCAATGGACCATAACTAAATTGAAACTGTAAAAGGCCGTGAAGTTGTAACTTTGATGCCATCTCACAGGTAAGAACTGGGGTGGGGGCGGTAATAGAATTGTTCTTTGAAGTGGTTGGAGTTAAAATGAGCCCAGGGGTTGGTTGGCTTTTTGAGATAAATAATTTGAAATGAGAAAATGATTCTGGTTTGGTTTCACATTGAACTGGTGGGGCTAGGAGTCCAGCTGCCCCGCACTCCCCCTGCTAGGCTTAAAAATCCACTTTGTTGCATGCTGTGCAAGATGAGAGGGTGCGGATGGTGTGGCAAAGAAACGCAAACATTGGTTAAATTGAATTTGGGCAGAACTGCATATGAAGTTCCTATTGCCCTTGGTTGCAGATGTTTGGTATGTGGGGTCAGACGAGGGAGGGAACAAGCAAGGGCAGAGTTTGATTCTCTGGAGACCTCTCATCCCATGGACATCATGACTGCAGGTCGTTGGGTATGTACCGCTATGGAAATGTGTCATGCATTGTGTTCAGTTCTACCTTCTTTTTAATCTCCTGGATGTTTTTGGTTTTGTTTGCTGTCCATACACAGCTGATTTGTGGTGACTCTGTAGGGATTTCAAGGCCAGACACTTTCAAGTGGATTTGCCTTTTGCTGCCTCTGCATCCTGATCCTGGTATTCCTTGAGCGTCTCCCATCTAAATATTAGTCAGGGCTGACCTTGCTTAGCTTCTGAGAGCTGACGGGTTTGGGCTAGCCTGGACTACCCCAGTTAAGGCCCTATATATATCCTTGCTAACAAAACCGTAGTTATTGTGCTGCATGTAGGCTTTTGTGGTCTCCAGAACCCTGAGGAAGCACTGGTGGTGAAGGCTGGGTCATTCCGTGCTAGGGTGAAATACTGGAAAATACAACCTTTTTCATAGAGGTAAATGACACTATTTATTCACATGTGATGCAACAAAGGAGTGTGTCTGGAGTAGTGCTCCCTTCCTGTAGTTGTTGTTGTTAGGTGCGAAGTTGTGTCTAACCCATCGTGACCCCATGGTCTTCCATTCCTTCCTGTCCTCTACCATTCCTCGAAGTACATTTAAGTTTGCACTGACTGCTTCAGTGGCTCCATCCAGCCATCTCATTCTCTGTTGTCCCCTTCTTCTTTTGCCCTCAGTCGCTCCCAGCATTAGGCTCTTCTCCAGGGAGTCCTTCCTTCTCATGAGGTGGCCAAAGTATCTGAGTTTCATCTTCAGGATCTGGCCTTCTAAAGAGCAGTCAGGGCTGATTTCCTCTAGGACTGACCAGTTTGTTCGCCTTGCAGTCCAAGGGACTCGCAAGAGTCTTCTCCAGCACCAGAGTTCAAAAGCCTCAATTCTTTGACGCTCAGCCTTCCTTATGGTCCAACTTTCACAGCCATACATTGCAACTGGGAAGACTATAGCCTTGACTAGACACACTTTATTTGGCAGGGTGAGGTCTCTGCTTTTCAGGATGCTGTCTAGATTTGCCATAGCTTTCCTCCCCAGGCGCAAGCGTCTTTTAATTTCTTTGCTGCAGTCCCCATCCGCAGTGATCTTGGAGCCCAGGAAAATAAAATCTGCCACTACCTCCATTTCTTCCCCATCTACCCTGGTTAAGTAAGACTCAAAGCTGCTCTTGTCTGCATAGTTCTGTAGCTTTGTCAGCCTGGGCTTACCTTGGGTTCCATTACTTGATCACCAAAGTCTGGGGAACTAGCTTTGATACATAGATATTAGCTGAAAGTATGTCAGTCTGGGAGAGGAAGGGGTGAGGAATAACACATTCAAGTCTTCTGTAAGTCAAACTTGTTCACTCCCTCCCCCCTTCCCTTCAGGGCTGCTTGTAAGAGGGCCTGGGATGGGTGTCACACCGGAGGGCCTACCACTACTTTCTGCAAGGACCTATCCATGTGTGTATGAAACTGGGTGGCCACGTGCAAGAATTTGTGTACGTGATTGCCTTATCTGTGTTGCTGCCCAGAAAGCTTTACCTTGCGGTTATTGATTTCAGCATCTTTACTGTCAGAGTAAAATTGTCTCTTCCAGCCTCCCAAGGATACATTTTTTTTACAACCAGCTTAAGTTCAACAAGTGACCCCAAAAAGTAATGTTTTCTGCAAAGGCAGAAATGAAAGCCTGTATTCCCATGGTTCTGTGTCAGTGAGAAGCATGTATTGTGTGCATTAGAGCAGGGGTTGTTAACCTGTGGTCCTCCAGATGTCCATGGACTACAATTCCCATGAGCCCCTGCCAGCATTTGCTGGCAGGGGCTCATGGGAATTGTAGTCCATGAACATCTGGAGGACCACAGGTTGACCACTCCTGCATTAGAGGTTGTCCTTCTACTGTTCCCAAATGCAGTGCTTTTCCTTACAGCCATTAGTGACAACGATTCATTCATCTTCAAGTACTCGAAGGGCTGTCACATAGTGGATGGAGCAAAGTCGTTTTCTGTTGCACCAAAGGGTTGGACCAGAACGAATGGGATGAAATTAATTCAAAGGAATTTCCGGCTAAACATCTGGAAGAAGTTCCTGACAGAGCGGTTCCTCGGTGGAACAGGCTTCCTTGGGAGGTGGTGGGTTCTCCTTCCTTGGAAGGTTTTAAACAGAGGCTAGATAGTCATCTGACAGAAATGCTGATTCTGTGAACTGAGGCAGATTATGAGTGGGTGGGCAGAAGGAATTGTGTCCATGCTTGACAATTGTGGCCCTTTCTTGCATGCCCTGGCATTTGCAGGTTGGGGGGAGGGGCAAACTCCAGGCCAGACTGGCGAGGGATGCTGTATTTTTTTTTGGAGGGGGCATCATCTGGGCATGGAATTGGAATCAGGTAATTGTGAATTTACTGCATTCTGCAAGGGGTCGGACTAGATGGTGTGGAGGTCCTTTCCAATTCTATGATTCCTACAAGAGATAATGAAATGAGGCACTCAGGGGCTGGGGGGGGGGCTAGTCATGTTCCCTGCCTCTGGAGTCAAGCCTGTTCCTGTTTGTATAGTCCTGCCTCTTCTCTCTAGTAGTCCCCAAACTGGGTTCTGTATCTTGGTCATTCTAAAGCGTAAGGTAAATTAGTTAGTTTATCAACGGTTGGTTGCTGGAGCAGATACTGTTTTACATTTTATCAGTGGCCAGCTCAAATCCCTTCAATTGCCCTATGCAGGGCTGGAGAAATACTTCTGATTGTAAGGATCCGCACCAGCATTTGAGTGATTCCATACTGCCTGAGGCTGAAAGACAAGTGTGAATGTTCCTTTTGATTTGGAATCACTGTGTGTCTCTTTCTGAGCACGCTCTGTTCAATGGAGCATCATTTTCATGCTCCCCTACCTTCTTGTAAGGAGAATGTGGAATACTGAACTATGATAACTCTCTGCCAAACACAGGTGGCTGTGTTTGGATGCTGTGACACAGTTTACTAATGTAACAGGATTAACTTTTGCTTATATATTCCTTCTGTTATGATGGTCAGTTCTTAGTCTGAGGAAGAGTGCTTGCCCTCGAAAGCTCACGCCTTGAATAAATCTTTGTTGGTCTTAAAGGTGCTACTGGACTCTGATTTTATTGTGCTATTTCAGACCAACACGGCTACTCATTTGAATCTATGTAAAAAGAAATAACAGATAAGCAAGGGGTGTGAAATGGACATCAAAAGTAGTTCAAACTCAGTAGGGATGCTGCCGCTAACTCTGAAATGACTGGGAGAGCACTTAAGAGAATGTGGTAAAATAGCCGTTGGTTGGCAAGGGAAGAAATGCCTGGTCTGGAGTTTCAGAGAACTGCAGAATGGGATTGTACAGAGAGTTCAGCTGTGGAATGGTAGCTAGCATGCATGACCAGCCTGACCAGCTCCTCTTCTCTCTACAGGTTGCCGCCTTGGGTCACTGGTGAAATGAGAGCCACCCCCCCACGGTCTCCAGCCTGACTTCCCTAGGGGAGATCCATGACGCCTCATCACACCCAGCTCCCAGTGGCCCTCCAGGTACCAGTTCTTCTCCAGGGCAGGGTATGAACCCAAAAGTGTTGATAGTCAAGTGTTCCAGAGACCTTTGTAGAATCACACACAGGGGTTGTGGAATATGGCTCCCTGATCACATCAAGCCACCCACTGCTGGATCTCTAGACAAGCCTTTCTCCACTTTTTTTTCCCATTGAGAAACCCCTGAAACATCCTTCAGGCTTTGAGAAAACCCCAGAAGGAATGTCAGCAGGTTACACCTTCCTGCCACACCCCCGGAAGCCATTTCACAGAAATATATGGTCATGTCACCCAATTTTATATATATATAATTTCTGCCCGATCCATGAAGCCCTTCCATGGCTGCTGCAGAACCCCAGGGTTTTGTGTAATGCTAGTTGACAAAGCCTGCCATAGACACTTCCTTCCTGGAGAGCCTTTGTGTGCTAGCCCTGTTCCATTCTCCGTGAGATGATGGTAGGTGAATTTCCTCTAGGCCCGGCTGGATTCTGGAGATTTTTGGTGAAGGGGGGGAAATCACTTGCACATGAAATCGGGGTGGGTGGGCGGGCAGGTAGTTGTGAGTTCCTGCATTGTGCATGGGGGTTGGACTAGATGACCCTGGATGCCCATTCCAGCTCTGTGATTCTATGATCCTGTGACTCGCTTGACAGGGAGCAGTATATAAGTCAAAATAAAATAAATGTTTGACTGTGCCCACTGCCATCCTAGTCCTGTCACTCAGGCCTCATCTTGCCTTCCTGTATAGTCTGTTCTCCTTGCCAATGTGAGTCCTGTTTAGCGGCCGGCTTCTTGTGTTCTATGAAACCTGTAAACTAGACAGTAAGCTATAATGAAAGTACCCCACTGTTCTTTGGCCCTGCCCCTCAAGAGACACTCTCACTCCCAGGGCTCCATCTGCTGATCCTTCAGTTCCTCTTTCCTTGCTTTGGAGCTCTTCCAGAAAAAGGGATACATGGAGCACGTCCTGCCCACTGGCTTGCACCTCTCTGTGGTTTGGCTCTCAGGCAGGAAGTGCTCCCCTGTTGATCTGTGTACAGCTGCGGGACTTGGAGAGGGAAATCCCTGAGTAATTCTCCCTCCCCTGCAGGTTTTGTTGCTGTTTATGCCTTTTCCTGACCTGGTTTTCCTTTCCTGCAGCATGTCCTGGTTTAGTGGCATCCTGGTGCCCAAGGTGGACGAGCGGAAGACCGCTTGGGGCGAGCGCAATGGGCCCAAACGCCACCGCCCAGCGCTTTGTGGTCTGCGCTACATGAGCTGCCTGCAGGACCCAGAGCTGGAGCGTGGAGGCAGTGGGGGTCTGGGGCTGAACTGTTCGTGGCAGGAGGACCATTATGGCAAGAAGCAGCAGCCGTCCTTGCCGCCCGGCCCTGGGGCAGGAGACCTGGGACTCAAAGCTGTGGATCTGGGCTTTGAGGATGGCAGCGGCACGGGGAGCGAGGCCAAGGGACTCTCGGCCAGTGATTGCAGCCGGCGCTTCCTGCAGGTGTTCCGCTCAAAGCATTTCCGCTCTGCCAAACTGGAGCGCCTCTATCAGCGCTACTTCTTCCAAATGAACCAGAGTTCGTTGACTGTGCTCATGGGAGTCCTGGTGCTCGCCTGTGGCATCATGCTGCTCTTTCACTGTGTGCCTGGTGCTCCCCGTGTGGCCTATGCGGCTGTCCTTGCTGTGGCGGCCACTCTCTTTCTGTCCCTGATGGTTCTCTGCAACCGGACTGGCTTCCACCAGGACTGCATGTGGGCCGTGAGTTACCTGGTCATCGGGGCATTATGCGGCGTGCAGGCCGTGGGCACCCTGCTGGTCTCACCACGTAGTGCCTCTGAGGGGGTCTGGTGGAGCGTCTTCTTCATCTACATCATCTACACTCTTCTGCCTGTGCGCATGCGGGCAGCCGTACTGGCTGGGGCTTTGCTTTCAGTGCTGCACCTGGTAATCTCTTGGCATCAGAACCGTATGGACTCCTTCCTCTGGAAGCAGGTAAGGGGGAGGATCAGAGGAGGAGGGAGGGGACAGTGAGCACTTAGGTGAGCAAGCAAGTGGATTGAAAAGTGCTGGGGAAGGGGGCGGAGCGGCCGAAACCCGACACTAATTGGAGGGAGGTGTCTTGTTGAAGGAGATTTGAGGCTTTGGGTGTGAAAAAAACAGACAAGGCTGGTCTTGGGATAGCAACCGGCCCTGTTTCCCAGGCACTGTTGAATGAGCTGAAAGGCCAAAGCCTCCTTCTCAAGTGACACTTGCAGCAGGGACTTACTGCTCTATGGCTCCTTCCTGCACCACTAGGGTAACATGAGACGTCTCTGGCCATGCTGGCTCTTCCTCAGCACAGCACTGCCCCAATTTCCCAAGGTAGAATATGATTTCTCTGGGATGTCCAAAGTGATCTGCCACAGCTCTCTATTTTCTGCTGACTGTAAGTGAAAATAACTTTGCTGTTCATCTGTACCTGTGTACTCCTGCCCAATTTCTCCATGCAGTGCCTAGTAACAGTGTGGGGGCACCTTGAGCTCTCTGCTGCTCTCACTAGCATCTCATTTATCCTGTGCGGAATTTGACAGCGTTGTCCTAGAATCTTTGCTTCAGTTCTTATAATGAGCATAGTTCTTGCATGGTTGAATGTTTGTGGTCACTCTGAGGCTGAGACCCAGGAACTGTTCAAGAGGGACTTGTAAGAGGGAGACTTTTGCACCCTCTCTTCTGTCCTTCTCTGAGGAACTCCCAAACCACCCATGTCCACTGTGTCCATTTTTATTTCACATGTCCTTGACTGATTTCTTGAATAACCTACAGAACTAACTGCACAATCTTAAACTGAGTTACGCCCTCCCAAGCTCTTCCATTAACTTAGAAGGGTATAACTGTTCAGGATTCAACTGCCTGTATTTACATGGAATTGAATAGATTTGTGCAAATATTTGGATGCTGAAGAATTCTGTGCTGTTTGACTCATTTTTGTTGTTTTTACCTTCGAATTTGATGTGATGAGAGCCAGTTTGGTGTAGTGGTTAGGAGTGCGGACTTCTAATCTGGCATGCCGGGTTCGATTCTGCACTCCCCCACATGCAGCCAGCTGGGTGACCTTGGGCTCGCCACGACACTGATAAAACTGTTCTGACTGAGCAGGAATCTCAGGGTTCTCTCAGCCTCACCTACCTCACGGGGTGTCTGTTGGGGGGAGAGGAAAGGGAAAGCAACTGTAAACCACTTTGAGACTCCTTTGGGTAGAGAAAAACAGCATATAAGAACTAACTCTTCTTCTTCTTAAAAGTTACTGACTTCCCTGTACTGCTGAGGCTTGTATGGCAGTAACTTTTGGGACCCCATAGAATACCACATCCAGGTCCAAGTTACAATGCCATCTCTGAACAATTGTCACTGCAGTGTTGATGCTGTGTAATACGGGCTGGGTGGTGGTGCTGTAGTAATGTAATATTGATAATCTTGTCCCAGCCCTTTATATGCTGGGGTAGCTAGTCTTGAATTGGTCTCCCTGTGCCTTGGCATGCTGTCAGTTCCTGAACTTGAACATACCTAAGGCACGCTTGTAGGTTCAGTTCTGCCAATTTCAAAAGCTACTCATGATCATGAGTAGCTGCATCACCTTTTTTTGTCATTCTATTTCCCAGCCCTCCGGTATATCATTTTGTTTTGAATCTTATCCCTTTTGAATCTATTAAACTCTGGAATATCGAAAAGCCCGATAACTGCAGTGTTGTTGCTGTGTGCTGAACCTTCTACATAATGCATTTTGTAAATTCAGATCATTAAAGGGTGGAACCCCGAAGTAGTCACAGTGCAGTAGTGAAATGCAGAATCTGTGTGCGCAGAGGGAAAAGCAGAGAGGAAGGGAAAGAAAGAGGCCCCAAGAGGGTGGCAACGTAGCATAACGGTCTGGCATTTTCCAGGCTCTTGTGGTGACACACAGGAGCCCCTCTACTGAATGGTTTTTTTTTTTTTTATAAGAGGTTTGAAAATTTATCATAGCTGCAATTTTTAAAAGACTGTCGCTTTCTGTCACTAAGGTGGGTAGGACTGGATGAGATGCTTGTTTTGGGAATAAGCTAGGAAGGAGAGCATGGGCTCTGTAAAGCCCTGAGATACATGATGCTTCAGAAATCCTGTTTGCCTGAAAGGAACATCAGTTTGTTTTCTGCATGTACTGTCAAGAAAAAGGGGGAAAGGGGGGGGTAGATGTTAAACTTGTATACCATTTACATTACATACAGTAAAATGTACGTAATGTAAAATTGTAAGCAATTGGGTAGAATAAAAAAATTTCAGTGCATAGCGTTTTATTGTGGGGGGCGTATTCAGATTCTGGTCAGGAAAATAGGGATGTCTGTGGAGAGGCGCATCTTTCGTTTGCTCCCCTGTCTGTCAGCTGAAGAGAAGTGTTTCTTCGTTGAAGGAAGTCTTTCACTGTCTTTTTTTAGAGGGAAAATTGGTGGAAGAGAGTCAGAGGATCAAGCCCTGCAGTATTTTTATTGGCTGAAGTAGTGTGGCCCTGCCTAGAGAGGTGACTTGGCTGTGGTTGCACACATGCCCTGGTAACTTCCAGGTGAGGCTGTTGCAGTGTATGCCACGCTTGGTTGCCTTTGCAGAATTCTTGAAAGTTTAAGTTTAGTCCAAAATGCAACTGTCCACTTGTTGATTGGAGCTCACCTCCCTGAACACTTTAACCTATTTTGATCCATTGGCATCAGCTTTGAGTTTGTTTTCTGACACAATTTGAAATCTTTGTGTTGACCTTCTAATATCCTAGGTTGTTTGAGGCTGAATTGCCTGAAGAACCGCCTCTCCTTTTATACAAACCAGCTTGGAGATAAGCTAGAAGGGCCCCTGCTTTTAATGCCACCCTTTTGAAGGGTAGCAATGAGTGACTGTGGTCTAAGACAAGTTAATTTGACTATCCCAGGTTTTGAACAGGCAGTTAAATCACACATTATTTGACTGAATCTGTTTTATTTAAGGGCACAGTGTTAAAGAGCCCCAATGTGGGGGAGGGGGCTGGCCATTCTGGCACTCATAAAGGATTGGGCCCTTGTGGCATTTTTAAGCGGCACATGTTTGGCTCTAAAATGATGATGGATGATGGTGTGCCTGGATTGTCCCTGGGTACTCTGTAAAACTTAGCTGTGCCTTTTAGTTCGCTCTAAGCCCTGAATTCAATAGGACGTCCATTATAACTGTTTAGAACTGCAACCTTAGAGTGAAGTCCTAGAATATTTATGCTAAGCAGACTGCAATTGGTGACTTAAACTGGACTCATTTTGCATAGGGTTGCACTGTTACTTCTTAATTTTAATCTTACCTGCATTTTTGTGCTGTTTTCTACATGCATAAATAAATGTCTTTATTTCTGAAATTTCTTATCCCTATGCTGCCCTGTACCATAGTGGTGGGGCTTAAGCATTTTAACTAAATAAGCATCAAGCTGTTCAACATGTCTAATGAGGACTTGGTGAACGGTGCTTCTCCAAGCCCTGTATCAATTCAGTTAAAGAATATTCGGATTTATTCTGAACTGATAATACTGTTATGCCAACCCTTTATTGGAGAGTTTATAAATTCTATAAACATAACAAAACTTTTTCCAGTAGAGGGTAATTCTGCAGTCATTTTGAGCCCTGCATTGTTTGTTGTTCCTAATTTTGCTTTAAATTGCTTTGTGAAATGGTGACGGCTGTAAGCCTGAAGGGATGCCCTCTTCCTGATGGAAGTTCCTTTAAAGTTATCTCTGTTCCAATGTGGTTCCGTGTTTGGGAGGGTAAGCAGGCTGTAGGAAGCAGCTTTCCTGTACCCATTCTGGGCATTTTTGCCATGTCTCAGTAGCTGCTGGACATCCATGCTACTTCCTTAGCGCATTAATTGTGCATGGTGGTAGTTAGCGACAGTGATGTTCTGGTACCTAGGCAGAATTAACTATTAGAGAAGCCTTAGAAATACTTACCATCTACTTTTGAAGCACTGTGTAATGGTAATATCCCTAGGTCAGGTTTGCCTAATGGGGATTTAGCCATATCTACTCTTTGTCCTGCAGAGATACTGATAATTGTGTGGGGAAAACATTTAAAGTGAACCTTGTTGTAGATTCTTTAAGCCACTTGCTCAGGGCATCTTGAGCTCCCCCTAAACTCATACATCTTAGGAACCATTAGTCATGGTAGAATGGGATAACTGACATTTATGTATTAATGCTTTGAAAATATTGTTTTTGTTCTCAGTCCACTGTTATTCCCCTGTACTGTGGGTGTGTAGAGTGGTGGGAAGAACGATGAGGCAGAAAGAATAGTGGCTTGCTCAAAGCCAGTTAATGAGTTCATGGCTGGGAAAACTTCAATCGGTGACCTATGTCACAATAATAGAAAAGCCTCTACCCTTATTTTTATGGAGCTGAAGGTGGCTCTCTCCTGTATTTTCTTCACAAAATTCCTGTGAGGTAGGTAAGGTTGTGGAAGACTGATAGACAGCAAGAATGGACAAGGTCATGGTAGAATGGAAAATTAAGGCTGGGTTTCCCAAGTCTTTGTCTGATATAATGTTCAGTGCACATCAGTGTTGTGTAGTTGTCAAAGCCTGGAGGAGTCTTCTATGGAGAGGCCGAGATTTCTGTGCATAGTTACAGGGTACACCACATACATATCCCAAAATGCCTTTTAATGAAATGAATTTTCCCTCTTTCCATTCCCATTAACTCCTAGAGCCACACTCTTGGGATTTTCCTGCCACCCACTCACCCTTCTTCTGCCTTTCATACCCTGGTTAGTAAGAGGGATTTACAAAAGCTTCTTTTATGGATCGGGAGCATCTCCATGGACAAAGCTTCCAATTCATTCTTCAGTGAAGGGAGGGCAGCCCGGCTTGCTGCAGTGGAAGAAGGCCCACCACACAAAGTACAGCAGAGTTGAAGCTGGCTCTGTGGGAGCTGTAATAATGGGCTCATTTCTCCAAGGGAATGGGGGTTTAGGTTTTCTTTAGCCAGCCATCAAGGTAAGAATCCAACTAGGTAATTTAGTGCCCTGTTTCACAATGACTCCTTTCCTTGCTTCCAGCTGACTGCCAACACTTTGATCTTCCTTTGCACCAACATTATTGGCATTTGTACCCACTACCCAGCTGAAGTGTCACAACGGCAGGCCTTTCAGGAGACACGTGGCTACATCCAGGCACGGCTACATCTGCAACGGGAGAACCGTCAGCAGGTGGGGAACTGGCGCGGGGTCAGGATTGGACTGTGATTTTGGGGGAGTGAGTGGAGTTTGGCAGGAATATGGCTGAGAGAAGGTGTTGTCTTGGAAAGATCTTCCGGTGGTCTCTAGTCTCTGATTGTGCTACATCAACTACCATGATGGCATCATTCATTGTGGGGGGAAGGGCTGTCAGCAAGGGAGGGAAAATTCATTTGATAGGAGAAAGCAAAAACCCCTTGGGAAGGGAGCCAAGCTTGCCCCGTTGTCTTGCAGCTGTTTTGCATCCTCAGATCTTCAGCTGCTGGTGGTCTTGGCTTGCCTAAAATGGTGGCTGTTTTTCCATTAAGGCGGGATTCTTCAGCACCATCAACCTACCACTGCCAGTGACCAGACCCCCCCCATGCATGAACCATCTAGTTTCTGGTTATTTCCAGACTGCAGATGAACTACTGTCCAGTTCTTGTTTATGTGCAGCAATGTGATGGGCACTGGTCTTCCTCCTACTGGCTCCACAGGATTAATCCCCAAGAATCTCTGCAATATTAGAGAGGTTGAGGAGATGGTCTCTTAATTCAATTTAATTATTTGGGTCTAATTAGATTGATTTGATTTTGTTTAGATTGTTAATTTAACCTCATTGATTTGTTTATAATAGAATTCATTGTTTTTTTTCTCGTTTAATTTATTCTTATTTGTTAGATTGTTAATTTGTTTGGTGTTAACTTAAATAGGATGAGGAAGGGAAATAGATCTTATATTGTTATTGTGGTTGTTGGAGGAAGGGAGTGGGAAGGGAGCGGTAGGTGAATGGCCAGCAGGGAAGTCATGGAAGGGCTGGAGATCCCGATAACTGGGAGATGCAGGAAGTATGGCAAGGGGGGAAGATATTTTAAATGAAGAGGTAGGAGATATGGTAATGCTCCACCACACCCCTTCTAAACCCCATCCCATCCCAAGAGATGAAGGTGGTGGGGTTAGGAGAACCTGCATTTCTCCAAAATTGGTATTGTGCAATGCCAGGTCCATAAATAATCAGACCACAGCTCTGCCCAACTAAGTTACGTCAAACAGTTTGATCTCAGGTGACCTTGGTGACATATAAAATCTGTGATAATACATAATAGTAAAAAACTCTATCCCTGTGCTCTGTCTTGGTATGTCTGGGTGGCGTGGGGTGGGGGCGGTGTGCAGCTCATCCGTGTGCCTTGCCCTAAGACCTATGCCTGGTGAAATAGCACCATTTTGCAAGCCCTGCAGGACTTTGATAGTTCCATCAGGGCCTGCTTTGCTGCCACCAGACTGGGGCCAGAGCCAGTTCCCCTTCTTTGGGGTTAGGGACCACCGGTATATTCACATTGTCATTTGTTATTTTTATATAAGTTATCCACCCAGAGCCTTTGGGGAAGGGAGGGTTAAAAATAAGTAGTAATAATGAATAAGTGTGACTTGGGCTGGCAACGGGGCTAAGGCATCAGGGCTGTCTTGGAATTTTGGAATGAAATTGTTGTTTGGGAGAAATATCTAACAGGTCTTTCTTTAATGGCGGTGGGCAGGAGCGGCTTCTGCTGTCGGTGCTGCCACAGCATGTGGCCATGGAGATGAAGGAGGACATTAACACCAAGAAGGAGGACATGATGTTCCACAAGATTTACATCCAGAAACATGACAATGTCAGGTACCGGGATGTTGGAATGGTGTGTGTGTTTGTGGGGAGGGAGAAACCTGAGAGCAAGCAAGGTTCAAGAGCTGCAGTTCACCAAAGAACATTCTATGGCAAATGTGGAGGAGATGATGTTGTAGAACGCTTTTTAGGAGGGAGATGAGATTTGGGACAAGAGAAGCTGTTGGGGACGTAGAGGGCTATAGGGTGGGTGGAAGTTCTGATATTCTCGTCTCTTCTCTTCCCAACCAAAACAGCATTCTCTTTGCTGACATTGAGGGCTTCACTAGCCTGGCATCTCAGTGTACGGCACAGGAACTGGTAATGACGCTGAATGAGCTCTTTGCACGTTTTGACAAACTGGCTGCGGTAAGTAATGAGAATAATACCGGGGGCGTGAGGCTGGGGTGGAGGCCTTATCTGGACCTGGGGGGGGGGGAGGTTATAGGATCCATGCTGCCATTGCTCTGCCAGGAGACGATGCCATGCTGCCTCCTTGGTGTCCAGCTCTGCTGGACAGTCCCCTCTTGATGTTACAGTTGCCCGCCATTCATTGCTATTAAGCAGAACACTTTTCACTATTGTATGTAGACTCCCTAAGACCCGATGTCTTCATTGTTAGGAATATTATTTATTTATTCCCCCTCTGAATGCAAATGAAAGTGAAAGCTAATCCTGCAGACCTGTGGAGAAAGCTTCTGTTTGTTGAACTGGAAAGGACAGAAGCAACATCATTTACCATTTTAGTGCCTTTGGTCCCTTGTGTGAAATTATGTATAATTGGGCGGGGGCAGGGCGGATACCCTATTGCAGGGGTGACCGAACTGTGGCTCTCCAGATGTCTGTGGCCTGCAGTGCTGGCATGGGGAGTGTAGTCCAGGGGTATCTGGAGAGCCACACTTTGGCCACCCATGCCCTCTTTCCATGGCATCAGGCCAAGAGTAAGTGGTCTTTGCCTGTAGACAGATTGGTAGAACCCTTCATGTGAGGGAATGGGGTTCAAGCACCTCTCAGTCAGCTTTGCTTCAAGCCAAACTGAAATGACTTGAGTTGTGCAAGTGTGTCCCCCAGTTGCCCGAGAGCAGTGGGATTCACTTCACAGCTCAGTTACCATCAACCCAAAGAGCCACATGACAGCAGAATGCCCTCTGTACCACTCCACCAGATACATACGCAATAAGAATTAATATTGAATGTATAACTGAAGCTTACAGAGTAGTTCTGAAAACTTAGGCTTGTTTGTCCCTACCCCTCTTGAAACTTAGCCAGTTCTTGGCTACTTGTAGAGAGGAGAAGGACTTGCAAGTCAGACGTGTGACTCAAAGCCTTGTGAAAGCTTTCGGGTTCTCTGGGATCCTTTCTTACACTGGATGTTAAAAGAGAAAAGCTTCCCTGTGTTAAAGAGCTCAAGTGGAAATTTAGTGTTGTAAGAGACAGTGTGGCCAGAACCTCTCTCTGTGCTACATGGGGACAACCTGCCAGCCTCAGGACCCATTGGGCAACAGCACTGCACACTTCCCAGGAAAAATGGGGCAGATGTCATGTTGGGGAATAAGGCCACAGCCAGCATATCAAAGACACTTGTAGCTGCTGAACCACGGAATAGGTGTCAGTGCAGTAAAGGAACTGCAAATGCAACATCCAAGTTCCAAGATGTCATAGTCCCACTGTACACTGACTGCACTGTTCAGGCTACCCCTGGAGTGTTGTGTGCCGTTTTGGAGGCTTCAGTTCAAAAAGAATGTGCAGGTGCAGAGAACAGTGACAAGGATGATCAAGGGCCTGGAGACCAAGCCCTACAAGGAAAGGCTGAGGGACCTGGGGATGTTCAGAGGAGACTGAAGGAAGATATGGCTGCCTTCGTTGAGGAGTGTAAGGAGCTGTTGCTGTTGGCAGCTGCGGATACGACTCCCAATAATGGGGTTTAAATGATGGGCAGAAAAATACCATCTGGATATTAGCAAGGGAAATTACAGTGGGAGTGGCTCAGCAGTGGAATCAGCTGCCTAGGGAGGTGGGGACCTCCCCTTCACTGGCCATCTTCAAGCAGTGGCTGGATGAATATTTGGCAGGGATGCTTTAGGCTGATCCTGCATTGAGTAGGGGGTTGGACCACCCAGCTCCATTCCATTCAATGATTCTTTATCAGAGTGTCCTTAGTATGCGTAAGAGTTAATCTCTAGGAGGATGGGTAGAGCAGTGGCATCTCATTCATAGTCGTTTGCTTAGAGTGGCCCTGTCATATTGAGCACACCCAGAGTTGTCACCCTTCAGATTTGAAGGAGTCAGTAAACGTAGAAAGCTGTAACTCCTGTATAGATTGCACATCCAATATGGCAATTAGCCTCAATGCCTTGGTTGTTTTCCTTAAAATATAAATGAGCAAGGGAAGTGCATGCTATTGTTTATTTTCGTTCAACTTTCCCATGTGTGCCAAAACAAATAATTTCTACATAAAGCTTTGAATGTGTTAGAATAATAACACCTAAACCACATTAAATGTAGTTTATAAATTTTTTTCCTAATGAAAGTATTTCAGCTCAGTTCAAATACTTGGGGCTGCTGCTAGAACTTGTGAGGTATTTATTTAGCACGTAACATTAAGGTAGGGGGCATATTTTAGTTTTGTTTGACTTGTACGTTTAGTAAAGATGTCAGAACAGATCAGTCTATTTTGGGCACTGGAAAATACCCTTTTCATAATTGTTTAAAATGCCCACATTACTCCCAGCTTCGTCAAAGAACTCCATGCCCCTCCCATTCCCTGGTTCCTGATCTAATGCCCAGTCCTTCCTTGGATCTCTTCTGACCTAGGCTGGCCATCTCCAAATAACCTTTCGGTGAAACCCTGTGAGAAATTACTCTAGTAAGCTCCCAGGTTTTGATGATCTTGGCCTGGAATAACTCTGAATTCACTTGCACTGTAAGTCAGTGTGGTTCAACAAGTATAGAAGCCCCCCCCCCCCCCCAGAACATCATTTTGTTGTTATGTGCGAAGTCGTATCCGACCCATCGCGACCCCATGGACAATGATCCTCCAGGCCTTCCTGTCCTCTACCATTCCCTGGAGTCCATTTAAGTTTGCTCCTACTGCTTCAGTGACTCCATCCAGCCACCTCATTCTCTGTCGTCCCCTTCTTCTTTTGCCCTCGATTGCTCCCAGCATTAGGCTCTTCTCCAGGGAGTCCTTCCTTCTCATGAGGTGGCCAAAGTATTTCAGTTTCATCTTCAGGATCTGGCCTTCTAAAGAGCAGTCAGGGTTGATCTCCTCTAGGACTGATCGGTTTGTTCGCCTTGCAGTCCAAGGGACTCGCAAGAGTCTTCTCCAGCACCAGAGTTCAAAAGCCTCAATTCTTTGACGTTCAGCCTTCCTTATGGTCCAACTTTCGCAGCCATACATTGCAACTGGGAATACCATAGCCTTGACTAAACGCACTTTTGTTGGCAGGGTGATGTCTCTGCATTTTAGGATGCTGTCTAGATTTGCCATAGCTTTCCTCCCCAGGAGCAAGCGTCTTTTAATTTCTTTGCTGCAGTCCCCATCTGCAGTGATCTTGGAGCCCAGGAAAATAAAATCTGTCACTATCTCCATTTCTTCCCCATCTATTTGCCAGGAATTGAGAGGGCCGGATGCCATGATCTTTATTTTCTTGATGTTGAGTTTCAAGCCAACTTTTGCACTCTCCTCCTTCACCCGCATCAACAGGTTCTTTAGTTCCTCTTCACTTTCTGCCATTAGAGTGGTATCATCTGCATATCTGAGGTTGTTGATATTTCTCCCTGCAATCTTGATCCCAATTTGTGACTCCTCTAATCCCGCATTTCTCATGATGTGCTCTGCATACAAGTTAAATAGGCAAGGCGACAGTATACAGCCTTGCCGAACTCCTTTCTCAATTTTGAACCAGTCAGTGATTCCATGTTCAGTTCTCACTGTTGCTTCTTGACCTGCATATAAATTTCTCAAGAGACAAATAAGATGCTCTGGTATTCCCATCTCTTTAAGAACTTGCCACAATTTGTTGTGCTCCACACAATCAAAGGCTTTAGCATAGTCAATGAAGCAGAAGTAGACGTTCTTCTGGTACTCCCTAGCTTTCTCCATGATCCAGCGTATGTTGGCAATTTGATCTCTAGTTCCTCTGCCTCTTCGAAATCCTGCCTGTACTTCTGGAAGTTCTCGGTCCACATATTGCTGGAGCCTAGCTTGTAGGATTTTGAGCATAACTTTGCTAGCATGAGAAATTAGTGCAATGGTGCGGTAGTTTGAACATTCTTTGGCATTGCCCTTCTTTGGGATTGGAATGTAAACTGACCTTTTCCAATCCTGTGGCCATTGTTGAGTTTTCCAAATTTGCTGGCATATTGAGTGTAGCACTTTTACTGCATCGTCCTTTAAGATTTTGAATAGTTCAACTGGAATGCTGTCACCACCACTAGCTTTATTATTGCTCAGACTTCCTAAGGCCCATTTGACTTCACATTCCAGGATGTCTGGCTCCAGGTCAGTAACTACCCCACTGTGGTCATCAGGGATGTTAAGCTCGCTCTTGTATAGTTGTTCTGTATAATTTTGCCACCTTTGTTTAATCTCTTCTGCTTCTGTGAGGTCCCTACCATTTTGGTCCCTTATCATACCCAACTTTGCATGAAACGTTCTCTTCATATCTCCAATTTTCTTGAAAAGATCTCTGGTCCTCCCCATTCTATTGTTTTCTTCTATTTGTTTGCACTGTTCATTTAAGAAGGCATTCTTATCTCTTCTAGCTTTTCTCTGGAATTCTGCATTCAGTTGGGTGTATCTTTCTCTTTCTCCCTTGCCTTTCACTTCCCTTCTCTCCTTAGCTATTTGTAAAGCTTCCTCAGACAGCCATTTTGATTTCTTGCATTTCTTTTTCTTTGGGATGGTTTTAGTTGCTACATCTTGTACAATGTTGCGAACCTCCGTCCATAGTTCTTCAGGCACTCTGTCTATCAGATCTGATTCCTTAAATCTATTTGTCACCTCTACTGTGTATTCGTCGGGGATATGATTTAGTTCATACCTGAGTGGCCTAGTGCTTTTCCCTACTTTCTTCAATTTAAGCCTAAATTTTGCAACAAGAAGCTGAACCACAATCAGCTCCTGGTCTTGTTTCTATTGACTGGATAGAACTTTTCCATCTTTGGCTGCAGAGCACATAGTCAATCTGATTTCTGTGTTGACCGTCTGGTGATGTCCATGTGTAGAGTCGTCTCTTGGGTTGTTGGAAAAGAGTGTTTGCTATGACCATTGTATTCTCTTGACAAAATTCTACCAGCCTGTGCCCTGCTTCATTTTGTACTCCAAGGCCAAACTTGCCTGTTATCCCGGTTATCTTTTGGCTTCCTACTTTAGCATTCCAATCCCCCATGATGATAAGCACATCATTTTTTGGCGTTGCTTCTAGAAGGTGTTGTAGGGCTTCATAGAACTGATCAACTTCATCCTCTTCAGCAGCAGTGGTTGGGGCGTAGACCTGGCTCACTGTGATGTTGAATGGTTTGCCTTGGATTCGAACTGAGATCATTCTGTCATTTTGGGGATTGTATCCCAAGACTGCTTTTCCTACTCTCTTATTGATTATGAAGGCTACTCCATTTCTTCTGCGAGATTCTTGTCCACAGTAGTATACCTGATGGTCATCTGAATTAAATTTACCCATTCCTGTCCATTTTAGTTCACTGATTCCTAAAATGTCGATGTTCAGTCTTGTCATTTCTTGTTTGACCACATCCAGCTTGCCTTGATTCATGGATCTGACGTTCCAGGTTCCTATGGAATAAAAATCTTTACAGCATCGGACTGTCTTTTCGCCACCAGTTACTTCCACAACTGAGCGTCCTTTCGGCTTTGGCCCAGTCGCTTCATTCATTCTGGCGCTACTTGTACTAGCCGTCTGCTCATCCCCAGTAGCATATTGGACACCTTCCGACCTGAGGGGCTCATCTTCCGGCGTCATATCGTTATGCCTATTGGAACTGTCCATAGAGTTTTCATGGCAAAGATACTGGAGTGGTTTGCCATTTCTTTCTCCAGTGGATCACCTTTTGTCAGAGCTCTCAGCTATGACCTGTCCGTCTTGGGTGGCCCTGCACGGTATAGCTCATAGCTTCACTGAACTACGCAAGCCCCCTTGCCACAACAAGGCAGCGATCCTTGAAGGGGACAGAACATCATAGGGGGCACAATTTTTGTAACTACTTTCCCTGTAGGATAGTTTTTCCTAGCCTCTCATGTCCACTCCATGCTTTAGCTGTAAGTACATTTATGTTACACAGTGGTTTTCTGCAGCAAAAGCATAACGTATGTCCTACAGGCCCCTTGTCCTTAAATACATGGATGTACCCACTGGAGAACTGCAGCCCAACCGGGATTTTGAATGAGCACACAAGGGTGTTTAAGGATGTATGGGTGCAATTTGTGTTCCCTGCAGGAACCCCCAGTGTACCCGTGGCAAGCACTCTAAATGCATGTCACTGATGCTGCTGCTGCTTCATCTTGTGTGGTAAAAGCAGCTTCCTTGAGGGGGCACCAGTCATTTTGGGAGGGGGGTTGTCCTTGCCCTGCAGAAGTATACAGAAGCATAGCTGCAGGAGCCTCATGAGGGAGCAGACAGTTGTCAGCTGAGATGAGAGCTATTTGGAGAGGAGTTATTCTCCAATTAGAGCAAGTGTTGTTGCTGACTTACCCTCCCCCCCCTTTTTTGGCAGGAGAATCATTGCCTTCGCATCAAGATTCTTGGGGATTGCTACTACTGTGTCTCAGGGCTGCCGGAACCACGGGCAGACCATGCCCACTGCTGCGTGGAGATGGGCGTTGACATGATTGAGGCCATTTCGTGAGTGTGAGAGGGGGAGCTTGCAAAGGGGCTTGGCTTTCAAGGTGCTGTGTGCTCTACGGCAGTGGTCCCCGCTTGACAATTTTACTAAGGCCTGGGGGGGGGGGATAGTCTTTCGCCGAGGGATGTCACCGCCGCTGCCTGAGCCCCTGCTCCACTTGCTTCCTTGCTGGTGCCCCTGACTTCCCGCCGCCTGCTGTGGGGGGGGGGGTGCTGCCAGTAGCAGCTGCACAGTGCCACGCCAAGGAGGAGCCCCAGCCACGACAGCCACTGGAGAGCACCAAAGGTGAGCCAGCTGCAGGGTGGCTGGCAGGGCAGCCCCCAAGGCAGCAGCCGGCGAGGAGGAGCCGCGGCCCAGTACCGACTTATCTATGGACCGGAACCAGTCTCCGGACCAGGGGTTGGGGACAGCTGCTCTGGCAATGCTTTGAATGCCCCATAGATGTGTCACATTAATCTAGTCTTCCTTCAAACAACCGCAGTGTGCAAGGTTTTGAATTATTCAGCTCTTCAGGCTGAATATCAAAAACCAATGCACACCTTCCTTAAACATTTCGCCGGATAAAAAGTTTTGGAGAACTCCAAAGCTTGCAGAGTGCTTTGTGTTATTTTGGTAGGCCCCAATAAACAGCATTACCTTTTTGTTTTTTGTATGTTGCATTGGATGTACTGGACTACTTACTTTTTCCTTCTTTGGGGGCATCAAATTCATGAGTTCACCATAAGTAGAATTAATTATAAAAAGTTTCCAACTGGTATTTTAGCTACAAACCCCGTTACTGAAAAGGTAATTGCTGATCTGGAATAGCATTACCAGAGAAATGTAATCTGCAGTGGGGAAAGGGCACATTCTGTGTCAAAAAACACACATTTCAGAACAGAATAATTCATATATATTAGATTCTTTGCCCCCTAACAATTCTTATCTTTGCTTTGGCAAACAGGGGTGGAGACCAGCCTTTCTGGCTTCTCATCACTAGCAGTCATTAATGTCACTCTTCCTCTTATTCATTCCCATCTCATGAACATTTTGAGGGCATTGCTCATGCATTATCTTTGGAGCCACAAGAGTTAGAAACTTGCTTTTCTTCAAAATGGGCAAGTTGCAGTTTTCAGAGCTTCAATGCAGCCTTCACTGTTATGTGCTGCAGGCGTACAGTGTAATGGAGGGGATATATTTAGTTTTTCATGTGCTATTTATGCAAGTTTAGTTACTATGTCCTTTCTAAAAGCAACAAAGCAGCAGTAGTAGAAAGGTTGTGCCTTGACAGATGGACCAAGAGCTTGTCAGCTCTTGGAAGCTGAGACTGTTCAGCCCTGGTTAGGACTTGAATGGCAGATCACCAAGGCAGTCAGTCCAGGGTTGCTATGCAGAGGCTATGCAGAGGCTAGCAAACCACCGCTGTTCCTACCTTGCCTTGAAGACCCCGAAGAGGTTGCCAGCTGTAACGTGACGGCACTTTACATGGAGAGGAAGGCTGGACAGTTGTGGAACTGGAACAGACTCACACCCTTTAGTATCATTTGACGTCAATATATATTTTATTTATTTCATTTATGTACTGCCCTACCCAGTAGGAAGGATGAAACTCTACTCAAGACGGCACTGCTGGACTACCAGCATAACAGCTGTCTGAATTCTGTGTACAAGACTATGGTATACCGTGCCAAAGTTTGGTACTGCCTTTAAAACAGCAAGATTCTGGCCCTTTTGATTATAGAAGAGAAATAATTGGAAAATATTTATTGCCAGTTAAAGGATCATAACCTATGGGCACTTGGATAGCTTCTGCAGGGCTTCCTCATTGGCTACTTCTCTCTGGCCCTTTCCAACCCGCATATCGTTGATTTCCTTCCTCGCCCTCTGCTGTCAGTTTCCTTCTCAAAACATAGTGGAGGGTCCCTTGCAGTATGGCATATTGAAATAAGAGTGGATGCTGACTAAGGTCTTGTAGATCAGGAGTAGTCAATCTGTGGTCCTCCAGATGTTCATGGACTACAGTTCATGGACTACAGCAAATGCTGGCAGGGTCTCATGGGAACTGTAGTCCATGGACATCTGGAGGACCACAGGTTGGCTACCCCTGTTGTAGATTATCACAGCTTGCAGTTTTAAAGCAAAGTATATCCGACTATAGCTGTAGTTCATGGAAATCTTTACAGAGATACACCAAGCAGAGGCTTCCCCAGACTTACTGTTACTGGAACAGACTCTCTTGGCCTCTGTGGGATGCTTATCAATATGAGCAACCACCTCAGTGGAAGTCTGAACTACCGGGAGAGAACAGTGATATAGTAACATGCTGGGCTGTTTCCCAAGCTCTGGGTTGCAGTTTTCCAAAGTGTTGGGGCTGCATCACTTTCCTACCCGAGCTGCAAGTCTGGTTCCTGCTTACTGGGTTTCAGTTTCTATGCTCGAAGAACCCCACTTGCTGGATGAAGTTCACCTCCATCAGGAGCAATTATATATGTGATCAGTGGCACATAAAACAATTATTTTTATGTGCGCACACCCCAAAGAGATGGCTGTAAAGGTACAGAGAGTGACATGTAATAGAACATTCATTTTGCATGAAGAGGTTCCCAAGTACATTCTTCAGCTAAGAAAGGATCAGATAGTAGGTAATGTGAAAAGACCTCTGCTGCTAATCAGAGTAGATAACCGGTGGTTCTAATGTGGTATAAAACAGCTTCATGTCTGTGGAACTGCAAAATCAGCAAATAGTTAAGGATGGAATTTTGTGGAGAAGGGAGGGCAAACTGCCCACAGGCTCCACAGTCCAGCCATGAAGGCTGTATTGGGCCATATTGCCTACAGCTAGTAGCCAAACAAGATTAGACCTGTCCAGCCTTTGATGTTTAGGACCATGATTTAGAGCAGCCATTCTCATCCTGTTTTGGCCATGGCCCTTTTAGGAGCTCTTCTCAGGTTCTGGGGACCCCTGCAGTAGGTGGTCTGCTAGGTTAAAAAAGGCCTAAGCTAAGAGTGAACTAATTATACTTGACAAACCTTGTGTTGTATATACATGAGACAGTTTTCTAGAAAATTTGACCAAGAGAATTATGTGCATTCATTTTTTTCTTGAATGCATTAATTCAAACACACACCAAGGAATGGATTACATGATTTCTTTTTCTTTCTCTTGATGGTCAACTTTCTAGCAGTTAATGACATCATAAGTGACAAAAAGGGTATTTAATAGGTTCAGTTACCAAGACACCCCATAAACCCTTTGGGCTCCCCTTCTTACATTTTCCAGTCTTCAAATGTGCCAGGGCCCATGGAGGCCATATGGCCACTGTTGAGAACGGCTGGCTTAAAGCCTCCAAGGTGAAGCCCATTTGTCTGTTAAGTGGATAGGTATTATTAATCTGTTAACATTACTATATCACTGTTCCACGCACTGTATTATCTACTAATGGCATTTGTGCAGCATAGAGGAAGAGGGACACTATGTTTTGCCCTAGCCCCTGGGTTGCTTCTCTACAACCCCAATGTTGTGTTCACTGGCCTGGTATATGGTGAAGAATTTGTACATTAGATGCACTGACCTACATTCACTGTACCATATTGACCAAACTTGTCAATTGATCCTAGAGTCTTTTTCTCTCTTACCTTCCCTTGCCTTCAGTGAGCCCTGCACATTATTTTATTTATTTTATTTATTTATTTATCATACTTATATACCGCCCTCCCCGGAGGCTCAGGGCAGTTTACATCATAACAAGGAACAATACATAAAACAGTCTATAAAAACATGTAATAACCTTATACTAATAACTATTAATTGTAACCAGATAATAATACAACAGCACAGTATAACAGTATAACACTATGGCAGTACAAACAGGTCCAGGGCTTATTGATGGAATTCTGAGGGGGGGTGGGGGTGGAGCAGGGGCCCTTGGTCGCTGTTGATTGCGTCTGGTCTCAACCAAATGCCTGGTGGAAGAGCTCCTTTTTGCAGGCCCTGCGGAACTGTTTAAGCTCCGTCAGGGCCCTGATCTCCTCCGGGAGATTGTTCCACCAGGTGGGGGCCAGAACAGAGAATGCTCTGGCCTGGTCGAGACCAGACAGACTTCTTTAGGGCCAGGGATCTTTAGCTGGTTGGTTGCGGTAGAGCGCATTCTAAACAGCTTTCCTTCCTTCTGTCCTCTGTCCACCTGACACTTGCATCTGTCCCAGTTTGATTCTACCTTTTCTCCCATGAGCTCAGGGCAGTGTCCGTGTTTCTCTCCTGTCTACACCTAAGCTTCCTTTTAAGTCCTTCGCTAACCTCTTAGGAGGGTGTGTATAGAAAAGATTGGAGGGTGATTGATGCTAATTCCATTTCCCCTCCTTCCAGGCTGGTACGTGAGGTGACAGGTGTGAATGTGAACATGCGTGTCGGGATCCACAGTGGGCGTGTGCATTGTGGAGTCCTGGGGCTGCGCAAGTGGCAGTTCGACGTCTGGTCCAACGATGTCACCCTGGCCAACCACATGGAGGCTGGTGGTAAAGCTGGGTGAGTCCGGTTGTCTCGGGGCTGGGGAAAGCATGCAGAGGATCTGGGTATTGATGGGATGTGATTCTACATTAAGGGAATGATTTGGAGAAGCACTTCATAGTTGCTCAAGTACCTGGATGGGGCTGTGGGTTAAAGATTGTGGGATGGGGCAGCACTGTATATTGTGGAGAGCACAGTGGAGGCACATGGCTCTCAGGATCTGGGAGAGAGCTGCTTCCTCAGGCTATTCTGGAAGCTTTCTGCTAGCACTGTGGTCATACCATTGACCCCATCTATCAAACATGGGTGGCTCTAGCCTTTCTGCTGGAAGGATAGCGTTGTTTCAGAGAGATCCAGTTGCACTTTGAATATCTGCTGCAGATGTGGGCGAAGTAATTGCCAAAGGAAACACCCTATTTGTGGTGCATCTTCTGCAGATGTCACTGGCACCATCCAGTAGATGCTCCTCACAGCAGTGTAGCCATCTTCTCTTCACTCAAGGGCTTACTAATTGGGATCAGGAATGGGTGTTTTCCAGGAACTCAAGAGGCATTGTTGAATCTTTAACAGTAATTCTTCCACAACAGCAAGCCCTGACCAGGGCAATAATTGATTTCTCCAGTCACCTTTATGTAGATCTTCTGGGAGAGCCATGTCTGCAGAGCACCCCACCCCCAGCATAAACTTGGTTTGGCTGTGGCTTCTAACCAAGAAACCATGGAGTCCCATAGAGCTTGCCATCCCTGCTTTCATAAATCGTGGTAGCTGTGATCAAGGTCTGCTGAGATCTACCTTTCCCTCACCATGATTCCATCATCTCTCTTCTGAAGCTTCTGCACTGTTTTTTGCTGTTGCCATCTGCATCAGTTTCACATTTGTTGTCCTTGATGTTTCTCACTCTGTACTCCAGCTATGCCTGTCAGCTTTCTTGTTCTGTGTAGTTTGTACAACATTATCTACTAAAATCTCAGTTTGTTTCAAGCCACTCTTGCTTTTGTGCCTTCTACTCTGAAATGAACCAGGGAGCCCTACCTGATGAACTGTGAGCCTGTATAGAGTTCCCTTTCTGGAGCCTTTTGGAAGGGCCTATTGGTAGCACATGTGTGTGGAGAGCAAGGGCACTATGTCTTCTGTCTCTTTCTGTGCATGCTGAGAGCAGCAGTATGGTGAGAGGACTCTGTATTGGATAGGAATCTTCAATGGCTCCACCTCTTGACTTTTTCCTCATGATGGTATACCTTGCTACTTAGCTTGTGTTTCCTGTACCTGGCTCCCTTGGTGTACTGGCTGCAGTTCTAGCCTTGACTCCAGTAAAGCCATAGTTATGGTCCTTCCTCTTCCTGGCAGGTGACTCGGATGTAATTCAAGCTACTTGTTTTTGCAGCTTAGTGAATCTGAGATCTAAAAAAGCTGAAAACCGTTGTGCTCCCCCATTTCCTGTAGACTTACCCCTCCTCCTACCTGGCTCATAAAGTAGCTCCTTTAAATTCCACTTCCCAGCAAAATTTTCCTTTGCTTGTGCTCCTGCTGTGATCTGCCCATCTCAACTATTTAGCTATCTGTCCCCGACCTCTTGCTCCATCCCTTTCTGGCCCACCCAAACTAGGCTGCTTTTGTGTTGCCCATTCCTTGCCTTTTGACACATGACAAATGATTCAGCTGTAGTGATCACCTTTTTAGGGGTGATCCACAAAGTAGGGTGGCTGCATGGCAGAGTTCTGTGGTAGAAAGCGAATCTCCCATTTCAAGAAAGTTGGGTTCCAGGTGCTGAGAAAGACGATCTTTGCCTGAGACACTGGGGAGCTGCGGCTCTCAAGAGAACACACTAAGAGTGTGCAGTCCAATGAGTTGAGACTGTATAAAGCGGGTTGGGTTGTTCATAGCTGAATCTTCTCATGGCAGGCGGATACACATTACACGGGCAACACTCCAGTACCTGAATGGGGACTATGAAGTGGAGCCTGGACATGGGGGTGAGCGCAACGCCTACCTTAAGGAGCATAACATCGAGACCTTCTTCATTGTGGGTTGCAGCCAGAAACGAGTGAGTCCAACTGTGGTCGCATTAAAGTATTTTGCCATTAATATAGGGATGGAAAAGCTTGACTTCCACCTACACGGCACTGGTTCCCTACTCTGAGTATAGTTCACTGAAAGGGTGACTTCCCACTGTTTCCTGTGCTACTTTTCAACAGAAAGAAGAGAAGGCCATATTGGCCAAACTGCAGCGGGCCCAGGCCAACTCCACCGAAGGGCTGGTGCCTCGCTGGGTACCCGAGCGGTCGTTCCCCCGGACCAAGGACTCGAAGGCCTTCCGGCAGATGGTGAGTACAAGCAAAAGGGGCAAGGAGAGCAGGCTTGGCTGGACAGGTTGATGGAATAGGAGTAGCAATTTATTTTTCTGAGGCATGTCAGTTGTCTGCTTGTAGGACCTTGGAATTACTCCTCTGGTCATGCTCTGCATTAATACTTTTCCATATCATGTTTTGGGCTGTAAAGCGAAGGAAAGAGGGTCCTGCAAGGGTTTACTCCTATGGCACATGGGGACTGCCGTTGTGGTGGCTTTCAACTGCCTTATCATGTGGCCAAAATGCCATGTGCATCTTTTGGCATGTGCTGGATTTAGTGCTTGTGTGTGATGTGTGTTTATGACATGTGCATAGGAAGTTGTCTTGTTCAAATTAAACTGCTGCCTAGGCTGTAATTGTTTTCAAACTAGGAAAAGGTTTGGCTTCCTGTAGCTGTATGCAAGATTTTCTGTAGTTATAATTCCTGTATGTAATTTTTGGTTTGTAACATATAATGAGCAAAGTTTGTAATATAAGCGAATTGTTTCACTTTTTCATTTACAGTGTGTGCTTTGGCATTCTTTGTTTTGACAAAAGGTCTTTGGTAGAGGTCTTTCCAAATTCCCTTTGTCCTTTGATTGGAGATACCGGGGATTGAACTTGAAGTGACCTCACATGGTAGAGCATCTTTTTAAATGGATGTAGAAGGTCCCAAATTCAATCCCTAGGATTTCCACTTACAATGCTCAGCAGGCAATAGCACACCACTCCTGGACATCTGGTGCCAGTCAGAGGAGATAAGATTGACTTCAGTAGGCCAAACACCTGATTAAGTACCTACATATATATACATATATAAATGTGTGTGTACATGTACGTGTAGATGTATACATATATGTATATATAATGTATATCTATATATATGACAGCAGGTGCATGCAAAAATGTGCTATCACTGAGATATGGGTCTTTCCTAGGGGAAAAAAGAGTGTTGATATAGTAAAAACCAAGACAGACAAGGCTTCTCCAAAGCAGTCAAGGATTAAAGCCAATATGCTTGGGTATAGAAACTAAGATTATTCTGTTCCTGGTTGACTGTTATTAAATATTGTCTGTCAAAATGAAAAAGCAGTGCAGCACTTTAGAAAGCTATTTACACTTTAAGCTGCCGCTAAAAGAATTGTCTGCCTCAAGATATGAACTGTGAGAGCTACATAAAACAAGGAGTGGCAGTGGGTGTGATAAACACTGGAACTAGGAATGCTTTGAGGAAGGACCAGTAAATTTAACCCTGCTGTTGGCAACTTATTCAGCTCACCTGCAGAATAGGCCAATCCTGTGTTGAGTAGGTGGTTGGACTAGATGGCCTGTATAGCCCGTCCAACTCTATGATTCTACCATCAGCTGTTTCTGAATACCATAGCCAGGCCGATGACTAAGGTTTACTGATCTGGTCTTTTTTTGTCAGACGTACCATGGTGTTTTCAGTTGCAACTCAAGGAGTTGCTCCTTTTTCTGTACAGCTGTAAAATCTTGGGGGCCAGGGAGGTCTGTAGTCTCCCATATGATCCTTCCTGAGCTCGTGTTCTGAGGCTCTGCTGTGGGCAGTTATCAGGGGTAGTCAACCTGTGGTCCTCCAGATGTTCATGGACTACAATTCCCATGAGCCCCTGCCTGCAAATGAATACAAAGAATACATGGGTCATCAGTTGCTCAAGGGCTGTAGGTGGGGGATGCCAGCTTCCAGGTGGAGGATGGGAATCCCCCCAGAATTACAGCTTATCTCTGGACTTTGGAAAGCAGTTCCCCTGAAGAAAACGACTGCTTCGGAGGGTGGACTGAGGTTCCTCTTCTCCCACGGAACTACCTCCAAATCTCCAGGCGTTTTCTAACCTGTATCTGGCAGCCCAACCCCCCCCCCCATCCCCCAGCCGTGGCCAGGAAGAACCGGGTAGCCTTAGCTGTAGATCATTACCATAACCATTAAATTATAAAACAATAAAATTATACTGGAAGTAAAACTGTACACTTAACATACCACAGTTACAGTTTATCCCCTTTGGAGCAAAACACATCTCTGAGAGACAGGTCTCTCCTGTTTTAGCAGTTGAAAACCCAAATGTCACCACCCTTCTCCTTCACACATGCTTGGCACAGCAGAGCAGAACCATTACTTCTGTGCTTCATTGTGGCCTGGTGGTCCAGGGGGGGGGGGGGGCTGGGCTAGGCTTCAGGTAGGACTGCCAGTCTCCAGGTAGAGCCTGAATATCTGGAATTACCCCAGCTCTCAACTACAGAAATCAGTGCCCCTAAATGAAATGGTTGCTTTGAAGGATAGGTTGTATGATATTATATCCAGCTGAAGTCCCTCATCTCCCTACGTTGCCTAGGTTACACACCCAAATCCCCAGGAATTTCCTAGCCTGGAGTTGGCAACTTTAAAACCAGAGCATTATGACTGGTGGGATTGTGTGTGTGTGTGTGTGGGGGAGGGGGAATATTACAATTTTGTATCAGGCCTAGATAAATTATGCTGGAGTCCTGCAAAGAATAAAGCCGGCTTCAGGAAAGGGGATGGTTTTGAAAGGCAAGGATAATAGGGCAATCAGCATATTCAGAAATATGCTGCTCCATAGAAGGATGCTCCGCCAAGGTCCGTCTTTGCTCCCAATCCCACCCACTCGCAGCTCCACCCCCAAATCCCCAGATATTGCCCAGCCCAGACCTGGCAACCCTACAAGTAGTTGATAGCAGCCAAATTCAGGGCTGGAGCCGTGATATTCCCCAACAGTTGGAAATATGATCATGTGCCCAGCCAGGATTGGCAGCCTCCAGGTAGGACCTGGAGATATCGTAGAATCGCAACTAATCTCCATGTGAAAGAGACGAGTTTCCCTGGAGCAGATGGCTGGTTTGGAGGGGGGCTCCCTAGAACGGCACTCCATTGAGGTCCCTCCCTGCCCCCAATCCCATCCACTTCTTGTTCCACCACCAGTCTCTCCAGGTAATGTCCAACCCAGATCTGGAAACGCTGCCCCCTATAAAGCAGTCCTCTGCAGCAGGGTGAGTAGGGCTGCCAGGGCCTGCCCTCTGCCCGTGGCACCACCTAACTGTTGGTGAGTTGCTGAGGAGTGGGACTGGCTCTCTTCTCCCCCCCCCCCATTCACCAGCAAGCATGAGGCCACCTTAAGGTGAGAAGTAGCTCAGCAGGGTGAGCAGGGACACTGAGACTAGCCCTCTGGCCATGGCACTGCCTGACTATCAACGGCTCACTGCAGCATGGAGCCAGCCCTCACCCCCCCCACACTCTCCGGCACACAAGAGGCTGCCTTGGGAGAGAAGAGACCCAGCAGGGCTGCTAGGGCTGGCCATCCTCTCGCTGTCCCCACTCACTGTTGATGTTTGGCCGCAGAGTGGGGCTGGCTCTTCTCCCACCCTCCTAAGTGTCTGGAAGCAGCAGGAAGGAGGAGGATGGCAGGGAAGAGCTGCAATAAGCCCTGAGTAGGAAACTGCCTTCTCCTTCTTGGGTGCATATTCCCCACGGAGGACCAGTCAAGGTGGGTTTTACCTGGTGCATCATTGCAAACACAAACAGGGTATTATTGGGGGAAGCGGGGGAGTTTGGAAAATTAAATTATAGAAGGTTCCTAACAGATTCCTCTGAGGGGGAAAATTGTTTCCCTGTTCTACTGGGAGTGTTTGTGTGGCCGTGGGAACTATCTTCCATAGCCCACATGCTTGCCTCTTCCTCTTGGCTTTTCTAGCAGTAGTGGAATCTTGTTTCCTCTGAGAGTTTGCTGCTTCCGCCCTGTTACCTCCCCAATGTACTTCTTTTCCAAGTCTTTTTCTCCCCACCACCCTTAAATGAACAGACTCAGAGCCACAGTTCTCGATGGCCCATGGAAGAGTTTATCTGACTACCAGTAGACATACTAACTCTGAACTGAGGGGCATTCATTCTGTTTTTGTGAGGGGCAGGGTTGCAAGAAGTGGCGTGACTGGCACATGTTCTGGAACACTGAGGGCCCTCATTGTTGGGCGTCATCAGTTTCATTATAGGACCTGACTGCATCTGAAAGGATTAGTTTGGATTAGTACATGCCGCCAGCCTACACACTACTCTGAATATGAGTGGGCTCCCTGAATGCGTAAATGGAGCAGCTCTGGTTGGCGTGTCTTCAGCAATTGCTGAGTGTACTCAGAAACCTCAGTTAACAATGGTTAGTTTAAACTATCATTTATTGAACTCGCCATGGTTAATGCGGCATATGATGGGAAGTTGTCAAACTGGGCGTTCCAAACAGGTTCTATTTTCAGGCAGTGAGGATCTGCAAGATGTCTCTCCACCTCACCCCCACCCCCACCTGGTCCCAGCTTTGTGCCCTAGTGGTTGGGCTTAGGCCAGGATTCCTGCATTCTGACCCAAGTAACTAACATCACTAACCAGGATTCACAAGCTGGGATGTACTTCTGGCTGAGTATCCTGGTTTGTGGCCCTTCTACTGAACAGAATTAGTGGTTCATCCAGCAAATTTGATTTGATCAAGTTGCAGTTTATATACTCTAGTTTAAATGTGTCACCTGAATGCAGTCCAGGGGGCATATGGACTTCCTTATCTATTGCTGTCTGCCTACCTGTCCCTAGCATGGAAAAACCTCTATTTTCCAAATGTCCTTTCCCTTTGGAATTTTTAATAGTGGTATCTGGGGAATTAAACTGATTCTGTGCTCTATATCAGTGGTCCCCAACCCCCGGACCGGGACCGGTCCATAGATCAGTCAGTGCCGGGCTGCAGCTCCTCCTCATCCTCCTCCTCAGCTGCTGCCCTGCCACTCTGCTGCTGGCTCACCTTTGGTGCTCTCCAGCGGCCGCCATGGCTGGGGCTCCCCCTCGGCGTGGCACGGCACAGCTGCTGCTGGCAGTGCCCTCCAGCAGGTGGTGGGAAGTCAAGGGGTGTTGGCAGGAAACCAAGTGGAGCAGGGGCTCAGGCAGTGGCGGCGACGTCCCTTGGCAAAAGACTACACACACACACACACCCCGGGGCCTCAGTAAAATTGTCAAGCATTGACCGATCCCCGGTGATAAAAAGGTTGGGGACCACTGCTCTATATGAAAGCTGGTTCTTAGAAATTTGAGACACCTTTTCTGTCTTTATATGTCTTGCTGCGGTAACAATGAGGTCTCAGACCAGTTGATAATCAGTAAAACTGGCAACAAGTGAAATAATGACCAATAATATTTGCAACAATAACTGCATTAAAATCATATCAGTGGCTGCTAAAAATGTATAGATAATTTTACAGCAAAAAAGTGAAAGAATATAAAAACATACAGTTCCCTTTAACAACTTAAAAAAACCCAGGGAATTAAGCCCCATTGAAATAAGGTTTTCTTAGTCTGTGGAACCCATCCCTTCTGACTCTATTCCCATCTTTTGCAAAGTAAAATGTAAACTCAGTACTTTCCGCACACCCGTTTCCAATGAAGTGTATACTATACAAAATGGGTTACAATCTTGAATTTGCATAATTTTTGATTTTTTTTTAAAGATTAACATTCTAAAGCCCCTGTTTAAGGTGCACTTCAGCATAGTGCCTCAATTTATTGGTTGCTAAGCAACAGCCCTTGGTTTCACATCATTTTATTGCTATGGGTGCAGTTAATTGTTGGTTGCTAAGCTGCAATTTGTTGCTATGGCGTTGGTTGCTTAGTGGGTTTGGCTTGACATTGGTTGCCATGCCGTAGTTTGTTTGAGGATGTTTCACTTGTGTGGTGTTGGCAACTATGCCACCAGTTGGCAGTTTTTGGTATGACATGGTTAATTAGTGGCTTCTTGTTGCCATGGTGCTGGCTAGAGAAACTGTTGTTGAGGCCTGTTCATTCGTCAGGATGATGGGAAGGTTGGCTGTTGGACTGGAAGTTGAGACCTAGGTTCAAATCCCCACTCTTATTTTATTTTTATTATTTTTTGTTACATTTATATACCACCCTACCCTGGGGCGCAAGGCGGCTTACATGGAACATAAGGAATTATACATTGAACTCAGTTTTGCCAATAAATTAGAATATAACAATGGGATAGTAATCAAACAGGTCGATGGAGTAGATTCAGATTCATGGATTCCAGGGAAGGAGGTTCAGGGGCCCAGTAGGTGTTATCGATTCTGTCTGACCTCAGCCCAATGTCTGGGGGAGGAGCTCCCTTTTGCATGCCCTGCAGAACTGCTTTAGCTCTATCAGCTCCTTTAAGATTGCTGGTTGACCTTGGGCCAATCACACTCTCTTGACCTAACCTGCCTCACAGGGCGGTTGTTATGAGAATGAAAATGAAGGGTGAGAGAATGATGCCTGTTGCTCTGAGCTCCTTGGAGAAAGTTTAGGCTAAAAATATATACTAAGTACATATATAATACAGGAGCCTTCCTAGTTGTGGTGGAGGAATAATCTGCAGCAATACTTTAGGGTCACTTAACTCCCACCAACTTATCACAGGAAGAGCAAAATACTTTAATTACACAAAAGAACTGTGGGGTGCCTGGGACAACAAGGGATACAAAGAAGACAAGATAGTTGTCCAGACCCTTTGTGTAACTGCTCCTTTCTCTAGGAGCATTTCCAGGCTTTCTGTTGGGCCTTCTTCTCACCCAGTTGACACACCCATAAGTTGCACATTAACCAGTTAGCAGGCAAGCGGGTAGGTTTATTGCACTTCCCTTTGTGAAGGGAACTGTGTGAGCGAGACCAGAGAGAGAATGCTGAGGTTTGTAGCCAAGCACATATCAACCTAAGAGGCTGAAGGCCATTCTCTTCATGTGGGAGGGAAGGGGGATATGAGAGAGAGAGAGTTCAGAACGTAGATCACCATGTGAGAAGAGAAATAGAGAACATATTGCCAGAAGATCAGAACAAAAACAAAATTGACCACAGATTTTCATGATTTGCCACTGGTGTGCATATTACTGTGAATGGCACGTGTCCGTTCCCTACATGGAGCCTTGAAGGAGTTTTCACAGCAGTTTCACCCCCATCGCCTTCCTCACACTAGCCTTTCAACAGATATGGCTTTTCTTTATGGCTCCTGCAACCTCAGGGATGATCTTTTAGGGGGTCACAAATGGGAAAATTTGATGTTCCTCTCATACATAGGCAGATGTACAAAATACTGAGGCTGTTGACACCTAAAATGGAATCCTGACAATCTCAAGCACCTCCAGTGAATGAGTATCTTACAATAAAGACTGACAAGTGTGGACAGTCACTTAATTGTGATAGCCATTGTCCCTTTAACATAATTGTATAGTTTAAGCCAGTGGTTCTCAACCTGGGGGTCAGGACCCCTTTGGGGGTTGAACAACCCTTTCACAGGGGTCGCAGCAGGGCGAGCAGCTTGGCCCCAGGGGGGGGGGGGCGCTGCCACTGTTGCTGCTGCTCGTCCTGCAGGCACCCGTGGTCAGCCCCTCCAGCAGTGCCTCCAGCACAGTACAATCTCCCACCAGGCGCTCCAGGTTGTGGCTGAGTTCAGCAGGACAAGAGGTAAAACTGAACTGAGAAACCCCGGGAAAAAACCAATTTATATCCTATCATGAACAGTGGATCTTCACGCCATTGGCCAGTTTCGGTTTAATTTCTGTGAAAGAACACTTGCATAATTTTATGGTTGGGGGTCACCACAACATGAAGAACTGTATTAAAGGGTCGTGGCATTAGGAAGGTTGAGAACCACTGGTTTAAGCATCCCTTCACTACGTATGTGGGATTTATTACACACTCTTGCAGCTGTCAGCCGTCTCTGTGCTTGGGAACCTTCCCTGCAAAACATGTGTGTTCACATGGAAATAGAAAGATGTCCATTAAGAATAATTTTGTATTATGCAATTGCTCAGCTGCTGTGAGCACTTCAATGCAAGGAAGGCTTTAAAATATATCTTTGTTTCCTTCTCCCTCAGGGGATTGAGGATTCCAGCAAAGACAAGTAAGTACCTTCCCATTATCATTGGATTGGGGTCCTTTGCTCCTTTGCTCTGCTGTGGCAGTGTGAGAAATAATGGAAGTGCACTGAATAGGCATGTTGTGCTGCTGTGTGGTGCCTCTGCCTCTTTGTTGTCAACATGGAACTTCCTCTCCTGCAGCCGAAGTACGCAGGAAGCCCTGAATCCCGAAGATGAGGTGGATGAGTTTCTGGGCCGTGCCATCGATGCCCGAAGTATTGACCAGCTGCGCAAGGATCACGTCAAGCGCTTTGTGCTCACTTTCCAGAAACCTGAGTTGGAGAGAAAGGTGCTTTCCCTTTGCTGGCAGGACCTCTGAGTTCCAGATGGGGAATAGCGAAGGGTCGTCCCTTCCTGTTCCTCTTCAGTGTTGACCACAGCCTCTTGATGTAACTTCCCTTTTCTTCTCCAACACTGCAGTATTCCAAGAAGGTGGACACTCGCTTTGGGGGATATGTGGCTTGCACCATGCTTGTCTTCTGCTTCGTTTCTTGTATCCAGATTGTCATCTTTCCCCAGTGAGTGATACATATGCAGGAGTATGTTCACTGTGTATTCTTTCTGCAAATGCATGCTGACGGTGATGTACCCATGATATGTACATTGCGTATATACATCTTTCAAGTAGTGTTGCCAGCAGGCTTGGAAAACAAATGTCCTGACCCTTTAATAGAGGCATCTATGTGTGGAAATGGGCAGCTGAAGTTTGTCAAGACATGGAGGGAAATAGCTTGACCTGATAAATCACATCCCTGCTAAAGGGATGGGACCTTTTTCTTTAAGCCTGTTGGAAACCCTAGTTGCAGGTGTTCAGGTGTCTTGCTTATTAAACTGTAATGATAGGCATCAGACAGGGGTATGTATAGGTTATGGCTTGGATCCTGTATCTGTATGTAGTACTATTCCTCCGTTGCAGAGGCATTCCTCCGCTGCAGGACATACTTCCTCTGGCACTGGACTCAGTAGTTCTGCCTGCACAAGATGGATGTCCTTCAGTGAGCCCAGAAGCACCAGCTAGGAGAGGAACTTGCTCCACAGTGGAGGGCCATCTCTGCCATGAGAAGTGTGGAAAGAAGGTGTAGGATCAAAGCCTGTTGACCCCAGCACAATGGTGTCCTCATACAAATGCCACAGTGTATACCATGTTTACCAGCAGCAGATGAACGGCTTCTCCATGACACCTATCTCTAATTGAGAAAGTCTCTGACACTTTCAAGGAAGCAGAGGGGAAAACCTAAAGATAACTGTGTAGAAAAGTGCAGCTCCTCCTGAATCCTATGTGAGCATACAGAGTTTTCCACCTTTAGCTCACTCTGGCTTGGCAGTAATAAAATATTTTTCTACTATACCTGTTCAGAATTCCGACTTCATAGCAAGCTGGGGGTTTTTGCTGGGTCTAGAACAGGCTTTCTCAACCAGGGTTCTAAACCCTGGGGGTTCTTCACAATCCTGAAAGGGTTTCCTGAATGGGTGGGAGTTAATTAAATTGTTATATATTTTTTAAAATGTGTTAAACATTTATTGGGTGGTATGACCGTATATGGTTATGTCAGCCCACCCATTCCTCCCAAAATGGCCAATGATGGGACTGGAGGGGGAGGGGCCCCAGGTGGGCATGTAAACAGCTATGCTTCCCAGCCAAATTCTGCACGATCACGTCCCTTCTGGGGTTTCTCAGTGGTAAAAAATTTGAGAAGGCCTGGTCTAGAGCGACGCTATCTATGGGCAGGGCTGTTTAGACTGGTGAAATGGAGGATTTTGAGAGGAATACTGCTGGTGCACGAAGATTGGTGGGAGGCTCTGTCCTAGCAGAAGGCTCTACTGTGAACTGGATCATTAAAACAAAACCAAGCTGGCCCTGATAATGGGAGAATGATTCAAAGAGGGAAGCACAGGCTGAGCTTTACCTAGCAGGGCTATTTAAACTCAGTCCCTTTTACTGTATTCAGAACAGGAGATGATGAGAACTGTCACATTGTAATTGCATAATGCACCATCTCAACATGGTGAGAAAAAAAAACCTCAGGTGGTAAAGTAAACCTTTGGCAATGTCTTTGGTTGCTGAGGCTGATCCTGCCCCCTCTCCCTACAGCTCCCCTCTGATGCTTGGCGCCTACATCAGCATCTTCGTCACCCTGGCCACCATCCTTTTTGTCTGCGCCATCTACTCCTGCTTTGGCGTGAGTGACTTGGTTTTTGGGGAGCCTGGTATGAGTGACCCTTGAGTTCTCCTATGGAATCCTCTGACTTTCCTTCCTCCTACCTTAGCACCTTCCTTCAGGAGAGTATGCATAATTCAGACCGATTACATGTGTAGCATACAGTTTTTGTCATGTTTCTTCCCTTGCCCCTACATTGAATGAGGGCACTGGGGCCTTGCTATCAAATTTGGCTCCCGTCAAGCTGGGGGAGGGGGGGACGAGGAAAGGCAAGGCAGGTCTGTAGCCGGCAGTAGGAGCAGAATCCCTGAGTTGCTCTGACTAGTGAGCAAATAGGACCAAGAAGTGTATCTGAGGGAAAAAATCCAAATTGTTAGAATGAGGTAGTAGAATGCTAAGATGTTAGAATTTTCATACTAAGTTTTACTTCAAACTAAACATTGTGCCTCAAACTCTTTCCAAATAGAAAAGAGTTGCTACCCATTCTCTTTGCTTTACATGATTTCTTCTTGATTGCACTAGTTTTCTGCTTGTGTGGACTTTCCCCCCTTATTCAAAGGAATATCCAAAGCTTCAACCCACCACCTGTGGTCTGAAGTGGTATAGCCCAGCCCCATCTCATTCTCCTACGTATGTGAACCATGTGTCAAAGTATCCCATTGACCTGCACTGGCCTATTGTAACGAAAAGGCTACTCTAATGCTTCTGTTGAGCTCCCTGTAATTTCCTCCTCGCCCTCAGCCCAGTCCAGCTAAAAACGCTGCTTGATATTTCTAGGACCTGATTGAGGGCTTGGCACATCATTCTTGGGGAGAGGTAGGTAAGAAACTTGCTCCAGTTTCATTGCTGTGGAGCAAACCAGTTTCAGATTCTTAACCAGGCAAATGGGGGCCCGTTCATATCACTTTTCTTTCTTCTCTCTCCACAGCCATTCCCAGCCATTTTGCAGCAGTTGTCCCGCAAGATCATCCAGTCCCGAACCAACAGCACAATCACTGGAGTGGTTGCTATTCTGCTTGTCTTCTTCTCTGCCTTCATCAACATGGTATGAGGAAGGAGGGAGGTTTAATGAAGCCTGAAGTGGGCTTCTGTGTAAATTCTTGGCAGTCAGGCCTTTGTGGGCAGGAGCTGGCCCAGATTAAGGTCTGATCGAACCTGAAAAGTGCCCAGGTCATTCTTTATCTGTGGTTTCTGAAAAGATCTAAAAACCATGTAAAAGGAGCATCGTTTTCTGTACCGAAAGCACTCCTTCGGTTTGTCCCTTTGAGAAAGGGAAGACTTTGCAAGTCCTTGAAACAATATGAAAGCCTGATGATGAATGACTTCAGAAGGGCAGCCCTGTCGGTCTGCACTAACGAAACAGACAGGAGCCCTGTGGCATTTCAAAGATTTAACAAAACACAAACTTTCATAAAGAAGAAAGGAAACAAAGGCAAATGGGGATAATGCAGCAGGAAAGTGAAATTGTATAAATAGACATGGAAAGTCCTTCGTGTTTTGCTGTAGCTTCATCAGGGGAATTCTAAATGCGTTCATCTACTGTGCTTTTCCCAGCTGCTGAATTCAGATCAGCAGTGTAGATGGACTCATTTAGAGATTCACCTGATGAACCTAGGCCAAAACACGTAGGAGCTTTTCAGTGTTCTTTAAATACATTTTCCACTTCTCACTGCATTTTCAGCATTTGTCTTCAGCATTTCAGCCTGTTTTTGTCTTGGTGACTGGTTTGCTGTTTTCATCGTGAAGAGAGCTCCAGCTCACAAAAGCTTATGGTGAAAAAGCTTACACTTTCCGTAGCATGTAAGAAGACACTGGACTTGTGTTTTGATATAATACAGACCTTGCTTATTGCAGGCAGAAATTGGATGATTCTGCCTTCAGATTGTCTCTGGCCTTGGAGTGACAAGGGTTCTGGCTGTATTGTTTCCATACCCCTTCTGCCAGAAGTCTGAGAAGCTGTTATTGGGTGACTCCAGAGTCGTGTCCTGTGCCCGACATAGCCATTTTTTTCTCCCTTCCACCTCAGTTTGCTTGCAGTCGGGTCCAGCTCCAGGATTGTGTCGCTGATCTTCTGAATGTTACTCCACCTGCTGTGGGTCCCTGCCTTCTTCATTCCCTTAACTACTCATTGGCCTCGGACAATCTACCCTGCCAGGGAAATGGTGCTTCTAGTTGCAACTTTCCTGAGGTAAACGTGGTTCAGGAATTCAAGTGTGAGGAGAATGGAAAGCTAGACATGGTGTGAGGATAAAGCTCGGAAGCTATTGTGTTGGGGCTTGGAGAAGTACTTCCTTTATCACTTGAAGAATTCTGTTTCCTCTTCTCTTGCCCCCAGAAATGTGGCATGCCTTGATAGCCGGGCAGGGATGACAGTAGCATTTTTGTTTTCCTGGACCTATATGGGTGGGAAAGTGTCTGAAGAGAGGAAAAGAGCATTCTGTAAGAAGAGCCCTGCCAGGTCATATCAAGATCTTACCTAGTTCAGCATCCTATTTCAGTGATTTTATTTATATTTATGTATTTTGGTTTGGATGTCACCCCTCTCCAGAACGTCTCGACATCAGACCATCCTTGTTTTGCCTCCAGACACAGGGCAGCCACAGGGCAACATGGGGGTTCATTGAGCTGTCTGAACCAATAGCTATTGATCTGTTGTCTATGAGTTTATCTGCTGCCCTTTCTAAAAGTCTCCCTAGCCGGAGCTACCGCCATATCTTGGACAGTCATTTCCACCAGCTGGTTATGCCTGCTGTGAAGAGTCAGAGGGGAGAAGGGTGAAGGTGTGCTTTGGCTCTTCTCATGATGTCTCTTTTCCCCCTTCTGTCTTACAGTATTTCACGTATTCTGTGCTGCTGAGTCTTCTGGCGAGTTCCGTTTTCCTGCACATCAGCAGCCTGGGGAAGCTGGCACTGCTGGTGGGGATGGAGGCCGTGTACCTGGCCCTGGCAGAAGGCCCTCAGGGGGTGCTCTTTGACAACTATGACTTGCTGGTGGTTGCTCATGCCTTGTAAGAGTCCCCTTCCTGGCTGTGGGGGGAAGAATTCCAATCTTTACCCCCTTGGTGTGATTGAAAGTGGAGAGGCCTGTCTTCTTTCATTCCCTCTTCATGTTTTACTTTTCCCCAATCAGGGAGTCAAAGCAAGTAATTAAGCTAGAAGCCACAAACCTCGTAAAAATGTGTCATTATTGTTTCATGTAGCTGTTCACAAAGTGATGTGAACCAAAGCCTCAGCCTTGCCCTAGGGATCTTGTAAACAGGGAGATGATAGTGAGGGAAGGTAAGAAAGGCTAAGGTAACAAGGGATGGACTCCTTCAAAAACAGGTGTGAGAACTTAGGTATGTTTTGATTGGGACTGACATCTGAGGGCTTAAGCTGAAGGTCTGTGGTTTTGAACGGGGGTATAGGGGAAGAGTGAGAGAGGTGGTACCTCATCAGTGTCTTGGGTGGAAGTTCTAGGCCTAATGGGCAGCAGGAGAGACCAGGCAGAATCCTTTAAGAAAATGGGAGGCCTTCTGGTGGCTGATGCTCAGTTGCTTGTACGTTTACTGTAACTAAATGCACATGCACAGCCTGCTAGTGGTGGCCCAATGTGAGAGTGGGAGGGGCTTCTAAGCTCTTTTATCCTCTGGCAATTTTTCTGCTGAAAATTGCTCTGTGTGCTGTTGCAGGTACACGTATCTTTTTCTTCCTCTCCTATGTGAAAAGCACACTCTAGCAGATTTTAACAGAAAAGGCCCTGTAAGGGAAAGGGCTATCCTTCTCCCAACACACAGTCCTCCTCCTCCTCCTCATTGTACCCTCCATGGCTACAAGTGGCCTAGTGGGTTTGTGTCTCTGTTGTACTTTTTATTTCACCCTTCCTCCAAGCAGCTTCAAGTGGCATATGTGAAATGAGAGTAGGCTGACAGTATAGCTGGCCCAAGGTCACCCAGCAAGCATTATGGCAGAGTGGAGATTTCTACCTGGATCCTTGTCCAGTCACTGCCCTGTGTCTTAACTCTGAAGGAGCAAAGATCTTGGGTCAGGATAGATGGGAATATGAGTTGATATTGTACATTGCCATGGACAATTTTGAAAGTAAGGGGATGGCATTTGTGTTGGAAGCCAGTCTAAAAATTCAAGGGGAGGAATTTCATGGTCTGACCACTTAAATATGGGAATGATTTCAGCAGCCAAGTTTTGAGGAGGAGAAAACTGAGGTACAAAAAAGGAGGGGAGTCAAAGACAATTAGGCAAAGTAGGATAGAAGCAGAGCATATACTGCAAACCTGGAAAGGAAGGGCTGAGTTTACTCAAATTGTGCAGGAAGAAATTATATTTTGGTAATATCTGAAAATAGGAGACGGTGGAGGAAACAGTGGAGAGGTCCCTCATGAATGTCAGGTCTTTTATGAATCTTCATAATGTTATGTAACCAAAACATAATGCAATCCAGATGTTTCCCCTTGTTCAGTACTAAGGGTTCCAATTCCTGCTCTACAGCTGGAATCTCCATTGACTCCCAGTTCACCAACTCTTCAAGTGTTGAATCAAAAGGGCGTGGTCTGGGTCCCCCTTCTACAAAAACTCTTCCTTTTCCTTCTACAGGCAAACAACTGTCAATGGGACCCAGAATGACCAAGACTGGTAAGTAGGTACAGACATGGACTGAATGGGGGAAAATGTGGTAGGAGTGAAGGGTTCCTAGAGAGGATGTTGAAGTTGCCTTACACTGGGTCAAACCTTTGGCCAGAATTGTCTGCTTTCATTGCAGTGGCTCTCCAGGATCTCAGGTAAGAGGTCTTTCATGACACCTGATCCTTTAAAGTGGAGATGCTGGGGCCTGAATCTGGGACTTTATACATACAAAGCAGATTCTCCACTAGTGAGCCATAACCCATCCCAACACTCCTGGGGGGAATCTTGTGTGTTTATAATTATTGTCTCTATAATTTTGTGTGGTGCCTCCCCCTCCCTTATCCCTTATGATTAAAGGAGACATTTTTTTGCAGAAAGTGTCTTGGCATTACAGTTGGTTAGGAAGATGGGGGAGCTTCACATTCCTTTGGTTGTTTTTGGCTTTGGGAGGAGCAGGGACCCAGGTCTTTAGGTGGCAGGTACTGTCAGTTGTTGTTCACATGATATCAGAGCTTATAGAACTCTATACTGGGTAGACCTAAGTACGTGATGGGTGCTTACCCTCAGGAGCTTAAAGTCTAAACTAAGGCCGTGGAGGCAAGAATGGGGATGGGGGGGAGGAAGATTGCATTGTGTAGAACAGCTAGCAATATGGGACAAATTTGAGAAAATACCTGTGCTTTGACTGAGCTGAAAACTAAAGAGAGGCCAGAAAATTAATGGAAGAAGTGGGTTTTAGGAGAGGGCTGGAAAGGAGAGACCATGAAGGCCAAACATTCCAGGCATATAAAGGGCAGCAACGAAGGATGGACCACTTTCTTCTTGAGAGCAGGAACAAAGTTTGCAGACAAGCTATGGCTCCATCCACATAGTGACAATTCCCCATTGTGCTGCTGTTGCCTCAGTGAATACAGAAGCATCTGCAGAGACATGTTGGCAAGGTTTTGGGGTTCTCCCTACTTTCTTCACTTACTCCTTGTGCCTGCAGTCCCCCCATGAGATTATTAAACCTCTCTTTGTCATGTTGCTAAAGCATAAGAGCAATACAGCATATTACTATTTTTTAAAAGTCAGCAACAAGTCCTTCAGTGGTACAGGGGGTAGGTATGGTGGCTGCATAAGGATGACAACAGTACAATGACACTGATTTGGTCCTGAGGTTCAAAAATGTAAACTTTCTTGACCACATGGTATACTTAAACCACCAATTCTGATCCTTTAGGAAAAACCATAGCAAAGCAAGTCTGGGAAAAGCAGCTGTATGTGGGTGTGAGAGCAAAAAGATAATACCATCTCTTTACTCATCTCCTTTCTTCCCACAGCCAATCAGAAGGGAAGGTGGCCCTGCAGTATATGACTCCTGTCATCCTACTGCTTTTTGCCTTGGCGCTTTATCTGCATGCCCAGCAGGTGGAGTCTACTGCCCGTCTTGACTTCCTCTGGAAGCAACAGGTAGTAAGGAAATAGATTCTACTGTGGAGGTGGTGTTTGGGGTATTGTGGTCTTAGTAGATCCTAGGAAGAGTTAGAGCATGCCTTTTGTACAGCACAAGATACGGCTTAGATCCACTTGAGCGTTTCTGCCAATGGAAGGCTTGTCAATTTGCAGAAGTGATTTCCTCAATTCAGCTTCAGGAGGAAGGAGATAAAGTTGTGCTCCGTGGATAGAAATCCTTTCATCCACTGAAACCCTGCAGTGGATTCATTCCTATGTCTTCTCTGGTTTTCCAAGCCTGCCAAACTGAGGAGGGCTATTGTTATAGTGCAGAAAAGTCAGCACATTTTGAGTCCACCGAGACACCAGTACGCCGTACTGGAGTAAGGAGTTAAAGGACACAGAAGCAGATATGTCGACTATGGGCGCTGGCTTTCCTAATGCTTCTGAAGGGTGCTTGTTTCAGGAAGTGAAATGGGATTCTTCACACACACACACACACACACACACACACACACACACACACACACACACACAAACAAATCCTACTTAGGGGGAAAAAAGCAAAACTTGAACACTACAATGGAGCAGAACCATGAATATACTACACATCATTGTACACGTGAGGCTGTTATGTACTGCACATAAAAATATTATGAAACACAAGTTTTTAGAGTTCATAAGTAGTGATGCTAAGTCTGGGTGATGGATCACTTAGCTTTGATTTAAAAAGCGTTCCTGGTTTAATCAGGCAACATTAAGGGGGGGCAGAAGTAGATGCTATCCTGAGAGAAGCATTCTTCCACAGAGAATGCCTCTTCTAAGATGCTGTTTGCTGTGTACAATGCCATCGAAGCAAAGTGATCTTTCCTTCAGAACTATTTTTATACATATACAAACTGCTTTGTTCTTAAACTCTTACAGTAGATCAGGTGATAACCTTAACAAATGGATATATATAAAATAATTACATCCGTTTTTTTTTGTGTCAGATTTTATGATCACCGCACCATGTTTAAAATATATCAATGTGCAGCCCTATGTAATGTTGTGGAGTTTAAACTTGGTGCAATGTTAAAAGTAAGTTTCTAGCCTTTAAGACTGTGGAGATCAGATTAAAAGTACGGAGATTTGTGTAGTGAAATCAAGGCCCGAAGAAAGGAGTGAAAACGACATCAGTGGCCAAGGATTTGACCGTCAGTGAAAGAGGAAAATAATATATATGCAGAGTTGTTGACTATATAATTTATTCAAGTTATGGAGTCCACCTTGTGTGGGCATGCTCCATAGCACATTGAAAGCTGAGCATTTTAGAGGGATTCCAAGGTCTGTATAATGGATGTCCTCCTTATTTCTTCCCACATCTGTCCCCAGGCTACAGGTGAGAAGGAGGAGATGGAAGAGTTGCAGGCCTATAACCGCCGGCTATTGCACAACATCTTACCAAAGGACGTAGCTGCTCACTTTCTGGCTCGTGAACGCCTCAACGATGAGTTGTACCACCAGTCATGTGAGTGCGTCGCTGTCATGTTTGCCTCGATCAGCAACTTCTCAGAGTTCTACGTGGAACTGGAAGCCAACAATGAAGGTGTCGAATGTCTGCGGTTGCTCAATGAGATCATTGCTGACTTTGATGAGGTAACGTGTATGCATTTTGCCATGGGATTAGTAAGGGTGAGGCACCAGAGGCTACTAAGGAGCCATGAGATTGGGGAGTTCCTAGATTGCACTGCAAGGAGCATGTTTTATGCCGCATGGCGTGGTTTTCCCTAATGTTCCCTGTGCTTCTACCACCCATAGCCTGTGAACAGGTTTTGGACTGAATCCAGACAGTACTTTCTCACTGTGTTGAATTTTTCAGTTGCTGGTGGGATCTAAGAGGCCAAAAAAAAGTCTAGTAAGCAATGCATGCAACAAAGATAGCATTAGAAAAGCAGAGACTTGGTCCAGTGCTCATGGTCCACCATTGGTTGTACTTTCCGTAGGACAGAGCCCCTCACTTTTTCACTGCTCAGTCATTCTGTTTTCCTTGGTTAGGAGCAAGTGTTATTAAAATTGGTTCTACATGGCATTTTATTAAGTGCCAGAGTCCCCATTAAAAACAAAAAAGAAAAAAAGAATGGCAGTGCCTGTCCTGAAAGGCAAGACCTTACTGCATGTTCATTTATTTGGAAGTAAGTCTCACTCAGCCGAAGTTCCACTTCATAGAATCATAGAATCGGGAAGGACCCCATGGGTCATCTAGTCCTACCCCCTGCGCTATATAGGACACTCACAACCCTATCACTCATCCACTATAACCTGCCACTCCCTTGAACCTTCACAGAATCAGCTTCTCCGTCAGATGGCTATCCAGCCTCTGCTTAAAAATTTCCAAAGATGGAGAACCCACCACCTCCCGAGGAAGCCTGTTCCACTGAGAAACCGCTCTGTCAGGAACTTCTTCCTGATGTTTAGACGGAATTTCTTTTGAATTAATTTCATCCCATTCGTTCTGGTCTGTCTCTCTGGGCCAAGAGAGAACAACTCTGCTCCATCCTCTATATAGCAGGCTTTTAAATACTTGAAGATGGTTATCAGATCCCCTCTCAGTCGTCTCCTCTCCAGGCTAAACAGACCAAGCTCCCCCAACCTTTCTTCATACGTCTTGGTCTCCAAACCCCTCACCTCACTTCTTTCTTCAACTGTCTCTTAAATTTTTTATTTTTACTTTAATATTTGTATGCTGCCTTTCCACCCAAGTTATGGCTCCCAAAACAGTGAACAATCAGAACAATGTTAAAATATATAAAACAATTAAACATAAACTCACAAATAGGGAGGAGAGCCAATGAGAGTTAGGGGGGATGTGAATACCAAACAAGAATACTTGCTGGGTGAAGTCAGTATAATAATTATTATTATTATATTATTATTATTATTATTATTATTATTTAATTTTATTTTTGAATCCTGCCCTTCCTAATAGCTCAGGGCAAGTAACAACATGGGTTAGAACACTCAGATTTAAAACCAGAATACATATTAAAACCGCTATATACATTAAATCAGCCCCATTCAGCAGATCTTGGGGGGGGGTTCCAATCTTTCTTGGGGAGACAGGTCTTCCCTCTATTCCAGCAGTTGAACCATGTTTTTGTTGTTCTGTCTGGCCTACCGATAGGCTTGGTGGAGCAGCTGTGTGTTGCAGGCCCTGTAGAACTGGTTAAGGTTCCACAGGGTTCTGATTTCTTTTGCCCCCTTTCCCTTTTAAAGCCTTGTTAAATTTTGATTTCCTTTTAAAATATGCAAAATTGCTGTAGAAGCTGAAGTTGGAGAGGATGGTATTTCTAGGTAACCACATGCCTACTTCAGAACCAGATTTTTCAGAGGAAAAGTACATTTGGAGAGTAGCCCCAGTTCTCTAAAAATAATACAGCTACACCCCCCCCCCAAAAAAAAACAATTCTGGACAAAGCAAATTGCATGTTGACAGGTCAGTGAAAGAAAAGGTATGAAGCTGTGATCTCCCTGCACAGTATAGTTTGTGAGCACAGATAACAGCTATTGGGTCAAAATTCCAGTCATTGTATGTTAAAACTAGAGGAGCAGTCTTGAGCAAAGAGGGCCATCTGGGCATTAATGAAAACTGAAGATTCCTTCCTCCTTACTCTTTGTAGATTATTAGCGAGGACAAGTTCAGGCAGCTGGAGAAGATCAAGACGATAGGCAGCACCTATATGGCAGCCTCGGGGCTGAACGACAGCACTTATGACCGTGAGGGACGCTCCCATATCACAGCACTGGCAGACTACGCAATGCGACTCATGGAACAGATGAAATATATCAATGAGCACTCTTTCAATAACTTCCAAATGAAAATTGGTGAGAGGAGCAGGGAGAAATGGGTTTGAGCCTGTGTCTGTGTGCATGCATTCTGACTGGGACATGGTACTGTTCAATCACAGCCACTCCACAATAGTTATTGGGGTGCAGTGGGGTGTAGAGTTTCAGACTATGATCTGGGAGATTCGGGAGACTCCGGTTTGAACTACCACTCATCTGTGGAGCTCACTGGGTGACCTTGAGCCAGTTATGCATTCTCAACCTAACTTACACCACAGGGTTCTTGTGATGTTTTGCCTGCTCTCTCTTGACTGATCACATCCCCCCCAGCGGTTAACTTTCCCCTTTTTGCAGGGCTGAATATTGGGCCGGTGGTAGCTGGGGTGATTGGAGCTCGGAAGCCGCAATATGACATTTGGGGCAACACCGTGAACGTTTCTAGTCGTATGGACAGCACTGGTGTCCCTGACCGCATTCAGGTAACAGCATCTGTGATGTGGCCTAATTTGGCATGGTTGTTTGCAGGAAGAAGCCACCCCTGATGAAGAGGCAAGAACAAGCAGGTGTGGACAGGTCTGGGCTCTCCATCCTCATGCCACTCTCTGCTCTTCTTGGGGCCATGCTGGCTCCAAAGAGCTGATGCAGTAAGCCCTTCACATCTGAGAAAAAAATACTAAAGTATCTGAAAGAGGAGCAGGAATGCTGAGTTCAGCTCCAACTCCCCAGTTTAGCTGTAGGCAAAGCTTCCACAGCGACACCAGTGTTTTCTATGAAACTCAGAGTAAAGGATGTTTTCCTGAAAGAGGGAAAACCAGGAGCCCCCAGACATCATGAACATGAACAGCATGACATGTAGAAGCCCCTCCCCCCAAAAAAAAGACGTACGTTTGTTCCATCCGGGGATAAATTAATTTATGAAAGCAGGACATGTTAAAGTTGCTGACTTCTGGCCTTGAAGTAATCTTGTCATTTTCACAGTGTTATATCCAGGAGAGCTCCAGGAGGTCTATGAATCTCTGAATGTTCTCGATGCATTAATAAATCTATATTGTTCTCGTGATTAGCCACAGGAACTTTTCCAGTGGCTTATAAGAACTGATATCAGTGTACCTAATTCTCAGCATGGCTCTGTCTCTGTATATTTAAATCCGGAGGTCTGGGTCTTGGAGAGACATAACAGATCTTTCTACAAACCTAGGAAGAGACTCAAGTTTGTGATCAGTTAGACAATGATGCCATGCAACAGATAGCATCAGCCGTACACTATAAGGCTATGCCCATCATCTCAATAACTGAAAACCTTTTTAAAAAGAAGGTGGTAGACAATACTGACTTGGATGTACCAGTGGTCTGTTTCAGTTTAAGGCAGCTTCATGTGTTCAAGGCTGCAATATAGTATTTTTTGAAGGGTTGCATCTGCATGGCTCTCTTTGCTGGCCATTAGAGAATGAACCATGTTGTGATGCAAACCTAAGAATGGCTTTCCTGATCAAGCCAAGATCCACCCTGTCCCATTATCCTGATTCTAATAATAGCCTGCCGGATGCTTCCTTGGAAGACCACCAGCAGTGCATAAAAGCACCAGACTTTCCTTGTTTGTGCCCAGCATCTGGACTTCTACTTCCTTTGAACACAGAAGTTCTGTTTACTTGTCATGGATAATCTCCAAGATGAATCTCTCTCTTTTGTAAAAAAAAAGACAAAAAAACTATCAAATTCAGTGTCTGTCATCATATCCTATTGTCACTAAATTCACCAAACTTCATTGTGTTGTCGTATGAAGTGCTACAGGTATGGAACTCCCAAGCCACCAGCCTGTACCTGAATGTTCTCCTTATTTTTTGCTCTCTCCACTTTTGCCTAGGTGACCACTGACCTTTATCAGGTATTGGCAGCCAAAGGTTATCAGCTGGAGTGCCGTGGAGTCATCAAGGTTAAAGGCAAAGGTGAAATGACCACCTATTTCCTGAATGGAGGTCCATCCCTCAGTTAGCAAGAGCCTTTGCTATGAAAGGACATGTTTGGCTGGGCTCAAGCAGCATGGGGTGAAATGGTTCTCCATGCACCCTCTCTTCCCCCTCTTACTACTTGCTGCGGATTTTAGATATGCCCTCTAAAAGGGAAACCCCCCTATACCCTTGAAACGGGATCTTTGATGGTGTTGAAAAGAGGAAACGTGGGTAGGGGGGGATCACTTTACCCCATAAGATACTTTTTTTATTTTTAATTTATTGGGAGCAAAGCCTAATTTGGAGTGCCCCCTTTTTGGGCCCATGTGGGGTGCTATTTTGGGGGTTAAAAAGAAGCGAACCCTTTGATGTAAACTTTGTGTCTCTCCTGGGTTCAGTCCCAGAAACCCAGAGAGGGGAAGTTGCAACAGGGGATAAATGACCCACCTTTTCCTGTTTCTGGACCTAGAAAGCTCATGTTTGCTTTTATTAGAGAAGGTGGGTCTGGGGGGCGGGGGGTATGCCTTGATCCAGAGTTGCCTGGATGCTCTTGAGAGGAACCTTTTCTCTTTTGTGGTGCCCTTTGCCGAGACTTCCAGGAAGCGCAGCAGCAGCAGCATGGTTCCAGTCAGGGAGGCGGCTTGCCTCCTAACGCAGTTCCGTTGTTGCCCTCTGCTGCACACTCACACCGCCCCGCCACTCCCTCCCTCTCTCACGCACTGTGAAGTTCAGGAATGTATTTTTCCCTTTGTTTTTTGGATTGGATTTCCTTTTTCTTTTCGCAGGGGAGTGTTGTCATTTGGGGTTCAGTTATTTGCCAATTGCTTTGTCCGGCTGGAATTAAAAAGACTGGGGACAATGGCTGGGATACCCCAAGAAGTGGGAATTGGGGTTGTGGTTTTGATGCCAAAGAGAAGGCAGGGAAGGGTCCCGATTCCCTCTACCTTTCCCTGCCATCCCACCTCCCGTATTAGCCAGGAGAAAAGTTATCTTGACCTGTGGAGATGCAACCTGCCTTAGGTGCCTGAAGCCGGGAGAAGATGGTTCTGGCCGCAAGAGGACCTTGTGGAAAGGGAACATCATTTCTTCTGTTGGGCTCCCAGTGGGGCATTCCATAACAGGAGCTCTTTGGGGGGAATTGGACTTTTCTACTAAGTGCCAAGACATTTCCCCTTGTTGTTCTAAGTTTCTGCCATCATTCTCCAACACTCGATTCATACCTTTCATCCTTCTGTTCTCATGGGGGGGGGGTTGGGAATCTTCCCCACGTTTCCCCCCTCCCACAATCGCTGTAGCTCTGGAAAAGCTATTGGAGAGAGGTGCTGTGCAACCCAGTCTTTGCCCCCCCTTCCATTAGCTGGGGTACGAACACTAATGTCTGCCAGCTGTTAGGAACAGGAACTTGGGCGCTCCAGTGAATGCTTGCCATGGCTTCCGTCAGGCTCTTTGTCTCATGTGACGTTCTAATGGGGTGGGATGAAAAAAGAGTCACGTGGCAGTAAATTGTTCTCACTTGGCTGAATTCCAGTGCTTGAGGTTGGGGAGAAATTAGCACTGGGGTTAATGACTGGGGAAGCCGCACAAGAATACTTGATCTTAGACAACAGAAACTGCAGTCAATGGCCTTCTGCAAGACCTGCAGAGTCATTTCACCATTGGTAGCCTCCAGTCAGTGGCAGGAAGTGTACACTGCAGAAGCCGTGGTGGGAGTAAGTGACTCTGTGGTTGCCGCTTTGAAAATATTCCATTTGCTGATCACTGGACTAGCTCCTATAAGCAAGCAGACTCTTCAGACCTCTACCCTTGTTAGGGTTTGATTGTTATCTTTCCCTTTTATGGTGGGAATGGGACTGTAAGCACTGTGTTGGCTCCGATTTCCTTTCTCCAGAGACCCCGCACCAGGCTCCCATCTCATCGGCAGCTCGGGACTTGAGCTGGTTCCAAACATTTTAAAGAGACGCATACCTTTCCCGTTGTTTTGGTCTTGAGTCTAGTTAATACCAATAAAACACAGTCACACCCATATCAAGTGGGATGCCATTATCAATTTAGATACTGGTACTCAGATTCCTTGAAAATGTGCTTTTGTCAATCATGACATTTAATCAGGAGTATTCAACCCATGGAGGGGCAAGTAGGGCCAGTTATCCCTTAAAACAAGATGAAGGAAGGGTGGTGGGGGGGGAAATAAAGTGCTTTATTGCAAAGGGAAAAAAATCCTTAAGTGTTTCTTTTAAAGGGAGAAAGCAAGTTTTGGATTTTTTTTTAAAAGTTCTTGATGGCTAAAACCATAAGCTTTTATTACTTTACATTCTTTTAAAGGGTTTTTTTTTTAATGGGCAGAAACTGTCCCTGTGCATAGTTTGCATGGATTATTGATGCCTTTCTTGAGGAAGGCTATGCAAAGAAGAGAAAAACAAGGGTTTTTTGGACGTTTACCCCCCTCCCATCTCCCCACTCCTTATAAGGCTAGTACTAAAATGGCTCTGTTGTGTTTCTTGGGGGTGATGTGTGAATGGAATGGGCGATTATGGCACTTATTTGGTACTTTCTTCCTTTTGCGTGTATATATAAATTATATATTAAAAATCACTTTCTATTATGTTGTGTCCTTCTTTTTGTCTCCCCCTTACCCATCAGGTGGTAGCAGCTGCTGACAATTACGATTTATTAGGGTGGTCACTGAGTTCTGGTGAATCTGTTCGCTAATTCTCTATACACATGCACACAAATGCTTCTGAAGAAAAAGGTATAGTTTATGTTTTCAGAGGATACTCACATGTTTCAGCTGGCACATTCTTAGGAGATATTTCTTCCTTGTTAAGGAAGGCAAAAGAAACTCCTTGAGGGAGATCAGCAGAGTGTAGCTTTTTTATCCTTGACAGCATTACTAGAGTTTCACGGTGTCTCCAGTTGTGCTGTTTTCCGCTCTGAGTGGAAGGCGGGTGGTATGCATGTGGATGTAAGGGAGGACACCATTCATTTTGTCCTGAGCCATCCCAGATCTGAAACTGGCCCTGCCTTGTCAGTAGAGCATATTAATTGCCGACAGGATGGACTAGGTAGCTCTGTTCCTATCTATGTAATTCCCATTCTGTACTCTAGTGCTTTGATAAAATATGAGACAAGGTTATTATGCAACTGAACGGAAACCAAAAATAGTCTGTAATCTCTAAATTCAGTTTCTGAAGCTGGTTTTTCATAGCAAGTTAAGGAATTACTGAAGCTGCTCCTAAAATCTTCTATCTGTCTTTAGCAAGAGACGAAGGAACCAGTTTTATCAATCTTTCAACTTTCTTTTTAGTGAGGAAAAAAAGATTTTGGTAGGAAAAGTCTGATGTTCAGTGCTGAGGTGAATGTCTGGTTTTTGAATGGTCATATGTTCTCATCCCCCCTCTCCCATTTTGTACCCCAAAAAGAGAGAAGTCAAACCCACAGAAGACTATACTGACTTCCTTTTTATTGGCATAGCTGGTGCTAAGGAGTCATAACTTGGAAGGAGGGGGGGCGGTTTGAAGAACAATTCTCACATGATCCCATGCAAGTTGAGTTTGTGTGATGGCTCCAAACAAAGTTCTCAAAACAAGCTGAAAAGTGGGTCACTGAGCATCATATTCTCCACGAACCTACAGCAAAGAGCAAGGGTGTTACTTTAGCTTTCCCTTCCTTGTTGTTCTATGGTCTAGCAAGTATGTTTCGAGGGCTGTCAGTGCCTTGCGCAACACCTTGATAGGAATCAGCCCCAGGGCACATTAAAGTGTTTCTAGTATGAACTTATCTAGGGCTGCAGTACTAACAATGGACATCCTTACCCATTCTATGGTTCCTCTATATATTTGTGAAACAGCCTCGGGGGTGGAATATGTCCGGTCGTTCGAGTTGAAATAGGGCCAATCAGGGTGCAGCTTGCTGGCTGCACCCTGATTGTCCCTGCCCCTACACCTCCCGTCCTCCCTCCCTGGACGCTAGCCACATGCCTCTCAGACATGCCAGAGACAGAGATACACACACAGAGCCCTGCCAGACTGAACACGAGCCCTATCAGTCCTGCTGTGAGGGAGGCAGAAAGAGACACAGAGCTGCCCCAAGCTGCTGACAAAGAAAGAGCTGCCCCTGCTGCAATGGGGGGGGGGGAGAGCTTCCCCAAACTGCACACTCAGCCCTCCTTCCCTGCTATGAGGCACACCGAGATACGCACCGAGAGATCTGCACCTCCTGGTGTCCCCTGGGTCCTAGTGCCCATTGCATTCCTGCTTGCAAAGGCCTTTCTTGCTAGTCTTTAATCCGCTCCTGTGGAGCGGATTCAATAAAGCAGTAAGGGTTGGTGGGGAGGAGTTAGGGCGGGACCTGTCCGGAATAAAAACTCTGAGGAGCGAATCAGGAGCCGCTTTGCGGCTCCTAATTCACTCCTCAGAGTGGCAATCCAGAGCCAAGTGGCCAATTGGGAGGCGCGCTTTGTGCACCTCCCTATTGGCCATTTGGCCCGTCTCGAGGACCGCCCGCTGCTAACTCCACACTCCTCCCATCTGCCATCCTTACCTTGCCCCACGGCGCTGGCCTCCGGGGAAAAAACTTCCCCTCACCACACTGCCTGCCCTGCCCCGGCTACATGGCTACACACGCCACCCCAGCCCTTCCCACCCCCACCCCGAGCGTCCGTTCCCGCCCGCCACAGCCCACCCTGCTCGACGACCAACATCCCCAGCCCCCGAAGGCCGTGCCTTTCCCACCCCCCCCCCACTTACCGCTCCCCGGTTCCCCGCCTTTTGCCGAGATTCCCCACTGCTGCTGCCGCCCCAAACCTTCCGCCGCCGCCTCCTCGCTTCCAACGCCCTTCGCCGCCGCCGCCCAGACAACATACCACCAACTAAAATGGCGACCCTAACTTGGAGCACGCCAGCGAGCCGCTCCACAGTCCACGCCACGCTGCCACCGCCGCAGCTGGGCCGCCACCCCCATGGCGCGCCTCAGGCCCAGCCACACAACAACGTCGACGAAGCTCCCGGCCGCTGAGGAGCCGCCAGTGCCGCCCGAACGTACGCCGCTTCCCCGCAATCCGGCCCCAGCCCCGCTAACACCTTCCGCGCTCCGCGGGGAGAAAGGCTTCTGCGGCCCCACGCACGCCGCAACCAGCCTCGCTGGCCCGCAGCACACCGTCCAGGCCTACGCAGAACCCTTGGGGAGTCCGCAGGGGGAGGGCACTGCCATCTAGTGCCCATTTTATGTTGAATAAAATGGGCTTTAAATCTAGTTGTTAATAATTTGATTCCAGGATTGTAGCCATTTTAGGCTGCAGCAGATAAACCAAGGAATGTCTTGAAGGATCTTAAAACCTGACCACTCGCTCTTACTCTTACCAAAGCCTGATCTTACCTGTGTCATAAACAAAGTATGTACCTTCCTTAGGGGGGGGGGAGCTATCTGGCCAAGGGTCCCCATCCTTTTTGAGCCTGTGAGTATCTTTGAAATTCTAACACAGCCGCAATACATTAGTCAGCTTTTAAAGTGCCACAAGGCACCTTAAAGCTCCAGATGTCCATGGACTACAATTCCTATGAGCCCCTGCCAATGTTTGCCTTAAAGCATATTTCTCTCAAGCTGTAATGTAAGAGTGATTCATTGAGGCAGTGTTCCCCAACCCCTGGGATGCGGACCGGTACTGGGATGTGGGATGTGGGATGTGGAGCCCCCAGTACCAGGCGCAAATGTGCAGGGGCGACAGCTCCGCACCTCCACCCGCAAGTGTGCTGGCACCCGTGCCTCCCTCTCCCCCCCAGTCCCCAGCCTGACAAAGGTTGGGGACCACTGCTTTGAGGTACTATCCTGAGGCCACTGACAGAGTCCTTAAAATCCCACAACAATAGTTGCTAACTCCCATGCTGGGAAAATCCTGGAGATTTGGGGGTGCGGCTTGGAGACAGTGAGGTTGGGGGAGGGAAAGAATCTCGGTAGGATGTCATGCCAATGAGTCCACCCCTCCACAGAAATGATTATCTCTGCCCCACTTGGCTTTACTTCCATCAGACCGTGATCTTTCTTGTCCCTCAAACAGCATAGCATGAGCCTGCCTTGTTAGGAACTATCTGGCCGATCCAGGAATCCTCAGCCTTTTTGAGCCAGTGGGCACCTTTGGGATACTGGCACAGCCACAAAATGGCTGCCACAAGAAGTGGAATGAACCACGCAAGGGCTACTGAAGCATACCTTCTTTGTGCTGTTGTGACTGCCACTGCCAAACCTCTCCCCGCCACCTTAGACAAGCCCCACCAAGGCAGCAGCCAGAGCTGCTCAGGGGTCTGGAAGCACTGGGGACTGGGTAATTCTCCCCCCACACAAGCAGCACTGGCAAGGCCGCAGCTGGGTCTGCTTGAGGCAGGGGCTAGTGGGGGCTCCCTCCCCCCCCCCACCATCACCCACAGTCTCATGCCCTCTGGCCTCCCTCCCAGCTCCTTCTTACCAGGCTGGCACTTCTTCCATATGGAAGAACTTGGAGGGGGATGTGGTCAGGGGCGGGACAATCTTCCTAATTGGCTGTTCATTGTAGGGCCGGCCAATCAGGGATGGGACATTCGGGACAGCCTATCTGATTGGTAGGTGATGAGTCCCAACTCCTCCTAGCATCCTCTTAACTGTTTTATTTAGAAGAAGAAAAGCTGGTTCTTATATGCTGCTTTTCCTGAAGGAGGCTCAAAGCGGTTTACAGTCACCTTCCCTTTCCTCTCCCCACAACAGACACCCTGTGAGGTGGGTGAGGCTGAGAGAGCCCTGATATTACTGCTTTGTCAGAACAGCTTTATAAGTGCTGTGGCGAGCCCAAAGTCACCCAGCTGGCTGCACATGGATTAGGAGCAGGGAATCAAACCCGGCTCACCAGATTAGAAGTCCGCACGTCTAACCACTATACGAAGCTGGTTCTTTATAGAGGTTCAGATGTTCACAGCCCCTAGCAAGGATGGCCCAGGCTAGCCCAATCTTGGTAGGTATTGAAAGCTAACTAGTGTCAGCCCTGTTCACTATTTGAAAGGAAAAACCACCAAAGAAGTCCAGGGTTGCTACAGAGAGGCAGACAATGGGAAACCGCTTCTGCTTAACTCTTGCTGTGAAAACCCTATGGCAGGGGTAGTCAAACTGCGGCCCTCCAGATGTCCATGGACTACAATTCCCAGAAGCCCCTGCCAGCATTAGCTGGCAGGGGCTTCTGGGAATTGTAGTCCATGGACATCTGGAGGGCCGCAGTTTGACTACCCCTGCCCTATGGGGTTGCCATAAGTTGTAACTTGATGATACTTTCCACTTCCAATCTTCAGAGACATGTTAGTGCAGGGGGACTACTGTTGTTCAATACAGCCCCTTATATTTTATAGATAGACTAGGTGGAAAGGCCACTTTAAACGCAGACTAGTGGCGGGGATGGCCTTCCCACCACCAGCGCTCACCATGGGAGTGTGGGGAGAGGGGATGGAGAGCAGTGCATTGCAGTGCACCCCAAGGCTGCCTATAAAGCAGGGCTCACCACCACATCCAGCACACTGCTGGCGCCATGTCCTCAGGGTGAGTGTTGGCTGGGGGGGGGGGGCACCAGGCAGCCTGCCTCTGGTGAATGAGGGGGTAGTGGCTTCAAGGTTGTGTGGCTCCCATGCGGCAAAAGTGAGCATCCCTGCTGGCTGTTCCTGCACATTGCCCCCGTGGCCTCAGCTCTCGGTGTCCGCCCTCACTACGGGAGCAAGGGTTCCTGGTGCCCCCTTGCCCAGCTGGCTGGGCATACAGGCAGGGGTCCAGACAAAGGCGAATTGTGGAGTCTCCTAGAGGCCTGGGGGCAGTAGGGGTGGAGCAGCTTGCACAGGTGGGCTGTCTCTGTGTGGGCGAGAACACAGGACGACCTCAGCAGGGGGCAGGAAGCAGCAGCTCAGACCTGGCCATGGTGCAGACGGAGCTTTCCCAACCCCAGCAGCAGCTAGGAGGCAGGCACGGCCTCCGCTGCATTCCAGCCCTCTGATTGGCCCTCGGGGGAAGGCCCTCCCTCCCCAGGGCCAGCACATCATGAGACATACCCTGCATGTTTTATTTTATAGGAAGGATGATGATGACGACAGACAGACAGATGCTAGTTTAATTTCTTTGCATTTTTGCATAACAAATCTTGACACTACAAATGTAGGTCTGGCAGCTACTGAACGTGGCAATTCTGTATCTCGTCTTTGTGACCCCTCAATAGATTTAGCCAAAATGACCTGCAAGTGGACACTGCTGTTCAGACTTTCTCTGCCCACTGCCTACAGTAGCTAGTGGGCGGGGGTGGTGAGGAAACCTAGCACAATAATCCCGTATTCTTTTCCTAGATATTGCAAAAGAGATGCAGAGAAGGGATTAGGATTGTGGTTGTTGTTGGCGGCTGTACATCCATTGCAACATTTCAGCCTGGCCTTGTTGAAGGATTATATCCATCCCCCTTGACTTAAGGGGCTCATTCTCTTCCTCTACTTCATGCTCACTTGGTTATGGGGCTCTGCAGCAGAGGATGCCTTTGCACTTTCATCCATGGTGTGACATCTTCTGGCTTGACTGACGGGTCACTTGGCAGCCACCAGCCAATATCTTGTCCACAGGTCATTGGTACCCTGTAGATTTGATTCGGGTCTAGAAAAGGAAGGATAGTTTATCCTGTTAGAAGGGAGAAAGCAAAAGTAGTCTGCAAGTGAGAGAACAGGGAGACTGGCCTACAATGCTTAGCCAAAATATTGTCACAGGCATGAGTTCAAGCCACTGTGTCAGAACATAATCTCAGTGTGTGATCAGGAGGATATTGTGCCTGTTATGCTTTCCCTGAAGGCAGTTTTGTCATAGCCCCTAAATAAGGGGAAATTGTTGCATTAGGGCATATGGCATTGGGATAGGGAAGCATCTACATTACTTTAAAGCTTGAGTAATTAATATGAGCAAAGCAACAGAAAAGGAAGCATGTGCATGATCTCTGGCTAATTTGTGTCTTCCAGCTTCTATTCCAGTTCATTTAACTTTCCCACCTACAATCACATCACCTTTCATATATTTCCCAACCTTGGGCACAAATAATTACCAGGTCCCAGTTCTCTTATCCACCAGACCTTCTGTTCACATGCAGTCAGAGCCAACCCCCATCTGTAGTGGCATTTTGCAGAAGATGGTTGGAATTTTGAGGAGACAGTGGTGAGCCCACAGATTTCATTTGTGCCCCAAGATGCCCTGTTAACAAGTCAGACCCGAAAGGGTTACTGGTCTTGGAGCTCTTCCTCCCCCTGCAAAATAATATTTTCTTTGCTAAATGTTCACCTGTCCTTCACTGATGCACATAAGAAGTGGGTTGTTTAGAGCAGTGGTCCCCAACCTTTTTATCACCGAGGACCGGTCAACACTTGACAATTTTACTGAGGCCCAGGGGGGGTAGTCTTTTGCCGAGGGAAGTCGCCGCAGCCTGAGCCCCTGCTCCACTTGCTTTCCCACCGGCGCCCCTGACTTCCTGCCACCTGCTGGAGGGCACTGCCAGAAGCAGCTGCACAGTGCCATGCCAAGGGGGAGCCCCAGCCATAGCGGCCTCTGGAGAGCACCAAAGGTGAACCGGCGGCAGAGTGGCAGGGCAGCCCCCGAGGCAGCAGCCCGGGAGGAGGACAACAAGGAGCCGTGGCCCGGTACGGACTGATCCACGGACCGGGGGTTGGGGACCACCGGTTTAGAGGTTAGCTTCATGAATCTGTCACTGGAATGTGGGGCGTTTGGGAGTTCTTTGTGTCAGGTAAGTTGGCCTTGGAGTGTATATCTCCTTTCCAAGGCCAGGTATAGAGATGACATACATAAACATGACTAAACATTTAGAATAGTATTTAAGTTCCAGAGACATAAGGATTTTTCTTTTTTCTTCTGAATCTCAGCTTGGGCTCAAGAGCAGCGCACATCAGCCAACATCTGGAGTCTGCCCACTATCATTCAGGGTTCCTGCAGTTGAAGGGGCACAGGTATACGCTCTGCTAATTCTTTTATTTTGTTGCTATCACACTATTATAGAGATTACAATAAAACTCTTTTCCTTCACCACTGGTGTGCTTATTGTTGATTGGTGGAGTTCTTCAGGGGGCGATTCTCTCCCCCATATTGTTTAACATCTACATGTGCCCTCTAGCCCAGCTGGTCCGGAGCTACGGGCTGGGTTGTCACCAATATGTGGATGACACCCAACTCTATCTCCTAATGGACGGACAAATGGACTCCTTCCCCCCAGAAACATTTGCCAGATGTTTGGAGGCAGTGGCTGGATGGCTCAGGTCACAAAGGTAGCCCAAATGGCGTTTTTTCATCTGCGCCAAGCGTGGCTACTAGTGCCCTATCTGTCCTCTGAACTTCTGGCCACAGTGATCTATGCAAAGTTCACTTCAAGATTACTGTAACTTGCTCTATGCAGACCTACCCTTAGCTCTGACCCGGAAATTACAGCTGGTACAAAATGCGGCCACGAGGGTCCGCACTGGTACATCTTGGAGGGTCCATATTCAGTCGGTGTTACATCATCTGCACTGGTTATAGTCTGTTTCCGGATCAAGTTTAAGGTATTGGTTTTAACCATGACGGCTATATGCTGCTTTGGCCCTGTGTATCTATGGGGCCGCTTGTTTGCCTATGCCCCCCACAGGGCACTCCACTCTGTGGGTATGAATCTGCTGGTGGTCCTGGGACATTCGCCTGCCCTCGACTAGAGCCAGGGCTTTTTCAGCCCTGACCCCAGCCTGGTGGAATGAACTCCTGGGAGAGCTGTCGGAGTTGTCAGCTTTCCACAGGGCCTGCAAGACGGAGCTCTTCCGCCAGGCATATGATTGAGGCCGAGTTGAGGTCTCGGAGTTACCATTAGGGGATCCCCTAGAACTAGTGAGACCAGGGCCCTTGCTCCTAATGAAAGAGCTCTTGACTGCAAGCTGGACAGGGGGGAGATGAGGAGTTAACTCTAATCTTTTAACATGTTGGGGATTTTAAGGGTTGGGTTGTTTTTTATTATTTTATCGTAAGCCGCCGTGAGTCTTTGAGAGCGGCGGTATATAAGTTAAAGAATAAATAAATAAACATGCAAACAAATAAATAAATAATTGCCCTCGAATCCCTTGGGGGGAAATAATCTCTTTGCGTCTTCGCAAAACAACACCTCACAAGCCAAAACCTTTGGAGATGGGGGAATATTAACTCTGCAAGCCAATACAGATTTGTTCCGTGGACTTAGTCCCACACTCCATGCAAGTTTCACAGTATTAGACTGCACCCATGCCGTGTCCTTGGAAGTGCTTAGCTGCAATTTCAGGTAATCTACAACACCAGTCAGTGAGGCGTAAGTAGACTTAACAGCATGGCTTATTCCTACTGAACTTGTAATTGCAGGGCAAAAGGATTCAGAACAAGAAGCTCCCGCTAGTCCAGAGCCAAGAGCAAGTGTCTTCTGCCAGGCTGATTTATTTTGGTAAATAAATGTAATGCAGTTTGCCAGATGACTGACAAGGTGCCATAAGGAGCTGTTTCCTATGTTCTGCTTAGATCCTTGTGGCACATCATGTCAGTTGCCCTCTTCAGAAACCCCAGATGGACCCATCTTCTGCTGTACACGTGAAGTTGCATCAGGGCACTCCTCTGTCATGATTAGATTTGTCTTTGCTCATTGGGAGCAACTCTCCAGGAGCAGCTCTCTTTCAGCACTTACTGCCAGCACTTACTGCCACTTAGCTTTGAAACCCAAGAACTGAGTCTGGGACCAGGTGCTCTGCCAGTGAGCCACCAGCTCACGCCTTGTCCACAAAAGTGGAATATGTCCTCAAACACCCTGGAGAGGCCCTTGTGCTTGTGGGGGCAGATCTCACCCACCTGCATTTGGCGTTTTTTTTACATACATTTCTTGAGCTGCCTCCGTCTGACAGCCTCTCGATACCTGACGTTGCTACCGTAGTGCTCTGTGCTGTCATACCCTCCAGTTCCTATAGGTGGCAGTTTTGGGTAGAAAAGCTCCAGTTTGGGTTGCTCTGTCCCCACTGAAGATAGGAGAGAAAAAACATTAAGGGCATCCTGGAAGACAAAAGACCACAAAGTGCAAAGCAGATGGACGAGTCTCTTTCTCATCCTGCTGGATGTAGTTCCTCTGCCAAAGCTAAGCAGGGCTGAGCTGGCATCTGCATGGGAGCCTGCCTAGGAACCCCAGGGACACCCCTCTGAGTTCCAGTGAATGCTGGGGTGCAAATTTAAGGGGTCTGCAGATCAAGCTTTTGAAACTCAGCCAAAATGTAATTCATAACTTCAGTTTATGGATCAAATAAATGGATTGTATCACTGGTAGGGCAGTCTTCTAACTTTGGTGTACAGGTCTTAGTCTGAAATGAGCCTGCTCTTCAGAGACAGTTCATTGTGCTACCAGTTTTCAAATAAAAGAAATCCCAAAAGCCAGAACATGTCAGAGAAAATGCTACGCTGGACAACCACAATGTCAACTGTTTTAGGCCTTCTAGCACCATTCCAATCCAAGCGGCAGTCTAAGGGTACAATCCAGTGATTGCTTTATGAACAAAAATGTGCTCTTTTTGTAACACTAACCTAAGCCTACTAAGTATGTGCAAACTGCAGGACCTGCAGAGGTAAGTCTTCTTGCAGAATCATCTGGGGGGGGGGTGTTGGGGGGCCCAGTTTGAACAAGGGCACCCTGCAGAGCCCACTAGTCGGCAGCTATTCCAGTGGTCCCTTTCCCTCACCTTGGAAAGGGGAATCAAAAGGGAGGATTTAAATGGCTGCTGGCCATTTAAATGTAACAACTGATTAGTGAACAAATGAAGCAGTTAAGTTTAAATGGCCGGCAGCCATTTTAGAGGCATAGCTGCTGTATAAAAGCCTAAACTTTTATTTGGATCAGCTACACTGCTAGCCAAAGCAGGTTAGAGAATCTGCATTTGAATTAGAAAGTACCAGTAAGGTATTTTTGTTTTTGGTTTGTTGTTCAGTTTGGATGAACCTCGACAGAGGAAAAGGTCTCACACTGGCCAAGTTGTAGAAAGGGGAAACCAGGTTCACAGGGAAAAATTAGTACAATTACAAAGATTTCCTCTTCCACTATACAAATATAGACAGTGATGGTTTTGCTGAACTTGCAACAACAACAACAAAACTCTATCTACTCATTTACCAAAAGTTTTTAACTATAACTATAACTTCACTAGTAATCAAAATTGCTTTTATCCAACCATGTGGGTATGGAGCTCTGATTTTTTCCATGTTTCTTACAGTTTCATCAGCTCCTTCCAGCCTCCAAAAATGTAATTTCTGGTGGATAGGACCCATTTGGTACTCTGTGTGGATTGAGGTGCTGCAGGGTGGAGACAAAAAGGAGTTTGTGCAGGTCCAATCATGGGATAGAGAAGGGAGGCTGGGATTTCATCCCCTGCCTCATCCTCACTGCAGCATCTCAGCCCCCACACAGCATTTCTTTTGTGCAGGTCCTGCAGCTGGCCATGAATGATCTTTCAGGATCACAAGGGAATGCCAAAGCAGAGGAGTGCAAGAAATTTCCATGCATCTGTGTCCACATGCCTGAGTGCAGGCCTCTAGGCATTTAGGTCTTGCAATGTTGAAAGTACTCTGCAGTTATTTCATTAACCCACTATTTCATGGCAACAGTGCCATTGCTTAATATGAGAGTGTGGAATGCTTAATATAAGTAACCCTGTTGGTCTTAAAGGCACCACTGGACTCTGATTTAACTGGACTCTGATTTAACAATGCCAGAATTATGTACTTTCACTACTTTCAGTAAGGGAATCCAGGAACACAACAAGTTTTTCCTAGATGGGAAGAATAAGGAGCCAACAAATTACATCAATTTTAATGTAAATGTGGGAGACAGAATAGATGGCCAGAGCTATCTCTGGCTGCTGCATAACTATGGAGCCACTAGTCCACGCCCTGTAGGGTTTTGGCTATGTGGCAGTTGTCAGGGGAAAGTCTTTTCTTGGCTTTCTGTAGTTGCAACCACATCAACATCCCTAATAACTGCACCGCTGCATTTCTCTGAAAAGTCATCAGGAGATAGCAGGGACATGGCAGACAAGGCTGCTAGAACCAGTCAGGAGTCAACAAGGAAGGGCTGAGCCAAATGTCTGCACAGCCCAGCAGCAAGAAGAGGGGTAGTGTCCCAGTTCACCCCCCCCCCACTAAAGATGAGAGATTCTGTAGATTACTTCCAATAAGCAGAAGCAGAAGAAGAAAAACTTCAGCTAGTAATTGGATCCTGTGTATCCTTACAAATGCGCTAGAGGAATTCAACCCCTTTGAAACACAAAATTGCATTAGGAACACAGTGGGATACTGTAAGTATGGCTCTCAAGAATTTAGTCTGAATTATTTCAAAGGGTCTAAAGTTGGCATATGTCCACAAAGGAGAGCATTCTAGCAAGTGTGTGATGACCTTGGAGACAAGCTAAAGAGACATATTGGCTCCCTTTGGTTTAGAAAAAAATGGTTCAAAACAAAGACACTTTGCCAAGACCCAAAAGAATGAAATGCCGCCTCCTTCCCCTCTAATCTCAGTAGGGATGGAAAAGAAATAACAAACATGTCTCTTAAAGAATGTCAACTCTCACAGAGAACAATTTCTCAGGGTTTCCTGGGAGGGAGCAGTGAACATCAAAATGGTTAACGGTTTTAGTGGAGTCATACTGAAAAGAATAGTTACTGCTGCTGTATCCCAGGGTAGAAAGCATTTTTGTTTTCCATTAAGTAAACACTTTGGGGAAATTGCTTACCTGCAACTTCACGTTTTGCAAACTCTAGTTTTTTCTGTTGAAAGGGTTCCCGGTAACCCATATAAGTTAATCCAAAGAAAGACATTCTCCTATCTTACAGGCTCAACCATCACCACAGCCTCCCAACTACAACCGCCTCTTTTGAAGTGTGTTTACTTTGTTACCATGGAGATGTACGTCAGCCTCCAGTGATATTTTCTTAACCAATCAAAATACAAGCAGCTATTGTGACATCTTTAAAAAATGCTTGGGCCTCCACAATAGCTTGTAGACTTTTTCTTTACAACAGATGTGAGCTGCTCAACCCCTAAGAATACAATCCTGTGCAATACTTACCTGCAAATGAACTCTGGTGAACATAGTGGGATTTTGTTTCCTAGTGCAGGGGTAGTCAACCTGTGGTCCTCTAGATGTCCATGGACTACATTTCTCATGAGCCCCTGTCTGTGTTTGCTCATGGGAATTGTAGTCCATGAACATCTGGAGGACCACAGGTTGACTACCCCTGTGACCTAGTGAACATACATAGGATCACATAATGAATGAAATTGATACTTTCTTCCTACCCCCATTCCACAAAATTTCATTTCTAGAGAATGGATTTGAATCTGCAGCTGAACGATTGTCGTCACAGATGATCTGATGCTTGTCCTAATCTAGGGAATTTCCGCACGGAGGGGAAAAATGCGAGTGGCTTCCTGCTGGCAAATGTGGGATGGTATATCTTGCATTTGCAAACCTCCTCATGGGGAGACCCCTCCCGTGTTTTCCCTCTGCCCTGTCATGGCTTTTTGCCTCCTGGCAAGCCAAACTTCTCCCTCCTTGCCTTGTCAATCACAGCATGCCACTAATCACAGCACAGCAGTTATCTCGTGGACTGAAACTTTCTCCCCCACCACACGCCAAAATTATTTTTTTAATGCACTTCCGTGTTGCTGCGCAGTAATGCCCAAACATATATGCATCTTTAATAAAATCAACACTGCTCTGCTGCTATGAAGAAACGCCAGAACAATACAGCATTCCCCCCTGTTGGGATTTGTATGTTTTTTGTACTATTTCTACCTGGGAGGATTTCTGAAATGCTGCACATTGTCCCTGGAGCTGAAGAAGACATTTTGTGCTAATGGGAGGCTGAAAAACAAGCTGATCAGACCTCCTGTAGGATCGGGAGATCACCACACACATACCCCTTTCCAAGCCCAATTCCTATTTCCAAAAGATGCAAACAGGACTGTTTTTGCCTGCCCCAGTTATGAAAAGTCTGAACATGTAACTGAAGCCCAAAAAGACATTTTGTGCTAATGGGAGGCTTAAAAACAAAGCACACACATGGCTGAATGATCGGGAGAACGCTGCTAGATCACACACACACCCTTTTCCAGCTCATTTCCCACCTCCAGGTAACAGAAACAGGGCTGTGTTTTGCCTGCCTGATCCCAAGAAGACTGTGGACACTTTAAAGATTTTATTGCACCTTGGATACTGTAGGTTTGCAGTCCCACTGCAACACAGATCGTGCAATTTTTTAAAATGAAAAAAATTACTCAAAGCAGGAAATGGAGAAGGAAGGGTGGGACAAAGCTGGCCAGACTATTGTGCATTTCCCCCTCCATACTGTCTTATCCCTGGTTGCTCACTGGTGGCTCATGTGATTTAGGGTGGTGAATCCAATTTTCTGGATTTACCTCATTGCATTTTTTAAATGGCCAAACCGCGACCCGGCTACTGGACAGTCTCGGGACGTTGGTGACATCATGTGGAGGGGGCTGAATATGTTGCCAACATTCGGAGGCTGTCCAGCTACATTTTGCATGTGCGGAAATTTTTCAAGACGTGCCTTTTAGTTCTCATGAAACTAGTGAATGCTGGACTGCCCCCTACTATAACAAAATGGAGAATCTGCAGAAACAGATTCTAGCTTCATCATTTTCTGCTACATTTTATTGCCCTGTAATTCAAATTTTTTAAAGACTACGGGAAAGAAGAAGAAGAGTTGGTTTTTATACCCCACTTTTCACTACCAGAAAGAGTCTCAAAGCAGCTTACAATTGCATTCCATTCCTCTCTCCACAACAAACACCCTGTGAGGTAGGTGGGACTCTGATATTACTGTTCTGTGACAACAGCACTATCAGGACTAGCTCAAGGTCACCCAGCTGGCTGTATGTCCAGGAGCGAGGAATCAAACCCGGCTCCCCAGATTAGAAGCCACTGTTCTGAACCACTACACCAAGCTGACTCTGGAGGAAACAGCTTAATACAAAGGTACCATGTTTTAGACAAAAAGAGGAAATGTCTAGTATCACCTTAAAGACTTAACAAAATTAGTTGCTGGTATGAGTTTTTGTGAGTCACTGCTCACATCTTAAAAATGCAGGTAGAATGTGAGTTCATCTGTCTTTGTAATTGAAGAGAGTGATTTCAGATGCCAAATGACAATAGTGGGTGAATGAAAATAGCAAATATGATTGGATTAGATGTGTTATACCTGCTATTGTCATTCACCTGCTATTATCATTTGGCATCTGAAGTCACTCTCCTCTTCAGTTACGATGGATGGACTGACATTCTAGCTGTATTTTAAGAGATTAGCAGTGACTCACAAAACTCTTACTCGGCCACGAATTTTGTTAGAACACATTTAAAATCCAGTGGCACCTTTAAGACCAACAAAGTTTTATTCAAGGTTTTGTGTGCATGCACACTTCCTCAGATAAGGCGCTACTGGACTCTTGCTCCTTTCTACTTCTACAGCCAGACTAACATGGCTACCCACCTTGATCTAGTACCTCGTTTTGTCATTACTATAGAATCCACATGCCTGTCTTAACTCTCACAGCACTAATTTAAAACAAAACATGTCTGTCTCCATTTCTACGTAAGGAACTGTGACTCAGGACGAGATTTGCTCAAGATTACTGTTCATTGGTAGTTCAAAGGGAAAAAATGGGGGGGGGAACCCTCAAGAACCATGTAAGGAAAAAAGACTATGAAAAATAACACGCAGCATCCTACATTTTACAATAAGAATTCAGTGTTACCTGACTGAAGTTAAAATATAACTTCTGTACTCTTACAAGTTATGAAGTTTTGTGTCTGTAGTCTGATCTATTTTTGTCAACTGAATTTTATCTGTATGTAATCTAATATGTACAAATACACACATTAGCATTGCACTTACATTACAAAGACCACAGAACTAACCACATAATGAATGACATTTTTATCCAATACTCCTTTATTTCATTACCTCTCTTCATCAAGATAGTTTCAGAGGATATCTGTATTGGTCTACAGTACAGTAGCACCTGAAACAACACTTTCCCACCATGGCAGCACCATGGCTATAGACAAGATATGTGATTTGATGGTGTTTGGGGTAACTCAGTACAAAAATCCTGAAGATCCACTCAGAATCCACTATCCTGAGGATTCACTATCATCTGTGCTTTGGAACAATGCTTTTCAACATGGTGGCTCTGCAAAGTGGTGAATCTGTAATGTTTGTGGTGCAATCTGGAGCTATGCACAAAATCTGTGACTGGATTGTGAAAATGTGTGACCAAACAAAAAAAATTCTGAGGATCCATGAGGATTTGTGCTTCGAAACCACATTTTTATGCCATGGCACTGCCATAAAGCAGTGGATCCATGATTTTGTAGTGCTGTCAGTGGTTATTGAACAGGACATGTGGTTGGACAGTGCATATGAGGTGACCATACATTCTCAGGAACCATGATAATCTATGATTTGAAATACATCTATGCACTGTGAGAGCATCACAGTAGCAGATCCATTATTGTTGGGGGCACCGAGACTATGGACATTATATGCAATTGGATAATATATATTTGCTCATTCTCTTAATGCGAATATCTTTATGTTGTTGTTAGGTGTGAAGTCGTGTCTGACCCATCGCTACCCCATGGACAATGATCCGCCAGGCCATCCTGTCCTCTACCATTCCTATCTTTATATTGTACGTAATTCAATCTCAGTTGAATACATACAAATCCAAATTGCTGGTTTTTCCTATTTACCTCAGGAATTTGTTAACCATTTTCATTATGCTGTATGTAAATTTACTCTGACACTTTGTAAGAACGAACGGATGACTCCATTCCATGACATTGTATCTGACAGAATGTGCGTCCATACGAAAGCTCATCCCTTGAATAAGACTCTGTTGGTCTTAAAGGTGCTATTGGACTCTAAATCCGTTCTGCTGCTTCAGACCAACGTCTGTGATCTGAATGAGTTTGGGGTTCACAAAGCAAAAATCCTGAGGATCCATGCTTCAGAAACAGGTCTCCGCGGCCACGATGCACCGCCGACGGCCGCCTGAGCCAACGCCAACCCCCACGGCGCTCAAAATCGCACACGCTCTTCACGCTTCCTCCCCTACAAATGGAGATTCCGTATCCAAAGCGACAGTCAGAAGCCCTGCAGCCCCCGCGCATCTCTTCGCTTATGAGCGCCTACGCCTTCCACCATAGAGAGGAAGGGACAGAGTACCCTGCGGGGCCGTAAAGGCCAATGAAAACTTCCCTTTCATCCCGGAAATTCAACCCGTTCCTGGTTTTCCCTCAAACGTAAAGTCGTCGGGCGGGGCGAGAAGGGGGTTTGGGAAGATTTACGCATGCGCACGTGAGCCTGGCGAGATTACGTAGACGCGGGGCCAGTGCGTGCTTCGTGCGTCCTCACGCGCATGCGTCGTTGTCGACGGTGACGGCGGCCATCATGGCGGTGTGTGGCGCGGCTGCTGCAACGGCGGCAGGAGGAGGGAGGCGCTGGTACTTCAGCCGGGAGCAGCTTGCGCGGAGTCCTTCCCGTCGCGCGGGGATCGACCCGGATAAGGAGCTGTCTTACCGGCAGCAGGCGGCCAATCTGCTTCAGGATATGGGCCAGCGCCTCAATGTGTATCCTTTCGGCGACTAGGCCGCGCTCCGCTACGCGGGGTGGGGGAAGCGGGGTCGGCGAGGCGGCCGCGGGCCCGGATCACTGGTGGGCACATAGCTTGGCCGGGGCTCAGGTTGAGGCCGCTACCTCGGCGGAGAACGGGCTACGGGGCGCTGGGGTGGGAGGGGGGTGAGCCTCCTGCCGCAGGGCTGGGCGGCTCTCGGTTTGCGGCCTGGGTGCCGTATTAGGCCGGGTCCTTGAACGGTTGTGCCTTGGCTCGAGAGCAGGTGCTGAAGCTCAAATGCGCCTGTGGGTGGACCGTGGGTCGTTGAGTCTGCATCGCCCTGATGATCAATGTGGAACTAGAACGCGGGGTGGGAAGGTGGAGCGAGGCCATCTGTAAATAAACATCTCGGGTGAGCTGATAACGTCTGTTTCGTGATTCCGCATTCTGCAGAAGTCACCGTGCTTTTAAGAGCAGGGAGAAACCAGACTTGAAGAAGAGAGCCATTTCTGTGCCTTGTAAATATTATTAGTGTTCATTTAGTGCTTTCTGGGTCCAAAGTATTATACCTAATTCTATTTTAATTCATATATTTAAAGATGAGCCAGATGAAAAATACTTGCAAGATATTTTTATTAGTATTGTTGATTGTTGTGGGTTTGTTGGGGACTCCCTGAGTAATAATACTTAATGCTGGACTTAAAGATGTGATTTAGTTGGAGAGGGGAAGCAGGGTCGTGAATATGTAATAATACAGTGGTAGGGTTTATCAAATCTAGAGTCCAGTGGCACCTTTTAAGACCAACAAAGTTTTATTCAAGGTATGAGCTTTCATGTGCACGCACACTTCCTCGGATACAATATTTATGGTAGCTGTTCCACTGGGGCACTGGATTTGCATAGTATCAGTAGCTCAGAATTATACAGATTATACTTAGAATAAATTTGGAGATCAATTGAAGTGCTGACATGTGTTTACTAAAAAAATTAACACAAGTGTTTATTAAGGCTGGAGTACACACTGCAAAGCAGTCAGTTAAACTGGAATTGCTGCCTGAATTGTTACCCAAGTATTTTACTGTTTTAAAGTAAGCTTATAAAAACTTGGTTTACTTTTTTCTTAACTGTAAGTTGTTAGTTCTCAACTGACAATCAATACGGCTATTGTCTATATGCATCGATTCTACATGGTTCAGTCCTTTACCCAGTTCCATCGGAATGTAAGTATTAGATGAACTATTTTATTACATTAGTTTATTATATGAACTATTTTATTACATTAGCTTTATCCAAGAAGGAGGGCATAAGCAAAATTCTGAAGTGAAAATGTGCTTGTATTGCAGATTATTTTACCCTATTCCACAACACTGTTTAACTGAACAGTGTAAATAATGTGTCATGAAAACTGCTTGTAGGCAACCTGTATAGTCTTGACTTTTGTCTCTGTCCCTGTAATACCTGAATCTGAAACATTTGGATAGGCGAGGATCAAAAAGGTATCTGCTGTGTTGACTAGAGGGTTCTCCGTGATGGAGAGAGACCACATCTCGGTTTGCTGTGTTGTAGGTTTCCTCATTCAAAGGTTTGGCTGTGTGGTGGTGGTGGGGGGGATCAGAAGGATTTTTTAATCTCTCATAATGGACATTCTGATATACCATTTATACGTTGGTTACTGAAAACCATTTTAAAAAAGCCGCACTCCAGTGGTGTGAGGATATGGGACCTGCAGAGACTGGGCAAGGGCAAATGGCTTTCGTTGTGTTCAGAACTTTGATGGCCTGGACATGCTCACCTACACAGCAGCCAGGCTGGCTTTACTGCAATCATACCCAAAACTTCACATCAAAGCAGGTTTGGGAAAGACTGCAGATAAGATGAGGTAAATCTGACTGGAAAATAACCCGCTTCTTAATAACGTTTAAGCTAGAACAAATAATGTAAGTGACCAAACTAATTGCTCTGCTGAGATTTTGTGGACTTTTGAATAGGATCAAAGAAATGTGACACTGTACAGAATACATACATGTCCTCTGCATAGGGACATTTTTATTCTTTCCTCACAATCATAAGAACAAGATGTATGTATCTTTAGAGTAAAAACAGTCTTAAATATCCCAGAAATTCACACCCTACATTAAACTGTCTTCTACTCTCTGTCTAGCTTGTGAATATCTGCGGGGGGAAAAATCCAAAATTATTTTACATTTTACTGGCATATATATATATATATATATATATATATATATATATATATATATATATATATATATATATATATATATATATATATATATATATATATATATATATATATATATATATATATATATATATATATATATATATATATATATATATATCAGATTTTATATGATGTAACACAAGGGGCTTAAGCATTCATTAATACTTTGTCAAGTAATTTTTCCCTTTTGCTGTATATTTTATGACTAATTTATCATAATCATAATAACATAACTAGGTCTAGATTCATACTGTTAAGGTAACAGATTTATCTGATCATTTAAGAGATTATTATCATCTGAAAAAAGAAGCTGTATCTGTCTTTTCTTTATAAAGTCTGTGGCGCCAGCTGCCCTTTTCCTGGCAGCCAAGGTGGAGGAACAACCTCGAAAACTGGAACATGTCATCAAAGTCGCTCATGCCTGTTTGCATCCTCAAGAGGCTCTTCCAGATACACGGAGTGAGGTAAGTAGTTGTGATCGAGACTGGTGAGGAAGAGAAAGGAATGCATCCTGACAGTGCAAGCCCCTTGTGCTTATGACTTTTCCATAACAAGTGGCTAAATTTCCGAGCTAGTTCTTGATCATGCTGATTCATAGCACAGAAAACTTTGGGTTTTCATAAGCCAAATGGTTTGTCTGTCCTTTGTCCTCCTGCTAGTGTGTTGTGAATCACGTGTGTATAGCACTGTTTGCATTAGACTTTGCACTAAGGGGTGAATATTGCCTACCAGGATCATCCTTTTATAGAGATGCAGAAAATGATGTTTAAAGCTCAAACCTGTCCCTTGCCATTCAAATGGACTATTGTTTCACATCTCACCACAGCCCTTCCTGACAGGACCAGCACATCTAACCTTGCCAACAAGGGGGAAGCTTTGTTCTGAAGCCAAATTGGAGGAAAGGGCCATTTTTTTATCATACACTGGTAACTTCATGGCAGTTGATGCCAATGAAATCTACAGGAATTGTTCACAAACAATAAATGTGTCTAATAGGCACATCAGTTACTTCTGGGAATGGGATGCCTGTGCCAGTTCTCTCCAGTGCTGAATATGATAAAGATTCCCCCTTGTTAGTTTTTTGCCTCCCCAAGAGAGTGTTAGAAATATGCAGGCTTGATACAGAGTGCCTCATCACAAGTAACCTGCCTGTCCTCTCAACCCCAGGCTTACCTGCAACAAGCCCAAGACCTGGTCATTCTAGAGAGCATAATACTGCAGACCCTGGGTAAGTTTTTCAAAGCGGACGGGCTGCTTCATGAATCCCAGACCCAGGAAAGTTCCACAGCGTGGAGAGTCTAACCCAGTCTTCTTCACAGCTGGAGGGCAGAGGCACAGCTGGCCAGTGTGGGAAAGCACCACTCCAGGCAACAAACCATTTCACAGTAGCCAGTTTATGATTTGATATTTTTTAGTGTGACTATATTGACATGCTTGTTTTCATGAACAAATGAACATGTAAAAATTGGTTTGAGTTTTTCCCTTAACAGGTTTTACATTGCTCAGGTTCCAGGCCTTGTATTCTGGATTGAAGTTTAGCAACTAAGCATCCTAGTAATCTAATTATATGATCAGCAGTGTAACCCAGGATGGGAGATAGGTATCCAGGCAAATATACATTATTTGCTGGTGATGACCTTAACTATTGTATGTAATTTTAATTTCTTTAGAAGTTTTTAGCAGCTAAATCAGTACTCTTTCTCCAATTGTGAAGGTCACTTGATGCACTTCTTAACATTGTAAATAAATGAAACATTCTGTGTTCCCAGTGTTCTCACTTATATGCAATTGCAGAACTTCAGGCATCTCGGGCTCCAAGGAAATTAATCCTATCTGAACATATTTTCCCCAAATACATGATCTGTAAGTTTAGGTTTCAGGACTGCATGATGTCACGGAATTGGTCATACTGATTTGAAACCTATAACATTTTTTTTGTTTCATCCAAATACTGGGTTTAGAGTGTTTCGATTGTGCCTGCCTAGCAGTTTGTAACTCATACAGTTTTTAGTCTATAGTAGGGATGGGCATGAACCTAAAAATTACAGTTTGGAGCACCCCCTGAAACAAACTGGAATTTTCTTGAACTGAACTGACCAGTTCAGATCCCCCTTTTTCAAGGGGCGATTGTTAGGGATGGGTTAAATCAGTGGTACACAACCTTTTTAAGGCTGTGGACTGGCAGCGGCGGGGAGGGCGATTGCCCGGCCACACATGCGCGTTTACGCCATGCGTGGCCGCAAACGTGCATGTGTGATGTGCATACGCATGAACGAAACTGCTGCACATGCGTGTTTGTGGCCGCACATGGTGCAAATGCGCATGCGCGGCCCTGCTTCCCTCCCCCCCACCACAAAAAGAAGCTTGCCGGGCCACAAGCTAATTGGTCGATTTTGCGGTCGATTTGCTTGCGGCCTGGGAAGTTCCTTACTGCGGGGAGAGGGAGCCGCGGCCCAGTGGTTGAGGACCACCGGGTTAAATGGTTGGTGTACCCATCTACCTATTAGGCTGAAATGACTGAGCCATTTCACCAGTCCATTTGACTTTCCCCTGCGTGGAAACTGAGGGGAGTGAAACAGATGGGTTAAATGGCTCATAGCCATTTAAACCTAACAGTTAACAGGCAGACCTGCCCTGCTCAGCTGTTAAGTTTAAATGTTCCAAATAGCCAAACTTGACAAAAGTCTCCTGAATGTTGATGGGCTAAGAACCAGGCCAAGTTTGTGCTGAATTTTGTTTTGTGAAATGGTTCATGCCCATCCTGCTTAATGCTAGCAATGGTCTTTTAACTGTAACAAGAGTAATAAAATGCTTTAAAAATCTTAGGCTGACTTAGGATAGTTCTCTTAATGGAAAACATTGACTTGTTTTGGGGTGACAGTAAATTCTCCAAACAGATGCCAGAATCTTCTGTGGTTGTCCTAGTATATGGTTTGATTCAAAGTACTTGTTTGTCTTTCTCATGCAGTCTTTTCAGCAGAGCCTGTTATTGCTTTAGAAGCTAGTAGTATCTATGATTTTTCCTTTACCACGACTAGATAACTGATGCATCTAAGCCTAGGAAAGAGCCCTTTTTTTCTTCCTCCTTGCATCCAAGCAGAGAGCACAAACTTGAGGGAAGGGGACTGATGGGCAGAATCCCTTTGCCTCCCAGGATCCAGAGGCATGTGTGGTATGTAGAACCACACATATGTTCTGTCTAAGACGTAACTGATTTTTCTTTCTTCCAGGATTTGAAATCACCATCGATCATCCCCACACACATGTGGTGAAGTGTACACAGCTTGTTCGAGGTAAGAAATGATTCAATGCTGCTGTTTCAGTCTCTTTCAGTTAGAAGTTTCTCAGCTGTCAATTGATGTCGAAGTAGACAGTCCTATTTATAAATGAGAAGGCTCAGGAATTTCAAAATTTAAGAGACTGCAAAGTATAGTCTAGGAGCCTCTTGTGGCGCAGATTGGTAAGCAGCATAAATTCAGTCTGAAGCTTTGTCCATGAGGTTGGGGGTTTGATCCCAGCAGCCGTCTCAAGGTTGACTCAGACTTCCATCCTTCTGAGGTCGGTAAAATGAGTACCCAGCTTGCTGGGGGGTAAACGGGAATGACTGGGGAAGGCACTGGCAAGGCCACCCTGTATTGAGTCTGCCATGAAAACGCTGGAGGGCGTCCTCACCCCAAGGGTCAGACATGACTCGGTGCTTGCACAGGGGATATCTTTACCTTTAAAGTATAGTCTATCAATTAATATGTTACACAAGGATAAGTTGTTCAAAGTGGGAGTATCACCTGCAGGTTATGAGCTTGGTTAGGAGTTCAAAGCAAGTATTTGCAACAAATTAATATATAGTGGATCACAAAAAATACATGTGCTGCTATTTTTTGCTGCTTTGAGTCTTGCTCAAGAGCTTCCCTGTGGCATCCGCCTGGCTGCTGCTACAATAGAAGCATGTAGAAGAATGTGGAATATTTGGCAAAAACTGACTTGTGAATTTTTCTTTCTTTAGCCAGCAAGGATCTGGCACAAACTTCTTATTTCATGGCTACCAACAGGTAGGTACTGGCCTCAAAAATATGATTGTGCTTGTGTTATCTGAAAACGGGGCTTTTAAGAGGAATTTTATTGGAACCTAACAGAAGAAAACCTTGTAGCTATATTGTGCTTTGGCTGTCAGTGATTTTCAGCTTATTTGTAGGAGTTAAAACGATCTTGCACTAAATTCACAAAAATATTAGTCCATGCATATTTCTTAGTTGCAGCCTGAAAGTGAAGAACATAGAAAGACAGTATGTGACACTTCCCAACATATAATCACTCAATTCTTACAGGCCATTGGTGATTATCTCTTAAAAGAGGGCAAAACCTCTTACCAGCTTTATTATTCACATTAATATTATAGGAGTTACTTTTAAAAGAACGAGGCTAAATTTTAAACAGAATAATTGGCATAAGTAACTTTCTGATTTTAAGTTTATTTGAGAGGCGTGTTTATTTATATCTCGCTTTATTCCCACTGGGAACCCAAAGCAACTTGCATCATACTCTTCATTTTATTTTTACAATTTTACATTACTCTGAAAGTGTGTGAGGGACCCAAGGTCACTCAGCAAGTTGTGGCATACATAATAAAATGAACACATTATTTGATGCCTGTTTTGTTGCTCTGGTCTGCACAAGCACAAAATGAAAACATTGGCTTAGATTCTGCCTACAGTTTCCCCAGACAGAAGGATTTCCCTCCATGAAAGCATTCCCCTCCGTAAAACGCCCCTGAAATGCTGCTCATGGAAAATGGGAAAACCCTTCCCCCAATAGCTTTGAGGGGATCAGAGGTGTGCTGTAAGAGGGAAGAAGTCACACACAGTGTGTACACAGAACACTCATAAATGTGTTTATATGACAACAGTTCAGGTCAGCTTGGTATAAAATGTGTCCTTGGTCTATTACAGGGTGGTCAAACTGCGGCCCTCCAGATGGCCATGGACTACAATTCCCATGAGCCCCTGCCAACATTGGCAGGGGCTCATGGGAATTGTAGTCCATGGCCATCTGGAGGGCCGCAGTTTGACTACCCCTAGTTCTTGGGGAAAGCACTTATTGTAGAAGTGGGGCTAGTGAGCTGAATCCTTGTCCTCCTGAAAGGTCCACCAGCAAATCCTGTTATCTCAACAGCTGCTGCTACTTTCCTTCCTCTAGCAATCAGAAAAGGTGCTGGGGGAGCATCGGGTAACCCTCCAAGGGGCCAATATTCCTAATGGCTGCCACTTATGGATCACTAGTGTAACTACAGTACAATCTCTAGAAATTCTAAAGAAGAATCACTGGGCTATGACTAAAACCATGCTTTATTCTCCTGTCAACATCACTTGTCAGATTTCTGTGGCCAGTCTGTACTCCGTGTGCAACCTTTTTCTAACTTTTTAAGGAGGAATAAGAACAAACTTAAAAGGAAGTAGGGTTCGTTAACTATAAGGCATTTCGTGAATTTGAATTAGCTGCAAAGTTTATTGCTATAAGTGATCAGGTTGTTAGAGGAAGTTTCTGGCATCTTTTGCCAGGTGAATAAAGTTCCTGTGAAAGAGCTAAGTTTACCAAATCTCTCTGAAATGAACACAATTCAGGTGCAAATAGATTATTCATCCAGGGGTCACATTAAAAACAACAATATTTTGGTTTTCTTATTCTGCCGGCCCTATGGACGGGGGTGTCCTAGAGCTCCAGGCTGGAACAGAGTTGGTAGGAGCAGGACAGACTTGACTCTGCAGGATGATAAAAGCTTTTAAAGCTTAGGGACGCCCACGTCTTGCAGTGTCTGTCCAGCGGGTGGTTGTGTGTGCTGCTGTCGTTCAGGCTTGGGAGCTTACAGGTTTCTGTTTCTCTCTCCCTGCTGGTGATGTCAGCCTTCACCTAACCACCTTCAGCCTGCAGTACACCCCTCCCGTTGTGGCCTGCGTCTGCATCCACCTGGCCTGTAAGTGGTCCAACTGGGAGATCCCAGTCTCCACGGACGGGAAGCACTGGTGGGAGTACGTGGATGGCACTGTAACTCTGGAACTTTTGGATGGTAAGTTTGGAGCGAGGTCAAATACATTCCCATTCACACTAAGAGGTATTTCATTAGCTCAGCATCTCTATTCTGTTATCTCAGGATGGCAGTTGATTCTAGAAGACATCAAGCGGAACAAATTTTATCCATTCGAGCTATTGCTATTCATCCTGCAACTGCCCCATCTCGTTAGCAAGATTGGTAGTGAACTGTCTCACTGCTCTGGTTTGTAACTATCATAAGTCTTACTGCCTTTGTGTTCTTGTGCTCCCATTCCAGAGCTAACACATGAATTCCTGCAGATCCTTGAAAAAACTCCTAACCGACTGAAGCGAATCAGGAACTGGCGGGTAAGGGCATGAATTGTGTGTGTAATTCAGTGTGGCAAGTAACATGGAAAGATCTACCTAAGAAAGACATAGCCCAGTAAATAGGACTTCCCTTAGCCTCTTGTGTTGTTAGGGTTTTAATTCTCTCCTGGATAAGTTTGTAACTGCATCTTGTCATATCTGCAGTAGATAGATCAGCTTGTGTGGATTGTTGGTTGCTCTGCTCCAGTGAGTGACTTTTATTTGCTTGGATAACCTGATAATAAAATACATTGCTGCAGTGTACGCTTTTAAAGTGAGAGTTCCAAAAAGTGGAAATGGTCATTAAAAACTCTTTGTTTTTTGTGGAGTGTGGGTGGATGGGAGTCTTAAAAAAAGCAGGTTGTCACAATGCAACTGTTCTGCAATTTGGTCTCCTGTCTGCAGTCCAACATGGGTAAATTATTTTTAAAAACCCCTGATGTGTAAAGAACACAGTTATCTCTGTACCTCTTTCACACATTTCGGGTGGAGTAGAGGTTGAACAGGATAAGCTGGGTGGCACGGAGAGCTCAAGTTTCTGTCTTTTCCCTTCAGGCCATCCAGGCAGCCAGGAAATCTAAAACTGATGAGCAGGGTGACGATGATTGTCTCTCAGAGCAAACAATCCTCAGCATGATCTCCAGAAGCAGCTCTGACACAACCATTGCGGGCCTGATGAGCATGTCAACGTCCTCAACTGCAGGGACCCTGGCTTCACTCCCAACTACCACCGCTGACTCTCCGGGAGATCTGGGCAGTGCTGACGCATCAGACAGCTGGATGGCTCCGATCAAACTAGAGGTTAGCCATCGGCCTACCGAAACCTCTCTTGGCGCAGATCACTTACATCACGACAGCAGTAGAGGCTCCTTCCCAAAGCAGAGCAGTAAGAGTGCGCCGCTCGCGAAAGTGTCGTTGAAGGAGTACCGCGCCAAGCATGCTGAGGAGTTGGCCGCACAGAAACGTGAGCTGGAAAACATGGAGGCTAATGTGCGCTCTCAGTACGCCTATGCTGCTCAGAACCTGCTCGTGCAGCAGCAGCGGGAGCGGGATGTGCAGCAAGAAAACAACCCCTCTTCAATCATCCTGAAAATCCCCCTGAGCAGCAGCACTGATGGCTTAGAACGGGCTCCAGCTGAGAAGGCCGACAAATCCTCCTCTGCTCTCAGAGTACGCCTCCCTGTCTCTGGAGACAAAGCTGGTCCCCCTTCTTCCAAGCCTGAAGAAATAAAAGTACGCATCAAGGTGCCGACTACCTCGGAACGGCACAGCTCCTCTGATGAGAGTAGCGGCAAAAGCCGGGGTGAGCCTAGGGAAAAACATAAGGGCCACTCAGCCAACCATCACCATCACAACCACCACTCTCATAAACATTTGCACACACAGCCAGTTGCAAGCACCAAGCGACCAGGAGACTCTAAGCATAGCAGCCAGAGTGGCATGGCACCCCACAAAGGTTTTGTCCCAACTTGTTCTTCCCGGAAGAGACCCCTGACTGAGGAAGTATCTGCTCTAGCACATGAACACCAGCCCAAAATCAGCAAGGGTTCAAAAGGGCCCACCATGCCATTCCCCTTCCCTCAGCAACCTGGACATAGCTTGGATGCAGCCAGTTTATCTTTCGCCCAGGGCAGCAAAGCCAGAGCGGCCCATGGAAAACTGGACAAGAACACGGCAGGAGCCAATGGGCACAACATGAACCAAACTATTGACTACCAGGATACAGTGAACATGCTGCACTCCCTGCTCAGTGCGCAGGGCATGCCACCCACCCAGCCACCCACTTTTGACTTTGTGCACTCATATGGCGAGTACTTGAACCCTAGGGCTGCTGCCGGTGTGGATAACTCACGGCCACCCCCTCTGCCCTCAGAACCTCCCCCTCCCCTACCACCTCTTCCCAAGTGATGACCGTTTTGACAACTCGGGTTGAGTTGTCTTCTGCAGAGGACAAGTGGCTCAGTGATCTCCACTGCCTTGTGTGAATGCCACCCCACCCCCTTTTTAAATGTTTTTATTCTTGGTATGAGAATGTGGAGCCCTTGAAACTATGAAGGGTCTACCCTCTTTCTCTCTGTGCTTCCCTCACCTTCCCCTCCGGTTCTACTGGAAAGAGATGGGAATGTGTTTCTTGTGAGATTGAGCCTCAATATGCAGAGCGTTGAAGTTCAGCAACCAACAGTAGAGAGGGGCACAGGGCTATTTAAATTGTCAGTCTTTCTCTTTCTAAAAAGACATTTTAAAATAATTTAAAATAAGTTATATATGTTAGTGTTGATTTTATTTTTCTAAGATGGACAAGGAAGGGGTTAGTGTGGAAGCTGAAATGGAAGCAGGACTTGGTGGGCTCTGCCAGCTCACTCTCTTAGTATATCTGGCCTTGGTGGAAGTTGCTTCCTTCTGCATGGAAGTTGTGGTGGTCTGAAAGGAGGTGAAGGTAGGTGTGAGAAAGGCATGAATGTTGACCAGAATAATTGTGGTCTGGTTGATGGTGGTGTTTTCTTTCTGTATTTTTCTTTTGCCCCATTTTCCCTCTGCCTTGTTTTTTGGCTGATCCTCAGTGAGTGCATGGAGACAGATGCAAACCCTATATTTCCAAAGTACTTTCAAAACAAAAAAGACGTGTGAACTTGTGGGCTTTGTCCAGCCCTTCCTGCTGAGCAGGGAGTATGTAAGAACCCAGCTTCCTTAATTTCTCACCTCCCTCCTTTACCACACTGCTTCCATTAGGATGTCCTGTTAACTGTGTCTGCCATCTAAATGCAATCAGATTTTTTAAAAAATTAGCTAGCTGATGCATTACAAAAATTCAGATGGGATCACAGTATAAAGATGAGCATGACAGTGTCCTCCTGTGGGAACTTGGAGTGCCTTCAGAAAGAAGGGTTCTTGCAGAAGGAAAAGGTGGGCCTGTGTTGGGAATTGGAGCTGGAAGGAAGTTAGAAAGCCTATGTAAATGTTAGAACAGTAATCGTGATTCTGGGATGCTTTAAATTGTATTTAAACTGCATTATGAGATATGAGATTTTCACATTTTGTTAGAGGGGAAAACTACTTTTCAAAGTCTATGTGAAGACAGCAACAAATAGAATCAAACAAATTTGGATTGCTGAATGTGAGAAGTGAAAAGTGCTGGTTAAGCATTCATGGGAACCTGCTTGTCTTCTCATTTCAAGGTATCTGCCAGCACTACAAAATTGTGGCCAGCCAGGGGGTATCCTGAATTGGTTTTGAGTCCTAGGTAGAATGTGGAAACTGACCCTTGCTAATGATAGTTCCAGGGATGTATGCCAATCAAACGTTGCAGAGCAAGGGGCATACTCACTGGCCTAATTCTCCAACCCCTTGTTTAAATGAATAGGGTTTAATTTTTAAGCGTGGCTGTTTCCTTGGAGTTTCTCTAGATCACATCAGAGTGCTTCAGCCTTGAGTGGTAGCATGCAGTTGCTCAGAGCACTTGGCCTTGTGCCCTTTTGATGTTCAGTCCCTGGCTCAGCAAACTGCATCAAGGCTTTTGTACCACTGCGAAGAAAATCTCCAAGTTGACAATTCAAGCTAAGACTTTGGTGTGTCACAAAACGTGGTCAGCTGGGATGAAGGACTCTGATTAAAGTATATTGCAAGTCCACTGTATGTTTAAGGGAAACAAGTGGAATGGGCTGTGTCAGCAGTCCCGTAAGAATTGAGATTGTGCTCATTTGCAAATTACTGAGAGGGGCACCAAATTTAAAACTGCAAAAAGCACTTGGTCTCTGGGTAGCCAATTTGGTTTGATGGAAGTGTTCTATCTGACTGTAACTGTAACTTTATGATCACACTGTCTCTGGATTTCTGAAGCAGAGGTGTCTCAGCTTTGTCAAAAACTTTGGGCCTGGTTTCACATAATCATTTGAAACTGATTCTAATTCCCAGCTCATATTATTACTATTCTAAGTTTCAATAAATGTAATGTCTCCACATTTTGTCTGTTACTCAGTATTTTATCTATTGCACGATGTTATAAAGTACAAACTTTTACCTCTGAATGCAACCAGAAGGTGTGCTATACACAAAAATTTGGGAAAGTAAAATTTCTGCATTTGGAATGCTTCATTCCCCTTCTCCCATCCTGAGCCATAGTTTTTCTACTAGGATTTTCTACTTGATTTGGTTTTTCATCTGCCAATTGTCAACAGTCTGATGGATCTGCATAACAAAACTTTTGGAAGCTACATATGTTAGTCCACAGGTGGGGGTGAGGTGGTGGTATCCAAAGGTCTTGTAGTATTAAGCGAGCTTTTCCATTGTCAGAACACTTCCAGATGGATGTTACACAGAAAAGGGGGCAGACTTTAAATAGTCTATGGGTTAAATCCAGCAGTGTAAAAGCTGTATGAACTCCTGTTGGCATAGCACAGGGTATCATTTTCATGAATTCCCTCTTCTGCAGATGCCCACTTTGTCCCCATGTCACCCCATTGGTGAAGTTCTTTTGACCTGGAGAAATTTGGGATGATCAATGGGCCACAGTCTGGGTGTATTCTGTGACCTGTTCTCCACTTGTAGTACTTTGGATCAAGGTCAATCATAACATCTCAGATTCTGGACAATGGAAGTGTTCAGGTGGTATCAGTTGTTGGATGCAGTGCAATTCACTTGTTCCATCCCAGTGGGCTTAATAGGTTGAGCCTTCTTGAAATGCCAGAAGATTGCAAGGCAGCAGTATCTGTTGCAGTGTAACTTTATTGTTTTTAACCTGAATGTTCTAAGTGAGAATTCTATTGCTTCCCGCAGAAGATACAAAAAGCATTTGCAGAAACTGTAATCTAAACAATTTAAATCAAGAATGACAAGAATATTTTTCAAACCAACATTGTTAACAACTGGTTTCAGAGTAATTACAAAACTGAGTAACGACTGAATAAGCCACCGGTTTTAAGCTTGTGTTTAGCTGAAAGCCTTTTTCCAAAAATCATTTACATGTATAAATTAGGTTGGAGCTCACACTGGCTGCAAAAGGCTCAAATAGGGCTTCTTGGAAGAAGGCTTTCAGCTGAACACTATCTTAAAACCGGTGGCTTATTCAATCGTTACTCAGTTTTGTATTATAAGCCAATTACTCTGAAACCAGTTATTAACAACGTTGTTTTGAAGAATATTCTTGTCATATCTTGATTTAATTTGTTTGGATTACACCGTTTCTGCAAATGCTTTTTGTATCTTGATTTTTCATTGACTCTGGCTTTATGTTCACTTTATGCAGCAGGATGACAAGGAAAATGTGCTAGTATTCCCTGGAGTGCTTATTTATACTTGTAAAACAGTTTTTCTGCTGAAACAGCCCTCATTTGCTTTAGTGTGTAGCCACTGGCTGGGTTCATAGCTGCATACATCTTTTGGGCCCTATACAGTATGTTATGATGAGGGTATTTGAAAATGCCTTATGCTATGTAAACAGAAAACAAAAATAAAAAGTTTCCTCTTGCCTTGGAAACAACAGTTGCCTGGAGAAGTGTGCATGCACAGAAAAGTTTATCCCCACAATTAAACTTTCTTGGTCTTAAAGATGCTACTGGACTCAAATTCTGTTGCTTCAGACCAACATGGCTACCCACCTGAATCTTATCATTAGCAAGAAGCAAGTTCCATTGAAAGAACAACCTAGTGCCATGATAGTTTGAAGAATGTCTTGTTGCTAGGGCTGTGTCTATCGGAAATTCAAAATAAAAATCTCCAAACCCATGCAATCCCAAACTGCACTACAAAAAATACGGTATAAATTAAATAATAATAATAATAATTAAATAAATTCTTGTGATGCTCATAACAGAATGGCAATGAACTTATGGAGGGCACTGAAGCCCAATTCTAACCCCGAGCAACCTTATTCTGTCACACTCTGGCTTCTGAGATCTCAGTATGTGTTGCTCACCTATTTTTAAAAACACATACCTCTTTACTGGTGTTAGGTCTGCTACAAATTCAAAGCACATTGACTGCACTTCTTTTTTGGTGGTTATGTAGCAGCCATACTTTGGGAAAAATATATATGTCCTTTGTAAAGGACTTGGGGTCCCCGCTGGGGAGAAAGCCAGGAAAACAAAGAGAGACCCAGATGATGGATAATCCCATGACTAGCAGCAAGCTAACTTCTATCAGACCCCACTTAACCCACATTTTACGCTCCACCATCCTTGGAGGAGATCTAGACCACTAATTTGATTGAGAACAGCAGACGTTTCCAGACTTTAGGCAGCTAACCTGAAGCCATTTTACTGTTATTTTAATTATTACTATTATTTTAACTGTCTTCATTTCTACTCTGTATTATGAGATATTGTACACTGCCCAGAGCTGTGTGAAAAAAAAAAATAAGGTTTTTACAGCCTCCCAAAGATGGGAGACATTTGGCAACACTGGCTTAAGAAATTCCTGGAGATCTGGGGTGGGGCCTGAGGAGGGGAAGAAGCTCAGCAGGGCTAGCTCCCATCTAGCCCACCTTCTGAAGCTGTCATTGTCTTCAGGAAGCTAAGCATGGTTTGGTCCTGGTCAGCACTGGGATGGGAGACCACCAAGGAAGTCCAGAGGCAGGCAAGGGCAAGCCACCTTGGTAGGTACATCTCTTGCTAGGAAAATGGAGCCACAGCAGGAAGAGTCTAACTGCTGCCACCCTGCTGCCCCCAAATTCTTCACCGCCCCTCTGGATTCTTCCACTGCTAGGGGAGGGGAGACAACTTTACCACTTTTGGAAGTCCTACCTTAAACAATCTATTTCCATCAGTTACACTGTTTCCTGGAGCATTCTGATTCAAGTAGTATTGTTATGCAGGGAGTCCCTGTGCCAAAGGGCCCCACTCCAACCGGAGTATCTAAATTCCATTTATCAAACTGGAAACAAAGGGTCGCACAATCAAGAAAATATGTAGCTTCTAGTATAGTCTGCTGACTGTCTTGGAGACATGATTAAGTTGAACTACTGACCTCAAAAATACATATGAACTTTAAAAACTTGTGCTTTTAAGAAACATCTCTGTGTTTTCCCCTGCTTGCAGTTTTTGAGTTATTCCTAGCATAGCAATGAAAATCTAGCATCGGACTTTTTCCTATGTTTTAATAGCTATTAAGCAATGTTGCATGATGGGTGGGTGCAGCAAAAAAAAAAAGCTATTGTTTACTTGTAACAGAGATTCTAAGAAGTCACCTCTTAGTGTTACCACAAGCAAAGTGAAATTTTATAATTTCAATATTCTCATCAGTATGGAGTGGACATCACTCCATAAGAAATATACAATGTTTGAATTAGGGGTATCAGCTATCAAACTTTGTTAAAGATGCCACTAGACTCAAGCTTTGTTCCAGAATAAACGTGTTAGCCTTCACTAGTGGTTTCCATGAAGTTTTTATTTTAAATAGGTCAGCTTTCGGGACCTTTAAAGGCCATTATTAAAAAACAAACAAACCCGGGTGTGACCTAAGATCTTACGTGGCCAGCCTTGGGTTACCATCCTTCAGGTTGGGCCTGGAGTTCTCCTGAGTTACAACTGGCCTCTGGACTTGATTGACCAGACCCCCCGGAGAAAATGGCTGCCTGTAAGGGCCGACGGGGCAGGATCACGTTCCCCTCTCCTTCCCAGGCAGGGCTTTCCCAGGCTGAGCTCGGGCGCCCGACACAAGGCGCACCTCTCCGGCCGCTTAACCCCAAGCTCCACCCCCGCGGGGGAGAGAGAGGGAGACCCGAGTCTGAGCGACAACTGCTTCGGCAAATAGAATCGCGAGCTTCTTTTCCAACGTCCTGTGTGTGTGTAAAGCGCTGTCAAGCCGCCGAGGATTTATGGCGACCCCGGCAAGGCGCTTCCGAGGCAAGTGAACAGCGGAGGCGGCTTGCCTGGACCGTCCACCGCGGCCTCTCCCTCGGGGGGCGCCCGTCCAAGCGCGGACCCTGCTTGGCTTTCGGGGATCGGGCTCCTTCGCACGGCGCCTTCCTTTCCCAGCCTCCTGCGGGGGAGGTTTTCCAGGCGCGAGAGGACGCTCCCTGCTTGAGTGATGTCCCGTGTCGCCAATCGCGTTCTCCGCCTCGTTATGGCGACCTTGAGGCGCTGGTGAAAACTTGAGCGCGAGGGAAGGTAAGATGGCGGCGGCGGCGGCGAGCAGGCCCTCGTTGCGGGGGGAGAGGGGAGCGACTTTCCCGCGCCCACGGATGCCCGGCCGCCCCTCCCTCCCTCCCTCCCTCCCTCGGAGCCAAACGGCACGGGGCGGGATGCGTGTGGGAGAGCCGCTGAGGGGGACTCCGCGGTGGGGGCTTTCTGCCTTTCGGGGAGGGTTAAAGTCGTGGGGGTGGGGGGGGTGGGGGTGCGGGGCGTATTTTCAGGCGGAAAAGACGTTTCTTTCTGAAGGAGCGTCTCTTTTAAAGGAGCGAATGGGGGGGGGGGGGTTTGAGTTATGGTCCTGAAACCTTTCCCTTCTACTTTCTCTATATCCGACGGGCTCTTTTCCATACCGAAGCCACAGCAATTCATTTGCCTGAGTAAACCAGGATTCTGTTTCGGTGGCTTCGTTTTTGTTGAGGGCTTCAGAAGATGGGAGCTGAACCGTGGTTGTCTGGGAAAGGAGCAGGGTTAATATCCGGAAAGGGAGGGAGAGGGTGTTTGGGCAAAGTACTTCCTTACCTTCTCAGAACTTGCATTCTGTCTTTTTGTGTATAAGGTGGGACTATGAAGAAGGCTGAGGTGGAAATTTGGGATGAGGTGATACGTTTCAGCTCCTAAGTAAGGGAGATCAAGGTAGAAAACTTATTTGGAAGGACTGGTTTAAATACTGGAGGAGAAAGTTGTTATCGTATACATAGCAAGTTCATGGAGAATTTACCACTAAGTTCCTTTGTAGCAGGGATGTCATTCACATGAAGGGAGTATATTTTTGATGTCACTCTGTAAAGAAATTGCTGCTGTTTCTTCTAGGTATTGACATGAACAGAATTCGCATCCACGTTTTGCCCTCCAGCCGGGGTCGATTCACTCCAGTCCCAAGGCCACAAGAGGCTTTGTTGTGTGCATTTGCTCACCGCCCATGCTCTCAGCCTCGCTTGGAGGGCCACGAGTTCTGCATTAAGCATATTCTTGAAGACAGGAATGCCCCTTTCAAGCAGTGTAGCTACATTTCTACTAAGAATGGAAAGCGGTGTCCAAATGCGGCCCCCAAGCCTGAGAAGAAGGAAGGGTAGGTACTCAATATCTTCAAATTCTCTATTGACTACTGTTATATATCCCTCTCTCATTTTGAGACTTAGGAGCAGATAATTTGTTAAGTGTATTAAAGCCGAACAGAGGGATAATTGTATTTGGTAGTTGTGGAACATGTTGGGTTTGGGGTTTTTTGCCAAATCAAGACCTGCCATCTCTTGATTTAACTCTTGGCAGCTATTCCATTACTGCTTTTAATTAGACTTTTTCCTGCTTTTGTTTTATCTGAAAATATATGTCATAGGTCAAACACCAACAGTTGTGTTTTAAGAGGCAGAAATTTCCTTTCCTTTACACTTTATGCTTGCTTAGCACATGTCCTAGCAAACGAGAATGGAGAGAGTTGGTTGAGTCTTTGAAATGATATGTACTTCTGTGTGTGAGTAATATCCCGTAGTGATCCAGTGCAGTGCAAAATTTGATGCCTCAGACGGATTATCCCATACCAGCCTAATACAAACAATTAAGAAACCTTCTAAAAACTTCTTGAGTTCACACTCTGCAAAATCTTAGAAAGGGATAACTACTGAGAACACAACAAAAGCAAGTTTTATATGTCTAACTTGCAGTGCATTAATTTAATTTGAAAGGAAGCTCTGATCTCTTTGGCCATAATTGCAAATACCATGTAGTTCCTTTGGGTCCCAGCTGATTTTGAAAGGCGTATTTCTCCAAAGACCTGTGGTACAGCTCCTTGAGTCTACTTTGGTTGTGAATAAAGCATTTGTTTGCAGAACATGGAATAATAATTGATCTAGCAGTCTTCCATTACACCAGACGTGTCCAAAACTGTATCCAGTAAGAATTATTAATCTGTTGCAAAAATGAACATGGCTCCTATGAATCCAAAGTATCTACTTTCAGGAGACTGTTTTGCTTATACCAAAATTCAGTGCTCTGATTTCCCTTTTTCTATTTAGCAAGATTGCTCTTGTCAATTAGAGGGAGGTATGGGGAGGTAGAGTAAACTGGATGTGACAACTAGGGTTGTGCAGAGCGGTCCTGATCCGGACCACTCTGGCTTCAGCCGAAGCCACCTCGTCCAATGGTGACAGGTGGTGCACCATGTTGGCGCACCACAGATGGGAGGGAAGAGACAACTGTGCTGTGTTTGTGGCATACTGCACTGGCATAGTGGGGTGGGTGTAGGCATCTGCTCTTGCGCAGCATGTCAGCAGTATACCGTTCCGGTGGGACAGGGCAGGGAGAGTCATCAGTGCCAGTGCGGTGCATTGGGACTGCACGGGTGCAGGGTGGGACAGCTGCAGTGGGGCAGCTGGGCCTTCTGAAGGTAAGTCCGCCGTTCCAAAGCAGCTGCCTCAGCGCCGAGGCGTCAAAGCAGGCTGCTCCAGCTTTTCTGGCAGGGGTATGGCTCAGACCTCCCGAAACCAATCTGTCACTGGAACAGGCCTGATCCGGCGCCAAGGCAGCTTCTTCGTATTGGAGCACCCAACCCTAGTGACAATCTCTAGTGAAAACAAAGTCCCATTTATATGTTGCCTTTCACTGAAACACAGGGTGAGCTTCTTGGAGCGTAGGTAATTTCCATTTGAAGTACTGATGGGGAACCCCTGTCATGTGTTCCGAAGCAGGGCATTTTGCTTGACCCATAGGGCCAGGTAATCATTGTGAGCCTCTTAGGTGCTAGCAATGCCACTGCGCTGGTAGCATAGAAGTAGGTGTGACAGACAGGTCTAACTCCTCTTCTTGCCTGCTATTCCCACATAGTGGGCCCAGCTGTCTCCCACTATGTCTGCCCAAGTACAACCTGTGTCTCTTCTTCTCTCCCCCACCCCCATTTTGTTTGCTAGGACACCAACATCTTCACAGGTAGACATTGTTTTTGTTTGTTTTTCCACTTGGGCCAAAAAGGTTGCCAGCTTCTGCTATAAAATTAAATTTCTTCTGGCTGTATGTGTTAGCTGTCAGAAACATTTACTTAAGCACAGGATTCATTGAATTTTTTAACACTATATCTCAATAATTTTTATAAATAATAATAAAAGCTATATATGGAGAAGATGAATAAAAAATCAATTCAGCACTAAACAAAGAACAAATAATATCAGTAACAATTAGTATTCCACTGATGAGCATAATTAAATTGATGGGCAAGTATACAATAACATACAGAATTTGAACTAATAATTAAGTATTTAAAATACTTATAATTGGACTACTTAATAGCTCAAGGTGGAGCTGTATTTTATAGGCTTTTTGTGATTTTCTGTGCTTCAGACTTTTAACATTTTTGTCTTGTTTTAGCAAATATTTAATTTAAAGATAAAGATGTGACATTACTCCATGGTATGTTGCACCACTAACTCTACAATGCCATGATGAGGAGAGTTTACTGGTGTCTGGATCTTCTGTTCTCTGTTGCATGTCTTGCCGTCTGCTCTTTTCCTCTGTTTTCTGCCTTGCCTTTTGTTTTTAAATGTGATTTGATGAGAGTCTCAAGACCACTTTGTCTTTTTGCTTGTTAATAACAAAACTTTGTTGCTTTTACCCTAAAGGTTATTAAAGTTTGTGAACTTGCTAAAATTCTGTCACAGACTCGAACTGGGTAATGTGTTCTGTATTTCCCCCTTACAAAATTAAATTGCCATTGATAAGTTTTGTAATTTCTGTCCATTATTTTAAACAAAAACACAATTCTTGTTTACTTGAAAATAGATGGCACTGAGGTCATTAAATACTGAAGTTTCTATTTGAACTTTCCGTCTAGTGTGTCATTCTGCTCTGAGCATGCTCGCCGAAATGCTCTGGCACTGCAGGCTCAAATGAAGAAATCTAATCCTAGCCCTGTACGAGAGACTCTCCTTTCTCAGCTGAGCTCCTACGCCAAGACAGAACTAGGGTCCCAGACTGCAGAGAGCAACCGCAGTGAGGCAAGCAGGATACTAGGTAAGTTGCAGTGGTGGTGGAAGGTCTGGCAAATTTATGATTCCAGTCAAATTTATTTAGAAAATTTAGATCTGGTTGATGTGGCTTGCTATTAAAATAGTACAACAAAACAAGCTATGGCATAAAAACCTAATAAAACAAATGTTGATCAGATCAGTGGACCATCTAGTCCAGCATCTTGTCTCAGGCAATGGCCAACCTGTTGCAAAGTCTTCCCCTAATATTGTCTCCTTGTACTAATATTCAGGGGTTTACTGTCTCTGAATGGGGAGGTTCCCTTTAGTCACCATGGCTTGTATTTAAGAACTGATGAAATTTGGGCTAAGAAGTGTGTCCGTGAAAAGACCATTCTGTAACCTTGACAGAGTCTTTATTCACCTGAGGGGATTGCTTCAAGGCTGAGAACCTTTCCCCAAAGAAAAAAGTACAACTCCCTGTAACAAAGTCTACTTCACAATTGGCTGATATTATACTGAAACATCATTTATTTAAGAATATCCATATTTAAACCGTTCCTGCGGAGCGGTCTAAATAAAACAGTAAGCCCTAAGGGGGCGGAGAAAGGGCGGGCCCTGTCTGGGATAAAAACTCGGAGGGCCTGATTGGGCCCTCTGAGTGTCACTCCAGGGCCAGGCGGCCAGTTGGGCCAAGCGGCCCACGCTGGCCGAAGCCTCCCGCCACCCCACGCAAGGCCCCGGGAAGCCTTCGCCCTGTGAAGGCTTTGCCGGGGAGGGGGCCTAGCGCCCATTTTATTTCAAAATAAAATGGGCTTTCCCCCTAGTCTGTTTAATAAGTTTAATCTATTGTTATTCTCTAAAAAATCAGTGATCTAGCCTCTGAGGTGAAATTGTGTGCTTGAGGTAGAAAGGGGATGCATTTCATTCCTGTTAGCTGGTTCAGAAATCCTTTTCTATTATAAGGAACTAAGGTGGTACAATTTGAGAAGTTAAAAATGTAACACACTAGCAGGCTGACCAGCAAGAACAACAGAAAATAAGATTAGGGAATTTAAATAATATTAAAGAAGACAAAGTTGTGTGTCTTAGTCCCCTGCCAACTTCTATCGTATTTGAGTCCAAAAGGATGAGCAGTCTTGTGCCTAATCAGTCTAGCAGGATTTTTTAGTGCTCAGAGTTGTACAGCTTAGGTAGCTTGCGAAACTTAGGAATGGTGAGGCTGGAAAATTGTGATTAAAAAAAATTCTTCAAATCCCCATGAGTTTGTTATATTCTGCCTTTCCATGTTTTTTTATTATGGAAAAACTTAGGCCTTTGGGTTTCTGCTATGAGGACCAGGAAGATGTTATGGCAGAAGAGAAGGGTACATGTGTTGCTGACAGGTGTTAGGTTACTCAATTCTGCTATGGCTATGTAATTAATTTTTATTAGTTCTGTATCTGAGGCAAATTTAAGAAGTGTGGCTCACTTTTAGGATTTCTGAGTGAAGCTCTTTATTGCTGATACCAGATGTAGTGAAATAGTGGCTTCAAATCTTGTTCATGAAACTGGTTCAGGCTTCGGCCCTGCAAAATCTTTAGAGAGCCGCATGAGAGACTTTTTTGCTTCTCATAGTGTAAGAATGTAGTGCCAATTAGCATCTGTGCCCTTGAGAAGCCTAACACTGTCGCATCTAGTGATAAGACAATTGGCTTCAGATGTTCCCAATTAGCTTGTTATGAGAAATGGGCTTTGAGTGTGATGAGTCGGCATTACATCATCTGTTTCAGGACTGGCTCATCTACCCTGACATTAGTAACCCCATTGGTTAATTGATAAATTGTTAATTGGGATATGATTGGTTTCTATGCACAAGACCCCACGTGGGAATAAACCATAAAGATTTTCTATTGTAACATCCCGTTGTTCAGATTTTGGGGGAAACACTTGTCTGTGCCTTGTGAACCTGCAACTTTGAAATTCTATCTTGTCATCCTGCCATTCTTGTGAGTATCATGTGTTAGCCAGAAATATTGTACAGTGTTCTTATTTTCTCACTGCTAGTGTATAACTTATATTTGTGCACCTTAATAAATAGCAATTAATTTTTTCGAACTTTGTGATTTGATTTTGGAACAAGCTAAGTCGAAGCCTAGCCTGCATAACTTGTACCATACTACCAACTAAGCCTTTTGATTTGTGGGACTTGTCTATGAACAGGGTCAAGCTAGGGCCCTGGTAAACCCCTGACATGCTTCAAGACTGCCTCTGGGTCTTGGACGCATAGGGACCCATTCAGAGGTGGTGGCAGTACTACTGAACAAGGAGGTTGGACTATCTACCTTCTTGGTTTTGTAACTGTTTTGACTCTTCTCATGGACCACCCTGTTCTCTAAGGAATGTGGACTTGGCCTCAGGTAACTGGGGCGTGACCACACCAGTATTCACGCATAACTGAATAGGCACTGTACAAACAGGCACTCCTTGCTTTAGTTGGGCAAGCTTAGGTCAGCATATGAAGACAGGTTTTATGTGGTTTTTAAAGTAGGACGATATTTAGTGCTTCAACAACATTGAACTACCTGGTGGGTTTCTGCCTTAATGGTATAGGGTTTAGTCATACTGTTTTCCCTCCTGGCAGGACTAGGAAGTAATTGTGTCCCTGAAGTCATGCCAGTTTCTTCTGATTTAAATTGTCAGCCAACTTTTCTCTGTATAACAAATAACCATGAGATTCTCTCCTTCAGATGAGGACAGCTGGAGCGATGGAGAGCTGGAGCCTCTTACTGTGGATCAGACATGGAGAGGTGACCCTGACAGTGAAGCAGACAGCATTGACAGTGACCAGGAGGACCCACTCAAGTGAGTTGTGTAGTAATGGTGATGCTTGCATGAATTAGCGAGGCAGGTAATAAAAAATAGGAATCCGTTTTAGAAGAGCATTCTTCTCTTAATAGGATTCTTTCAGGCAAAAAAGCTGTTGATCTCAAAGCTTGTAGTTTAGTGCACCTGTCTTTTTTCAGGGAAACGATAGTGTGTGTGGTACAACCCGCTAGCCCATGTGAATAAATAGATGGCAGTTTATTTCTCTTCTGAGGCACATCTAGACATTCTCTGAAAATGCAATATTTCTCCCATGTAATGACCACATGTTACGAAGCATCTGAAAATGCAATATTTCTCCCATGTAATGACCACATGTTACGAAGCATCTGAAATTGAATGTATAGCTTAATTCTATCCCAAAGGCTTTAGAAAGGTAGCAACTGTTTATTATTATTATTATTATTTTATTATATTTATATTTATACCCCGCCTCCCCCCGAAGGCTCGAGGCAGCTTTAAAGAAAAGAATTATAAATGATATATTAAAATCCACACCTACGAAGTTTGGCTAATCATGACCAATAAACAGCAGCTTATATAAGGGCTTCAGTGCTTCCAAAATAAGTTCTGGCTTTAGAATGCCTGTAAGGGAGAAGCTCCAGTTCTGCAGCAACCCTCTGTAGACTGCTGTTGCCTGAACCTGGTCCACACATGGCGCTCTGGAAACGACATCGCTGTTTGTTCTTGCATTTGTTGGATTAGCGGGGAAGTAGACTGGCAGTTGTATTCAGCGCATGTTAGTGATTGCAAATAGTTAATACAGCCTAGCCCACAGAGAGTGCATTACTGGTCGCCTGATAATAGTTAGGCCCTTGATAATATGTGGAAGGTGCTTCTGGCTGCTATTGCAACCCAACTCACTGTGACAATTCCAGGCTCATTTTGTGACTGAAGCATAGTTGTGGCCTCCAAGAGTGTCTGGGCACATGCTGTCTTTCTCTGTGCTGAAGCATTGTCAAGTCCAGCATTCTTTCCCTTGAACATTTCAGAAAAATATTGAAGTGTCACAGCTGTCAACAGTGTTCGTATACGGTGAAGGATGCTGGGGTTTAGCAGATTGCTTGCTTTGCTAATAAATAGTTTTCGTTTGCTAACTCTTCCCTATTGATGACTAGGAAATATAAATTGTGAGTCAGTTTGCTTACTCATTGAATCGGCTTCTCTGGCAGACATGCTGGGGTGTACACTGCTGAGGAAGTGGCGCTGATCATGCGAGAGAAGCTGATCCGGCTGCAGTCTCTGTATATTGACCAGTTCAAACGGCTCCAACACCTCCTGAAAGAGAAGAAACGTCGGTACTTGCACAGCCGCAAAGTGGAACATGAAGCCATAGGTTGGTGTTCCCCACTGTTCCCTGCTTTAGAGTTGTGAGGGTAGGCCTTACTAAAGCTGACCTGGAGTCTAGGTCAGTAATGTAAAGTAGGGTCAGGATGCGTTTTCAAGATCTTTTAAAAATGACAGGGTTACCATGTTTTTATTTTGTTGGGATTTGAAACAAGTGAGGTAGTATTCTACACCTGCCTTAAGAATTTTTGTGTTTGTGTGCCTTCCAGGCAGCAGCCTTTTGACAGGCCCTGAGGGACTTCTAGCTAAAGAACGTGAAAACTTAAAACGGCTTAAATACTTGAGACGATATCGGCAGCGCTATGGTGTGGAGGCTCTTCTGCACCGACAGCTGAAGGAACGTAGAATGCTGGCTACTGAGGGTGCTGCTCAGCAGGTACTTGAGTCAGGCTTTACTGTTATGTGTAAATTCCCTTGCCTTAGGGGAGGTAGAAATTGTTGTCATAGGGATTTTTCCATTCCTTTGAAGGTAATATGAACACATAGGGTTTTCACATGGTGAATAGCTGCTTGGCTCCCTACTCATAATTCAAAATACAGCGAGATAAGAATGAGGGCAACTAATTTTTGGCATCCTCTAAACCAGTAAATGCTTTTATGGCTTAGCTCTATTTCTTTCAGACTGAGCATGATGTCCTTCAGTCAGTTTAATCTGTTCTGTGTTTTAGTTGTACATAAATATTAACTCTTAGATTAGATGCATGTTTTTATCATTGAACCAGTAGTGAAGGTGTCAGAAGTGGCGGTGTGGACATGGAGTGCTCCCACTCGGCCTTCTGCTTGTTCGCCGGGAAGTGAGGAAAGGGGTGGGCACAGAGTGTGCCCACTCAGCCTTTCCTGCCCTTCCAGCCAGGAGAGTGGTGGACCCAGTGCAGAGCGCACCTGCTCAGGTTCCCGTTCCCTCCCACAGTGGCCAAGGCAGTGAGAGTGGAGGGGCCAGCACAAAGAGTGGCCTCTCAGCCTTCCTCGCCCTCCCCCAGCAGGCAGGAGGTTGGCAAGCATGGGTGACGCAGAGTGCAGCTGGCCAACTTACCTTCCCCACCTCCCCTGACAGCCAGGAGGCCATGGAGAGCAGGAAGGCCAGTGCAGAGTGTGGCCAGAGGGCCTTCCCTGGCCTCCTGGCAGGCAGAAAAGCCAGGAACACCGTGGGGTGTGGCAGAACAGGGCAGAGGGCGCATGGATGCATCCCCAGTGAGTGCCAATCAGAGGCACACATTGTTGGAAAGGCGGTTTTTATGTGGTATGATGTAAGTGTCCATTCCTGTATAAGACTTTTCCACCAACAATCTTGGATCATTTTCTTGTGTTCTGGTCTGTCCTTTTCAGGCACATACCACCCGTTCCAGCCAGAGATGCTTGGCCTTTGTGGATGATGTTCGGTGCTCCAACCAGTCTCTCCCAATGACAAGACACTGCCTTACTCGTATCCTTTCATTTTCTTCTTTGCCTGGTTCAGTATTTCTGCCTATCTGACCATTTTAGTCAAGAATTTCTATTTTCTTGGCCATGAATCAAGGCTGATGGTTTGCTGTAACTGCTGGTTTCAAACAGGAGCCCAGATAAATGCCTTCCAGTGGTCTGTTGGCTGTTCCATAGTTTCAGACGGAACAGTTGTTATAGTTGGAAGCAACAACCAGACCTCAAAAGTTTAAAATTAAAGCCTCATGCTGAAATATGGCTCCTGTTTATGATGCTTACAAGTACAGAGTTCTTCTAGAGCTATATTTATTCAGTGTTATTTAGACAGCTAATTTAATCCTGATAGAGAGCATTTCAAGGATGGTAGTATCACAAACCTGCCCTGGGTCTGTGTTCTCACATGCATGTCGGGTGTTTGTTTGCATGCATGTTCCCCAAACCCCTGCCTGTCATAGAATCAGTGACTTAGGACAGCCTGGTAAAGCTGCCTCTGAGCAAGTACAAAGGGCAGAGCTTTCCAATTATTTTCGCCCCCTCCTTCTCCATGCATGCATGTTCTTAGCATGTAGGAGCAACCTAGATGTATGATTTAAATCATAGTTTACTTTCTTTAAAAGAAGCAAAACTTTATTACTACAGGTTAAGCTACAGCACGAGGAGCCTCTGGTGGCGCAGAGTGGTAAGGCAGCAGATATGCAGTCTGAAAGCTCTGCCCATGAGGCTGGGAGTTCAATCCCAGCAGCCAGCTCAAGGTTGACTCAGCCTTCCATCCTTCCCAGGTCGGTAAAATGAGTACCTAGCTTGCTGGGGGGTAAATGGTAATGACTGGGGAAGGTATTGGCAAACCACCATGAGTCTGCCATGAAAACACTAGAGGGCATCACCCCAAGGGTCAGACATGACCCAGTGCTTGCACAGGGGATACCCTTACCTTTACCTTTAAGCTAGAGCACATACATGGAAAGTGGCTTTCATGTCTATTGAGTACAGATCTAAGGGAAAGCATATAAGCATAAGTCTAGCTAAGTACAGTACAAGACAATTGCCCTTTGCAAAGGAGCCTGAGTTCCAGCATTTGGGCAAAGCATTTTGATAAAGCATCTTTCCCTCATGAAAGATACCCTAGAACTCTTCCCCAATCAGGCTAGGTATCAGGTACTACACACAGGTCCCTCTTGGGAGGTAAATTAACTTACCTCCAAACTGAAATCTACTTCCCGCTTTCTCTGCCACATTTTATTTGTGAAAATAAACAGTTGTCATGGTTTCAGGGATTGTTCAGTGTGCTACAAAGCACTCTGTATCTCCAAAAACACCACGATCAGAGCTTTTACTCCTATTCTGAATTTGAAGACAACCTAGAAACTCAAACCCACTGGCAAATCAGCCTAATGGCCAGGTGTTCATTTAGCAAGCCAAATATAGATGACTAAGACTATTGGTTGTGATGTGCCAAGGACAATGTACCCACTAAATATGTCTGTGGGGTTTTATAAATTCTGTTGTGATGCTAAATGGTGTTTGACAGAAGTCCATCATCATTTCCTTAGTACTGGATTGTTTTAGAGAGCAGACAGCAAAATGTTAAGAAGGATTCTGAACCAAAATAGAATTTGAGGTTCCTTTTGGAGTGGAGGTTCTGCTCAGTTGTTGTTGTTCTTGCTGTGCCACTTATTTTTGAATTTATACCCCACCTTCCTCAGAGGCTCAGAGTGGACACATAATTAAATTAAATCCCAATTTAGATTTTAAAATGCCAAAAGTCAATAATTAAAATTAAATAATCCCATTAATTCAATCTCATGACCACCTCCTTTCTACAAGGAACTTTAGATGATCACTGAACTGAGGGGTGGGTGGGTTATGGAGTTCTTAAAGAGCTTATCTCAGGCATGTCTCGACTTTTTTACCAATGAGAAACCCCTGAAACATTCTACAGTAAGACCCCCTCAAGCCTAATGCTTGTCAGAGCAGGGGCTGCGCACAGTCCCAATGCCAAGAGGAGTTGGGACCATTTCAGCTCACACTTGGCTCTCAGTGACCGCCTTCTTTCTTAAGTTGATGGCCTAGAGAACTGTATGGGAAGTGTCATCTGTAGCAATTGGGGGGATATAAGGGTAAGCAGAATAGCTGCTTTAAGTTGGAGGAAGACTTATTAGATTTGAGGAATGATTCAAACTTTGCTGAGCTGAAATAAATGATACAAGCCTGTATGTTTGGAAACCACTTTGAGTGTGCAACAGGAAAACAGTATATTAAAGTTTTAAAATAAATATAAATCTTCCAGCACTGACATTTATCTAGAGGATATTTTTATAATGGTGAAAAAGCAATCCTACTTTGGTTGGCATCCCTAAACTCCTTGTTTGTTACAGTCAGGGCTGATTAACAAACACACTGAAGATATTTACAAGCTTTGAGACTGGGGTGGGTGGGAGAGACCTTTGGTTCTTCTAGCCCAGTGGTCCCCAACCTTTCTGAGGTTGGGGACCGGCAGGGCATCGGGGCGCGGCCCGTGGCCTGCGCGGGCTGTGCCCGCGGGCCGCGCCCGTGCATCGGGCCGCGCCCGCGCATCGGGCCGCACCCGCGCATCGGGCCGCGCCCACACGGGCGCAGCCGGCCCTGCTTCCCTCTCCCCGCCCTCCCGCAGTAAGAAGCTTCCCGGGCCGCAAGCTTGCGGCCTGGGAAGTTTTTTTACTGTGGGGGGGGCGGGGAGAGGGAGCCGCGGCCCGGCGCCGTGGCTTTCGCGGCCCGGCAGCGGGCCGTGGCCCGCAGGTTGGGGACCACTGTTCTAGCCCATACCAAATGATGTCTTGGTGGAACTAGTAGCCACAGTGAGTGAAGGTCTCTCCTTTATACAGAAGTGGCAAACCTCTGAATACCAGTGCTAGGAGGCAGTATCAGCCTTGGCCTTTCTGCCCATTTGTAACCGTAGGGTTTCTGGTTCGCCACTGCAGGAAGCAATATGCTGGTCTAGATGGACCACTGGTCTTATCCGTCAACCTTTACTTAAGTTCTTAAGTAGGACTTCCGCCTGAACAATCCCTAGATAGTGGGCCATTCAAATTCAGACCTCTAAGATCCATCTTATTTGGGAGGGACTGTGGCTCAATAGTAGAGCATTTGCTTACTTTAACGTAACATAAGTCCTAGGTGTGGTCTGTAGCATCTCCTGTTAAAAAGATCAGGTAATAGGTGGTGTTAAAATCTCTACCTGAGATTCTGGAGAGTTCGTAAGCAGTATTAACCTTAGTGGACCAGTGGTCTGATAAGATAGATTGATGTGTGTTCATCACTTAAATCAGGGGGCTTAGGTGATGTTTCTGTTAGTCCTGATGCAGTGGAGATAGGTGTTCTGTTGGTAAAAGAAGGGTTCCACAAGTTTCACAAAGGTAAAGTAGTGCTCTGCATGAACAATGTCCACCACTCTGCGTGACTGCCGGGGGCTCCCATGCCTAGCGCCCGCTGTATTTATTTTACAGCGGGCTTGAATACTAGTTTCATATATTTCCTTATATTAGGTTCAGTTAAAGACTCAACTGGATATCCTGCTGTCCTGTCTTAAAGGGTTTTTTCCTCTTTGGTCTATCCATGTTAGGCTGCTGCTATTGTGTTTGTGGAAATTTTCCATCAGAGAACCTCAACTCTTAAAACTGAAGGGCCCACCCTCCCACAGGCATTTCTCGTTCTTGGTCCGGACTCTTACATATACAGGGGGGGGGGGGTTTAACATCACTGATCATTAAAGAGGCATAGATTCAACTTTCAGATTCCTAACGAATCTAAGCTGTTCTGAATCTTTGTACTTACTTTACTGCTACCCACAGACTTTATATTAGTCTCCTGAGTACCCTGTTGTTTTGTCCTTCAGTATACAAGCATTTGTATACCGTATAAGCATGTGTTCTGTCATTTCACATATCTTGAGTTTTCTTTGCAGAGTTTTATTTGAAGCTGCAAAATCCCAGATTATCTGTACTGCTAAAGCTGTGTGGAACAATTCTGATAATTTATGGTAGGCAAGGGTGAATCTTGTTCTATAAATTTTGTCTATTTCCTTTGACTGCATCTTCAGATATTTGCCAGGACACCAATCAGCTTCTTTTTAAGTTGTGTCAAGGGTCAGAAGAAGCACCCTGCAGCAAGCCAGTGCCTGTAAGCCTCTCTGAAGATCCCTGCTGCCCACTCCATCTCCAGCTACTACCTCAGATGTATGTCCCTGAACAGGTACTGTCTGTTCCCGAGGAGCTGGAAGCTGCTTCCACGGATCTGTACTTGAGCGCAGCTGAACTCCGGCCCACAGAGAGCTTGCCGCTGGAGTTCAGTGATGTAAGTGTATTGTAATGCAGCATCTGGCCACAGCACTTCTGAAGGCACAATTACACCTGAACTGGGTAGGACTGCTTCAATAGTTATGTGGGTTTGAAGATGCAAATAAAAGAGCAAACAGGAGAATGCTAAAATAGCTGCAGCATGCAAGATATGAGAATGATTGAGAAACCATGGATTAACATTGTCATGGAACTAAGTAGTCATTAAATATGTACAAAGGCTCTCTTGGGACAGAACCATTTCCTTGAAATTCCTGAAGGATTTTTGTAGCACCTGCATAAATCAGGTACATAAGACAAAAGACAGTCACAACCCTCAGGCTTGCAATTTAAATTCAGCACTAACAAGAGTTGTAACTTGCCCTGAGCCCCTGGGGGGAGGCCAGACAGAAAATCTGAAAAGAAATAACTAAAATAGTTTGTGGACACACAAAGAGAGGAGAGCAAGATCGGTCAAGGAACAACTTCACAAAGATTTGAGTTCTTGTTAGACACTTGGAAGGAGCCAGACTGGCAGCTGGTTGAAGGTGAAGAATTCCCCTGGTAGAAGATAGCAGGAGGAAAGATGCAGTCAAGGAAATAAAGGTGGGTTTATAGAGGAAGAGCATCCCAAAAAAGCAGAGAGTAAGAAAGGGTTGAGCAGGGAGAAGTAAAGAAATGGAAGCAAGAGAATTAAGACATTTTAGAGTTCTTCAGAAGTTCTTTAAGTAGAATCAGGAGGGAGCAAATACAAAGAATGGAGGAGTAATGTGATCGAATGCTTCTGCCTTCTCTTAAAAAAAAACCCCACAGTGCTGTCTGTAAATAACTAACATCAAAAATAAGAATTTTGATGTTATGCTGACACGCCAATTTCTTTGTGTAAAATAAGGCTTTTCCATAGGGAGCCTTCAGAATATAAATAGGGGATAATATCTTTGAAGTGTTCTTTCCTCCTTCTGATACTACTTGTTCCTTGAATAGGTAGTAATTTCCCAATAGGAAAATAATTTTACAATTTTCTCTATTTACTTATAACAAGTGGTGTATTCATAGTGTATTAGAAAATCTACTTTTAGTGAATGAGACTAAATGGTTGGTCCATGATCTTGTTCTGTCTGCTGTGATTAAGTCATTTTAGGACATAACGCAGAGGGATCTTGTTGGGCAGGAATTCAAGACGTTAGATTGGATCTTTTGTCCATCCTCAGTTTTCTATGCAGTCACATACTGGGACTGTGAATATAAAGGCCTGTTATCAGAGAGATTCCTAGCTTCTCTAGACTGGAAATGTGCAGCTCCCTCTTGGTGCACATGGTCACATGTTCCCTCTGAAACTGTCACATGCTGGGAGGGGAAAATGCTGTTTCCCCTCAGTTCTTCTGCTACCAAACTGACGTCTAGTTTCACTTCAGTAGTTTTTTTCCCCCTATCTTCATCGATTATCTTCATCTGTATCATGTCTCAGAAATCCCTTTTCAAGAAGTATCTTCAGTGTGGGACAAAAATACCCCAAATGAATGAGTATTTATTGTGCATAATCTGCTTGAGTGAATCCCACAATATGTGTTCCTGCCAGCAGTTCACCCCCAAAGCTAGGAGTGACCAGATATCCACCTCAAAGCCACACTCTGGGAATAGGCTTTGTTCAGCTCAGAAAGGCTGGCAGCAAAGCCATCTGCTGTATCGGAGGGTTCATTGAGGCTCAGATCAGTCGTGTTTAGTTCCAATTCCAAATTTACACAGGCATCAGTCCGAGGATTTAGATCCAACAATTTAAAGGCTGAAACATACTGAAAAGTCAGTCATCATTCAGCCTGACATCCCAAAGCGGATAATCTTGGAGGAGGATTCCTTGCCAACTCCACACACTCTGTCACAATACCAAGAGGATTTTGAGGGCTAGGAATTTGATCCCCAAGGAATGCACAGCCCCAGCATTAGGGTTCTGTTGTATATTTTCTGAAAGAGTATCCAATTGCTCACGTTTGGGAAACTGTGATGCAAAACAGGAGTATTTATGATAGGATGTGGTTCCTATGTAGAGCTCTATGTGTATCCTCCATGTGGTCATTCATCATTCCTGGTTGATGAAGTGGCAACCATCCGCAAAGAAAGTGTTGCTCTGTATGTGCATATGTAAAATAATACTAAGGAGTAAAGGCAAAAGGCCTATCCTGCTCCTTAGGCAATTTAATAAGCATGGAGAGGTACAGGATTTCAGGATGCGATCCACACAAGAGGTTCTCCCTCTTTTATCAGGAGGCATGGTTTGCCGTAATCTTAACAGCATTGGTTTTTAGGTATTCATTACTTATACTGCAATTGGAGTGGTTCACCTCAGACTACATGGTTGCTGGGTGTATCCCAAGTGACTGGCTACTAGGTAGGTTTCCTACCCCATTTTGAATCCAGTATTCAGCACGTCGTAGGCATGCTGTCCAGGTGATTCTTCACATTCATCTGCTCATTCCCCATTGATGTTTGAAATTCATGGGGCCCATATGGATACCACCACAGATCTCGCAATGTTTTCTATTGAAAGGGCTGCTAAGGTAAAGTTTCATTTGAATTATTGTTCTGATTGTTTTATATGATTGCCTATGCATTAATTGCTTGATTGACTGATATTTGTGATTTTCAGCATTGTTTAATTAATGTCTATGAAAATTAGTCATTTTTTAAAAATCCCCTAAAAAGAAAAGTGTCACAGACTTAATCTCCTACTGGAGTGATAAGAATCCTGCATTTCTTCTATCAGGGTTGTCATTTCCAGTACAAGATCCTACTCTTCAAACTTTTGTTAGTGGCCAGAATTTTTATGAAGGTCATGATGGCCCTGGTAGCACAAATGAGATAGCAAGGAATCCACATGTACCCATAACCAGACAATGTCCTGATATGGGAAAGACACAAGGAAACAGCCAGAGAAGGCACTCAGGTCACTGGAGGATTTCTCATAAATACACCAACGAACCACTGAGCCCCACAAGGGACCTAATACATCTTGGGGATAGGATATTCATGCAAGCTGCCAAGGTATTCCTATCTCAGGATGAGCAGAAGATCAAGGATTTGATCTTTGACATCCTGGACAGCAGTTAAAAAGCTCTCATACACCTTACAGCAGTGCATGGCCTTTTGATTTCTATAATTGATACGATCCCATGGGCCAGATTTTAATGCAGGGCTCAACTGTGGGCCTTACTACCCTTTCAAAGAGACATCGCCAGAGACACAAGAAGGAAGGGATCACAGACACAAAGAAGAGAGATCCGAGATGGTCAACTGTACAGAAGAATCTGTCCAAGGGTACCACCTTTCTACAACCCAACCAAGTGATCAACGCCATGGCCTCCAACAAACAAAGCTTGGAGAACCCACAGCAGGGGCACAACAGTGGGGCAGTGGTCTCAGTCCTAAAGCACAGTATCAACTGCTTGGAACTGCAGGTGACCAGAAGGACTGCTAGCATTCTGCTAACTCCTGCAAGGAACAATAAAAGCCCACATCAACTACCAAGGGTGCACAAGGTCCAATTCCCTTTTCAAGGAAGCTTCAATACTTCTGGCTTAGGCAGGCAGGAATCTGGCAAACCTGAAGGCAGAGCATCTCAAGGGCAAGACAAACCTGGAAGAAGACTGGCTGAGCAGGCAAGACCTGGACCCTGGAGACTGGAGTCTCCACAGAGAGGTTTTCGGTCAGATTGCAGACAAGTTCATCATGCCAGGGATGGCATCCTCAACCAATCGCAAGGTACCAAGATTCCTGTCAAGGTTCCATGATCCAAAATCAGAGGGGAAGAATACAATGTCACACCCACAGCCATTTCTTATATGCCCTCCCCCTGAGTCTAATCTTTGACAGACTCCTTGCCAGAATACAAAGGGAGGTCATAGAAATCATAGTCATAGCACCCTGCTGGTCAACATGGCCCTGGTTCTCAGACTTGATACAGATGACAACCAAGGAAACCTGGTACCTCCCATCCAGGCTGGACCTACTGGAACAGGTTCACATCAGATATCTGGAAAGGGAAAGTATAGAAAAGTATGGCTTCCCCAAATAAATCAGCTGCAGCCACCAAACAAAAATACAGTCATATGTGGAGAACATTCAGAAATTGGGCCAACAAAAATGGTAAGGAACCTCTACACCCATCAGACAAGGATGTAATAAAATTGCTCTTTGGCAGCAGGACTCTGATCTAACACACTCAAGAGGCATGTGGCAGCTATGAACCTGACCCGGGGTCTGGGGGAAGCAAGAAACCTGGCATATCAAGCAGGCATATTAAACATTTCTTGAAAGGGTTGGGGCAAATATCCCCTTTCATAAAACATTGCTTCCTTACTTGGAGCCATTGTTCAGTTCTAAGAACGTTCACCAAACTACCTTTGGAGCCTTTAAAAACAACAGAACTTAAGTATCTGTGATGGACAGTAGCCTTCCTGGTGGCCATCGCCTCCATCAGAAGGATATCAGAAATTACTGCCTTAATGTCCAGAAAGGAGCTCTGCATACTTAAAAAGATTCAGTAACCTTATTGATGGATCTTTCCTTTGTATGCAAGTAAACTCAGCACTTTAAATCAATCAGCCCATCATATTACCCTCATTTTGCCCAAATCCAAAATACTCAAAAGAAAAGACCTGGATGTGCACTGAACCCTATGATTTTGCTTGAATAGGACCTTCTGTACTGCAGACGTTTTCTTTGTTTCACACAGCATACAGAACCTGGGAAGAAGAGTATCCAAAGCAACATTTGCACACTGAGTCAAACATATTTTCAAAGCATATGATCTACTGGGCCTACTTAACCCCCAATGCTATTACTGCACACTCTACCTCAGCCGCAGCTAGCATTCACCAGGAGAGCACCAGTCAATGAGATCTGCAGAGCAGATCAAGTCAACAGCTTTTATTCTCCAGAGATCTGTGCCAAAGTGAAAGATCTCCTCTTTGAAAGAGACCAGCTCTTCTCAGCCAAAACAGTTGACACACTAGCTAAAAAAATAAAATAGTCTGCAAGCTCCCTGGGAGTGACCTCAACACCATCCCAACCTTTTAGACAATGGTCCCAGCCTTAAGAACTCTTATCAGCAGCACTGGAGATACCTGAAGGTCACTTCTTTTTATGTCACACACTCCCAGTAACCTGCTTCACAGTCCCAAGGGGAGAACACTCTAAGTGGCCCAGTTGCTGCTACCAGAGCCAGAAATCTCTGTTCTGACTAGAGGTTAGTACCTAGTAGCCTCACCTTTCTTTTTAAACAAGTTGGCCCCCTTTCTTCTGCTTGTAGAGATCACCTTGTACTCCTGGGCGCTTGCCATTGTTTGCAAGGGGCTGAAAGTTGGGAGTTTGTGTCTAGGCCACTATTGGACCCTCCTATAGCCAGGAACTTCATCTGCCCAGATCAGTTGGGCATAACTGTACAGGAGTTAGTTTCTAAGGGAACCATTCAACTGGTCTCTGACTTAATGGAAATTGTGAAGGTGCAGGCAGATAACTACTGTCATGCTTTATCTCAACAAATAGGACAGGATGGTTTTGTTTTCTGTGCGCAGGAGCAACAAAAATCTAGGATTGGACAAGGCAACACAACATCTCCCTTGAAGCCATTCACATTGCTGGTATTCACAACTCTACTTCATCATGAGTTCTCTATTACAGACAATTATGGACAATTCCAGACCTGGGGGTTCCCTGTAGTAGACCTCTTTTCAACCCCAGTCAGTACTAGGGCCATCAATTTCTGTTCCAGGTCAGGACACAATTAGGATTCTCCTGATGAGGCTTTCCACAAATCATAGTCAAAAGGCCTGTTTTATACTCTTCCTCCAATTTCTTTGCTGTGAAAGTTTCTCAACAGGAATCAGGTTCAAGGAATATGTATTGCATTCTAATAGTGCCATTTTGATCATTCTAGGTATGACTCTTGGATCTATTAAGCATGTTGCGCTACATTAATTTGGTACCAGCCTCAGACCTACTGTCAGGAACCAAGCGGTTGAGACCCAGCAGATTCACACAACAGACATCACTCTCGAGCTTCAGGACGAAGCTTTAAGTAAAAGTCTTTATTTGGAGAATCAGGACAAAGATCAGCACATTGCATAAGCTCTTAGACAGAAATCTTGACAGAGATACTGAGGAAGGGGGTTGCAGAGTATATATACCTTAGCTAGGGGAGGGGGCATTAGGGCAGCATTGGACAGGAACATTAATTCACACAGAAAGAGCAATACAGTTTCCTCTGATCTACAAGGTGCCAAAACAACCCAATCGGCCATCTGGTATTTAGACTGAGCTCCCAGTGATAACAGCCTTGTGAGAAAAGATAAGGAAGTGAATGCAGGAGGAGGCTTTGAAATGCAAGCAGGGGATGGGAGCAGGCCCAGGAAGGTACCACAACACAGCGGGTGATCCAGCAACACAAGGTAATCAAGCAAACCTCAAAAAGGGGGCGAGAACTACGAGTCAGGAACTAGGGGTTCATGACACCTACAACATTAGGACCTTACCAGGCACTGCTTGACAGCATGACTCCTGAACCCCACTCACAGGAAGTTTTCTCAGAGTTCTGTTACATTTTCATAAGTGTGCAATACATGTCCCTTATGCATACTGAGAAAAAATTCTCTATTTGATTGGAGGAACAGGATCAGACTCTTTGTCAGGATGATATGCTCCTGTCATGATTTATAATTGCTTATGTAGCCAGTTAGCCATGTTGGAGTCTGTTAGTTTATGTAGCCTGTTTGCCATGTTTAATTACCTCAGTGCTTTGGTCAGTTCTTCCTGTGTTTACACCTCCCCCCCCCTGCATTTTGGCCCCCTCACCTCTTCCCCCATCCATCTCCATTCCCCTATGGAGTCAACCTTGGGATCTCCTTGGGTTGTTGTGACTATTGGAAGAGGAGTCATATGCTATGCCTCTCCGCCTTTGCCTGTCTTTGTTCTGTCAAAAGTGCTTGCTTGCTCTGAATAAAGAAATCTTTTGCATCAAGTCAAAGGCTTGCTTCTCTGAATAACGAAGATCTTCACACTCTTGCTCTCTGCCCCTTATTCTCAAATTCCTCTTTTCCCTGAAGGGTGCAGGGTTAGCTTCCTCATACATAAAGGTGTCACTAAGAGGGCTAGGGAACTGGCAGCCCGCTTTTAACTCAAGTTTTTCCATACAAGATGCTGCTGTGTTCCAGTTTTGACTTCCTGCCTAAAGTTTCACCTGGCTCAGGCAGTCACAGTACCAGTGATTATTCCTAATCCTTTGTCTCTAACAGAATAGGTCTCACATGGATTAGATGTTAAAAGAGCGTTATTGTTCTATTTATAATAGACACGTCCCTTCCGACAGGGGAACAGTTTGTTTGCATTGTTGGACCACGTAAACATCAAGCTGCTTCATCACAAATGTCTTGCTAGATTGTTCAGACAGGCACACATTTTTACTACAAACTTTGCTACTAACATACTGACATTTCCTGTCCATTGTTGGAGCTTGATGCACCAAATCCCAAGTTTCTCCAGTAGCTTTCCTTCATGGTTTTCATCTACAAGTGGTCTGCAAAGATCTCCATGCTGATGCAAGAAAGGAATCAGCGGCTGGGACAGCTGTCCTGCATTCTGTCTTTGATTGAGAGGCTCACACCCATGCCCTGGTGAGCATTTTAGTACTCTCCCAATGTGTGGCTGCACAAAAGATGGAAGATGAAAACCAGATTTGTACTTACCTATAACTGGTTCATGTTGTCTTCTGTGCAGGCACACATTCCCTTCTTCCTGTCCTGCTGTGAGCTCCCTGTGGTACTAGTGCTTGTTTTTTTATCTTACAGGGGTTCAAGTGACTCTGGAGAACTGACTGAAAATGGTGCCTCTCCCATTCAGTGTATAATAGTTTGGGTGGGGAAATGCTACCACCAAGAGGGGAGGGACACCTTTCCAGTCTACAGAAACTAGAAAATTCTCTGCAACTGTAGGCCTGTGCATTCACAATCCCAATGTGTTCCTGTGCAGAAAACAATGAAGAACAGTTTCACGTAAGTGGCACCCTGTTTTACTGAGTCTTTGGAAAGATCAGACCATTCGCATCTGCATTTGGGAGTTCATTTAAAAAGCCGCTTTTTCTCCTTACCCCTTAAAGGATGCATAGAGTTTAAAATCCATAGATTACTGGAGTGACCTGCATGTGTGCTACATCTGTGTACTTTGAAATCATTTTATTTAAAACATTGTAGATATTGCAGCCTGACTTTGACTGATATTTTACTCCTAAAAACGAAGTAGACTCTGCAATTTTATTCCAAGATCAGATCTGAAAGCAGTTCTGAAAATCACTGGAACGATCATGTTTTTCCTTATTATACAGACATCCCTGGGGGGAAATAGAATGCTGCCAGTCAATATTTCTCCCCCCCCCCCAAAAAAAAACAAACATGTAGCACAAATCCTGCTGAACACAGATGGGGTTAAAGATCTTGCACACTGTTTGACATGGTTTTAATGAGCACTGATTTCTCAAGCATAATTTGTTCTGGGTTGGTGAGCTCAGCATGTAGCTATAAACAGGGACATAATCTCTAGGTGGCAGAAGAAGTTCTGCATTGGTCTGTGATAACATTTCCAAGAAGAATTCTGGGGCACAATCCCTGCTGCTTTCTGGGTTATGCAGATTTTCATTTGCAAGTGTCCAGGAAATTTTATGCCAGTCTTTGTATGTAAATAAGCCATTTGCCAGATCTGCCTATAGGAGAACTTTTTTGGGTAAAGGAACAGTTGTGCTCTTGACATAGGGATCTTTTGTGAAATTTGCATTTTTGCTGAAAGGCTTTTTCTGCTGATGAAAGAAAATCTAGTTAGAGAAGCAGCTAATTGGCTTCTAGGATTTTATATTAACAAACTGGGTGTTCCAGAATTGCAAGTATCTTCCTCTTTCCTTCCCCCGATCTGGTTTTCTTCTGTACAAAAAAAGAGAGAGATGCGGTTATAATAGGCCCCCTACCCACAAAAAAACATTTACACCTTCCCTTCTAAAATAGCAAGTTTTCAAAACAGTATGGGATTTGATCACGATGTTCAAGTGTCTGGGTAACTATAGAAGGTTTTATAGAGCTTTGATAATGTAATCTCGAAGGATCTTTTTTGCCCATATGTTATTGCAGCTATTCCCTGGTCTTGTTACCCAGATGAATTCATATGGGATTTAATCCTCCCTATTCCCAAAGAGAGCCAATTTTGGCATTGTAATAACATGAAAGTTAATGGGAAAGAATAGTAATCTGATTTTTGGTACATGCTGAGTTTGCTTGTTTGTTTTCTCTTTCCATGCGGAGGAAGTTGTGAAATCTTTAGTCTGTATTCAAAGGAAAACCTCTGAGCATTGTCTCTGCTCCTCAGTCAAGTTTCTCTGCTTTTGTCTTTGATAGGACTTGGATGTTGTTGGAGATGGCATGCAGTGCCCCCCTTCCCCTCTGCTGTCTGATGCTTCTGCTGCCATTGAGAACCAGCTGAACAAAAATGTTGCTGAGACCCCCAAACACATGCATTCAAGAGAAGAGTCTTTTCCACAAGGGCTGTTGAACCAGGTGTCACAACCAGTCAGAGGGAGTTTTTCCAGAAAGACCACATCTGCCCTGGAGTCTCCACTAGAACCACTCTCACAGGTACTGATCTATGCTTAGAAAACTCATTTAGGGCCGTGATTTGAGAGGAATTGTTCTAATGAATGCTTGGTTTACATTTGTGTTTGCTAAAGCCCAATGAGTTTTCCTGTTCCGTCAAGATTGTCTTTGGACATGGCAGCCTTAAATATGCAGGCTAGCCACTAAAAAAAGAGGTGGCCAATGTTTATTTGTTGAAGGGATTAGCCATCTGCTTGTTATATGTATTGTGGGAGGGTTTAGGAAAGGATCTTCCCCCTCTGCGTACAGCACTGCACAGCTGGCATGGCACATTAATGTGAAAATGGGAGGAGGGCTAATAGTTGGCAGGTGGCTAGGGTCTACTTACATCTCCATTATTAGAGCTCAAAAACATTCTCAGCTCCTCTGACTCTCTTTAAAGTGTTGTCACTGTTTGGTTTATTGGTTTATTTCATTTGGGGCAGGTATATATTCAGATAAGAGTTTATACCTCTTCCTCGTATTTTCCTCCCTCCTGCTTTCTAAAGAGGAGTTTACTTTGCTTCTCTGCATAAACAGTGAAAAAATCTCCCACGCTGTTTCTAATTTGTTCCAACCTTGCAACCAGTATCCCAAACAGAACCATTCCTAATCCATTCTGCAGGCCTTGGATGAAGCCTGATGGCATTCCTATGGTCATTGGCTTCAAACAGGAGCTGAGAAAAAGCATGTTTCCATGATCTGTTGGCTGTTTTGAATTTCAAAATGGAACAGACACTTCATTTAGGAGAAACCTCCAACAAAGGGAGAGGGGAAATTCTCTCACTATCCTATAACTCAAATATGAGACATTCGTGTGGCCTGTAATCACATTTTGTCCTGGTTTCTTATGAAGAGACTACATTTTAAATTTTATTTCCTTTGCCTTTGTCAAAATAGCATTTTGTGACAAGTGAGTCTGGACAGGAGGAAGGTGAAAAAGAAGAACCTGCAACCAATGGGAATTCAGAAACATCCTCCTTCAGCTGATAGAACTCTCAGACAGATGGGCTCCACTGGGATAATGAAGCATCTGCTGTTTTTGGACTCTTCCTGGCTATGCATGTTCTTCAGGCTCCCTAAACAGTCCTTCCAGATTAGTAAAATGTGTCGGGGGGGAGGGGACTTTTGGTCGCTTTTACATTGTCATCTTTGAGGTATTGTTTAATTGAGTTTCCCTTTTAAGTTAATGTCTCTGATATAAATTCGGAGTGGTAAAGTCTTTTCAAGGCAGTTAATGGATCCAAACATCAGGAAAAGCTGCCTGGTTGTGTGTGTTCATGTTCTTAAAATCCTGGTCAAGGCTTGTTAGGAATACGTGTTTTAAGTCATGGACCATGCTTTAAAAAGAAAGGACTCTCATTCACTAGATTGTATATTAGCCTATTAATATCTCATTTTGTTATGGATGCTTGGCTGTTTATTCTTTTTCTCTGGCACTGAAGTCTGTAAACAAACTCTCACCTGTAGCTTTAAACTTGTATACAGATTGCACCTATTATAAAAATTAAGACACTTGATAATATTTAAAGTTTGCTTTTCTTATTCGTACTTATGATAATGTAAATGCTGTTTCTTTAAGATACCTGGAAGTTTAGAATCCTTTTCACTGGTGTCTTTGTACTTCCAGTAGAGCATTTGTCTGGACATAAAATGTACCTTTTTTGGGGAACTGTGCATGTGGGAGAATATAGAGCAAGCTGTGCGGTGATGTAAACATTGTTTCAGCAGATGCTAATATGTCCCTGCATGACATGAAAAGAGGCTGCTTGGAGCATTCATAGAGGGATGTGTAACCATCAGAGTAAATAATTAGTGTGAAGGTTATGTGTTCATGATTTTGAAAACCCTGCAGTATTCAATGGAAATACACAAATCCACAAGTCACTCTAAACCAGGGTTTTGTGAAACCCTGGGGTTTCTTTATGGCCCCGGAAGGGTTTCCTGAATGATTGGGAGTTAGTTGAATTTTTAATACATATTGTTTTCCATTTGTTAAACATGTAAAGGGTGATATGGCCATATATGGTCATGTTGACCCCCTCAAAAAATGGCCAGTGATGGGCCTAGAGGGGATGAGAAGGGGAGGGACCCAGTTGGGTGTGTACACAGCTACGTTTTCCAACCATATTCTGCACAACTGTGCCACTTCTGGGGTTCCTTGGAGCCTGAAGAACGTTTTATTTATTTATATTCATTAGATTTTTATACTGTCCTTAACATCAACAATAATCCAACAGTGGTTCTGAATCTTAACAACAGGAACAGTAACTTAGACAGACTCCCAGAGAGGTCAGACTGGTTCAGGCCATGGATGTCTGAGGGGGCATCTATGGATGTTGTTAGCTTTGGTTGGTCTCAGGTAAATGCCTGGTGGAGGAGCTCCCTTTTGCGGGCCCTGCAAAATTGTGGGAGTTCAGGCAGTGCCCTGATCTCTTCTGGGAGCTCATTCCACCAGGTGGGGGCCAGGACAAAAAAAGCTCTGTCCCTTGTTGCAGACCGACATGCATGTTTGGGGGCAGGGATCACCAGCCAGTTGGCCGTGGCGGAGTATAATGCTTTTGGGGGGTTATAGGTGGTGAGATGGTTTATCAGCAGTTTCTCACCTTAAGCTCCTTAAACCCATGTTCCCAGGCCAACCAGCAACATTGTGTTAGCAAACTTATCTCGTTAATAGGTCAAGATGGGTAGCCAAGTTGGTCTGTCTGTAGCAGTAGGAAAAGAGCAAGAGTCCAGTAGCACCTTTAAAGACTGACAAAAACAGTGGCAGAGTATGAGCTTCCGTGAATAGTGCTGAAAAAGTGAGCAATGACTAATGAAAGCTCACACCTTGCCACAAAGGTGCTATAGAGTCTTGGCTCTTTTCTACTGCTCTTCAGTAGGGCTGCAAATTTGCAGGTGGGGAGAAGGGAAATAAAGAATGGTCAGGTTAAGTCGTAAATTTGCTGATCAAACTTTCTGTGGCATGGAGAGAAAGGGTATCACCCAATTCTCACAATTAAATGCTGTCAATAAAATGCACAATTTTCAAGGATAGTTACCCCCCCCCCCCCGCTCATTAACCTTAAATAGGGCAACTGGGAGAACTGCTGCAGCTGTTCAGTGGGAGACAAGAATTTCTGCCTGCTCCATAGCCCAGGGTGATGATATCCTGGAACATGCTGCCCCCCCCCCCCAATGTACTGAATTGTTAGGAACATCTCTGCTTTTCACGTCATGTTTAAAGCTCTGTACCATCTCTAGTCACTGGAGGTCCCTTCCCTTACTGATCTTTTTAAAATAGCTCAAAGTAGCCAATTGTCAGAACCACCCTGATCAGAGTTATAGCCTTCTATTAAGGTAAATGGGTTTCTAAAGGTATAACTCTGCTTTAGTATTGCATTGTTAATGTTAGTGCCCTATTCTGCATTACTTATACTTTATTCCATTGTGCCTCATTTGTGGCAGAAAACTTGCTAATGAAGCAATGGTTCCATCTCAGTGGCATCTCACTTCTGGAGGTGTGGCCAGCTAACATCATTTCTGGTATGCCAAGCCTGAAAAAAAATGTCAAATGGTTGAGAATGGGCTGCCATATGCCATCAACACAGTAGTGGCTCTGTGGGAGGAAGACTTGAAGGAACATTCTAAAACTTTAAAAGTAGCATAGATATTGAAGCTCAGGGGAGAAGCCTCTGCCAAGTTGCCTGCTTTGTCTGTGTCCTCTAGGCCTTGGGCTCTCACTGAAGTTCCCCTCCCTTGCTGTTTTTTTTTTAATTGTATTCTGCTTTAAAATTCAAAAGAGTCTTTAAAGTAGCTGTCAGGGGTGGGGTGGTGTAGTGGCTAAGAGGAGTGTCCTCTAAGCTGGAGAGGCAGGTCTGATTCCCTGCTCCACATGCAGCCAGCTGGGTGACCTTGGGCCAGTCCCAGATCTCTTAGAACTATTCTCACAGAGCAGTTCTGTTAGAGCTCTCACAGCCCCACCTACCTCACAGGGTGTCTGTTGTGGAGGGGATGAAGGCAATTGTAACCCTTTTGGAGACTCCTAGAGAAAATCCAACTCTTCTTCCTAAACAGGCAGGGCTTCTAATACACCACAAGAAGCTGTGGGGTGTGTTTGTGGGTGGTGGGGGAAGGTGGAGCACAGGGTGAGTGCCTTAGTCTGAAGATTGAGCCCCGTCATGGAGGCCGATTTACTGCCAGCTTCAGGGTTTTCTCTGCAGAGCCAGCCAGGCATGTTGTCGCCAGGACAGAAGTCGACCGCGAAGCGGGGCGGGAAGCCCCATTGCCAGCCTGAGGGAGCGGAGAGCGACCTCGGAAGAAAGAGGAAGGGGCCAGCAGGCCCAGCTCGCAGCCCGCCCTGGCCAGCCATTCGCTGCGCGGAGCCACGAGCCGAGGCGGGAGCCGAGCGGAGCCTGGGGTGCCGCGGGCTGCTCCTGAATGGGAAACATCTGGCGCCGAGCGAGCGAGCGAGCGAGCGAGCGGGCGGGCTGGGACCCAGCGCCCATTGGCTGCCGCGGGTCAGGATGCGGGGAGGGCTGAAGCCATGACATCATTTTCCTCCTGAGCGGCCGCGGGAGGGCAGGCCCGGGAGCTTCGCTGCAGCCCCGCCAAGGGAGTCCCGGCCTGAGGCGCTTGGGGTTCACGCGGGATCTGGGATGCGCGGCGGCGGCCCTGACAGCCAGGTGAGTCGGGCTACGGCCCCTTCGACTCCAGCAGGCGGGATTTTGGCGGGCTCTCCCCCCAGGAGGTTGAAGGCAAGTGGCCCGGGTCTGGCTGCGGCCCCTTGTGGGGCTCCTGGCACACCGCCGTGGGGAGAAGGGGCCACAAGCGCCTTTCTCCTGGCGCCCCCCCCCCCCGGAGGACGAGCGGCTGCGACTTTAAATCCCTGCTTAAACTAGGACGCTGCAATTCAACACGACGGGCTGGCATGGCTTTTTCTGAAAGTGGGGCAAATCTCATCCGGGGGAATTTGACCCCAGCGCATTATTCTCGTCCAGTGCTTTAACCCGATGTGTGTGTGTTGCCTCCCCCCCCCCCCAGCCCGCCCGCCCTTCAAATAACAGTATTTTTTTTAATGCCAAGGGCATTTTGGTGACTTCTACACCCCCAAGGAATGAGACATACAGCAAAAAGTCTCTGCAGTCAGCCGGTCCCTTCTTTTATGTTTCCTCTGTACTCCACTTGAACCTTTTTTGGCAGGCTGCCTTTTGGAAATCTCCATTTAGTCCAACAACTGAAGGGTGAGTGTATATTTTTGTATTTTCAAAACTAGCAGTGCCCTGCCCATACAAAAAAAAAACCCAAATCCTCCAATCACATCTGTCCAGTGATGAATTTTGTGAATTTTGCTTACAGAAAAGTGAACTCTTTCTGTTCCTTTGAGTGGCTCTGTGCTCTGTTACATTGCGCAGCTCATGAAGCTGGTCTGGCCATGTATACTGTTGGGTTCCTCTGAGTTCAGTGCAAGTTACTTTCAAGAAGTCCGTACACTGGGCTGCATGGCAGTAATCCTGTGCACCCGGACTGAGAAGTAAACTGCACTGAACTTTGAGGCTCAGCATTTATTATAGTTTTGGGCTGCAGCCTGCCATAGTTTTGCGGTATAGCAAAGACCTCACTGCTTTCAGGGACTCTAGAGCCATTATCTGTCCTGCCTGCTTTCCTCTGGAAAAGTGAAGACCAGCCTGTTGTGTTCTGGTGATTTGGGGTGTAAGCTGATTCGCCTAATAAAGCCCAGAAATGGGGACTTCTAATGTGGCCACAAATTAGAGGAAGGGCTGGAGCAGCAGCAACCAGACCTGGCTGTTACAATGGAGCAGACATCTGTATCCACCACACCATCTTTGCTCTTGTCTAAATGACGGCCAGTGATGCAAGGGGACCTGCTCTGTACAAGTGCTCTGTGAGCATCTTTGGAATACTATGCCAATTGGTTCTCTGTACTCTGTTGCCTGGTAGAATTTCTCCCCTGCATGTCTGGGTCCTCTTCTTATGTGAGACAGCTTTAACCTAAGGGGCAGACAGCATCACCTTGTGGCTTCTTTTCCCAATGGAGAGAGAGGTCACCTTGCTTGCTTTTCTCCACAATGGGTGGAGCTTCCCCTACAAAAAGGGACATGTGGAAAGACGGACTTTTTTCTTTGTTAATGGCAGGTAATTCCTAGTTTCTCAACAAACTGTTTGCATTGGGGTTAAGTAATTTACAGGAAGGTAGTCAATATGCACTTAGACTGCTTAGGGTTGCCCAGTTAGTCTTGTGCAGAGAGGCACAAATTATTGGAAGAGTTTTTTGTACCCTGCTTTTCACTACCCAAAGGTGCCTCAAAGTGACTTACAATCACCTTCCCTTCCTCTCCCTACAACAGACACCCTGTGAGAGAGCTCTGACAGAACTGCTGTGTGAGAACAACTCTAACAGGACTGTGACTAGCCCAAGGTCACCCAGCTGGCTGCATGTTGAGCAGTGGTGAATCAAACCCAACTCCAGATTAGAGGCCGCCTCTCTTAATAACTACACCATGCTATACACCAGTTTTATCCTCACATTATCTTTCTTTTGGTACAAAATCCAGATGAATGCATTCTCCTCTTTCTCCATTAATCAGTATCAAAGCAACTGGACCTGCATAGTGTTCTATCAGCATACAAAAAGAATATCTCAGAACTCTCTTCCCCCTCTCGTCCCAGCTTCCTTCTGTCAAGTCTTACTAGTTTAATAGAACTTTACAGAGAGTTCCATCATTGCTTTGCAACCTGGGGTTGTAAAAGCAAATATGATGCAGATTATGGAGTCCTGAAATCCAGGCTAGGGATCAGGAAGCCTGCAGCACCTTCAGGCATTAGGAAAACCGGGGAAGGGGCTATGACTCAGCAGTAGAATATCTGTTTTGCACCCAAAAGGCTCAGTTTCAATTCCCAGTATCCAGTAAAAAGGATCAGATAGTGCGTGTTGGGAAAGACGACTGCCTGAGACCTTGAAGAGCCACTGCTGCTCTGAGTAGGCAGTGCTGTCCTTGATAGACCAGTGGTCTGATTCAGTGTAATGCAGGTTTGTGTGTAATTTTTCCAAAGAAAGCAATCACTCTAATTCCTTTGCCATTTGTGTGCAAGCTAGCACATGGATAGTGTAATCCTAAACAGAGCTGCAGCCTTCCAAGCTTTCAATTAATTTAGAAATGGGTCAATCTGCTTGGGACTGCTGGAAGAGCCTCATATGTTCAGAAAAGGTAACAAAGGATGTTGCAATGATTGGCCATGCGCATGTTCTAGTGTTATCTGAAGGAGGGCCAGAATCAACTAGGTGTGAAGGACAAGCCACTAAGGTGCTGATAATGCCACCTCCTCCCTACAAAGCTTCAGTTGGGAACAGAGAAAATGATGCAAATGCAGAATACTCTAGTTTGATTAGGTTCTTTCCAGTATTGCCCATCTCTGCTAAGGTTTCAGCCAGGCTCAAGTACGTAGAAGGACACATACAGAAAACAAGACAATTTCTTTTAATAGATGAGAGGAAGGAAGCAGAAATGATGCCCCCTCCTCAGAAAATTAGCCATCTCATGACTCAAAATGAGTTCCTTTATCTCTTCCTACATTAAAGAGAAGTTCAGAAGTTCTGCTTTGGAAAAAGCTACATTTTTAAGAAGTCTTTCTTGTATTGGTTTTGGTTATATAACTACAGGGAGGAAACCATAGAACCTTGCCCCTATAATCTGTCCCACAGCATGGGTCTGAGTTATGTTTGAAGAAATGTTGCTTGGACAACTACCCCCCCCAAAAAAAAAAATTAAAATCCTGTACCCAGTTTGGTAAAATACCGGTATTGCTAATCAAAATTTCAGATATGAAGACATGTAAGTGTGTAACAGTAAAAGAAAACAGGAGTTCCATGCCCTCCCCCATGTCCTTCCTCAACCAGGGTTTCTTGACAGCTCTGGAAGGCTTTTATTAACGGGTGGGAGTTAATTAATTTTGAACATATTTTTTAAATCGGTTAAACATTTATTGGGTGATATGACCATATAGGACCAATGTAAACACAACTATGCTTCCCAACCATATTCTGCATGATCACGTTACTTCTGGTGTTTCTCAAAGCCCGAAGAATGTTGAGAAAGGGTACCTTAGAAACTAAAAGGATTCATTTCAGAGTAAGCTTTCATGAGTTAGAGCTCACTTAATTGGATGCGCTGGTGTGTACATCCATTAGGAAGATGCTCTGGTACACACTGCCTTTCTATTGTGCATATACCATAAATGCATTGCCCTGACGAATATATGGTGAAGCGAGTGCTGACTCATGAACTTGTATGCTGGAATAAATTATGTTTGATTCTCTGCCACTGTTCTATTTAGTTCCTCTACCAATATTGTTCCATTTTTAAAAGCAGCTGGGGGGGGGTGTCAGAAAATCAGTTCCAGGAAGAGGTAACCCTTCTGTTCTGTGTTGGGGTCCCAATCCATATGAGGTTGCCCCACTGTGGGTTTTTAGAGCCAAATAACATGCCTGGAGTTCCAGTCATGGACTTCCAGTGTCAAGTAGTAGTCTGGCTTTTGCTTGACCTAAAAATTTGCTGAGGACCCTAGGGTCTAGCAGGGCACATGACAGTAGGTCTCAGTATTCCCAGGATCCTTTCTTAAAGCTCTAGAGAGGGGGGGGGTAGTTAGCTTTTCCACTGAGCCCAGTGAAGCTCCTGTATCCCCAGCTGCTGAATCCGGAGCCTTTAAGCCATGACCTCCTTTTTGTCTCTGACATCTGTCGGAGGCTGAAGTGGCTTCCATCAGTTCCTCCTCCTGGGTGAGTGGGAGGTTTAAAGGCCACCATTGTGTAGCAGGCACTCAGACACCAAAGCCCACTCCATTAGGGGAAATGCATCAGCCTGCTTTTAATTCCTGCAAGCATCTATTATCTGATTGCCAGGGGGGGCTACTCTAGGATGAAGGATGTAACCCTAACTGCCAAACTCCCCCTCCATACCCAAAGCTTGGAGGAGGCAAGTGCCTGTTGGCCATCCTTGGAAAATCTGGAGGATAAGCTCTTTTAGAATCCTGGCTCCCAAATATGTAGTTTTCTTCCCTGATCCTGCATACCTACTAATTTCCTCCAACAGTTGTGAAGGTGGATGAATGTAGGCTGTTTTTTTCCCAACTTTTTCTAACTTCTTATATATAAAGTGTTTCTTTTGAAAAATAACTTCTAATTAACATTTACAGCAACAATGTGATGTTGACTCCTGATGTTTCATTTTACAATTAGGGGAACAGAAGCTGGTAGCCATTTGCTGAAGGCCAACTGAATTTGAATGTTGACTCTGCCATAGATGAGAGGAGTCAGGATACTAGAGGGAGGGAGCAATTCTGCACCTCCACCCCCCTCCCCACTTTGGTGAGGTAACTTGCTGAGATGTAGGCACCCCGCTTCCTCCCCGGCTTGCTAGTCCTGGTCCCTCGGAAGCTGTTGGTTGGAGGAAGGGGGGCAAGCTTCTTTCATGCCATTGTTCTGGGCACAATTAGTGGCTTTCCTTTTCCTTGCAGACACCATCTCACTTCCCCAGGTCTGTACTTAATGTGGTGCCATTTCCTGCAGTTGCTATGGGTTGGGGTGGAGAGAGAAGAAGGGGGAAATGTTAGAACAACAAGGGAAGGGGAGATCCATAGGAAGGGCAGGCTCTGATTATGGCCAGCTTTCCAGTGCTTGGTGCTTAATACCAGAGTTATCGTAGAGTCACTGCATTGGGCCATATCCGCCATCTATTCGAACCCCCTCCTGCTCAATGTAGGATCAGCCCAAAGAATCCAGAAGTATCTGGCCAGCTGCTGCTTAAAGACCGCCAGTGTGGGGGAGCTTGCCACCTCTTTAGGCAGTCTATTCCACTGCTGAATTACTAGACTACTCTGACTGTGAAATTCAGATTTGCCTCTTTGCTTAATATAGGGTTGTATAGCGGGAAGCAAACCCACAGTGTCATTCTAAGTAGATCTTCACCCTTCTTAACCCATGGGGTTAAGTTTGCAGCTCTGCTTAGAATTATAGTGTCAGGATACCATTTCTTTACACAATGGTTTTCCAGCATCTTGAATTAGGACTCACTTCTAAACTGACTGTCCTTTTGACTTGCAAAGTAACTCCACACTCTTCAATATAAAACACAGAAAACTTACTTCAGTTATCAGTGAACAGAAGTTCTGTGCATCCGGATAAAAATATAGTATTGTTGAGCAGAAAACTGTATTTCATGGCTGTTTTTTTTGTTTTGTTTTTTTGTATTATGCAATAACTATACCAACTTTGCCTAGAAGTCTTCTATCCCAGCTCTTTCTGTTCCTTTCCCTCCTTCCAGGCCTTGTGAGAGTCACAATCGACTTGGGCTCCCAATGAATCATTTGAGAGCCACTGCTCTAGCAAGCTAACCTCAATAATACTTAAGTGGCATGTAATGCTAAGACGTGCTTTCCACCCTTAAGCGGGACTGGACTTACTTGGAAAGTTCCCCGGAAGGCCTCTCATGCTCAAGACATAGGAAGCAACACCAAGTGGGCCCAGCATTGCTAGCAGTGCTGGGTAGTCTACTTGGCTTGCATGTGGACCATGGTGGTGATGCTAGTAACCAGGGCAGCCATTGCTGTCACTCAGGCCAGGTTCCAGTTGAGTGGACTCATGGCTTTGCTCTAGGTTAGCTGTGGACTGTCAAGCTGATAGCCCCCCCCCTGAAACAGCTGTGGGACATCACAGGCAGCTAAACAGTTGTAGGCGGAGCGCATACCTCATGAGATGCCAAGACTTGTTGATTGACTGTGTGTTATCTCAGGAGGAGACCTGGAAAAAGCTCAGGTATTTAAGGGCAGAAAGGGGTGGTACTCCTCGTGGAAGCAATTGAGCATTCAGAAGCTCTGCCTAGATGAGTGGTTCTCAACCTGGGGGTTGGGACACCTTTGGGGGTGGAATGACCCTTTCACAGTGGTCGTGGCAGGACAAGCAGCTTGGCCGGGGGGGGGGGTGGTACCATCCACACAACAGCCTTGTGAGGTAGATCAAGATAGAGTGGTCGTCTGTCTGGAGCAGTGGAAATGAGCAAGATTGGCATGATGGGACAAGAGGCAGAAGTGAACTGAGAAACCCCGGGGGAAAAAACCCAATTTATATACAATCATGAACAATGGATCTTCTCACCATTGGTCAGTTTCGGTTTAATTTCTGTGAAAGAACACTTGCGTAATTTTATGATTGGGGGTCACCTCAGCATGAGGAACTGTATTGAAGGGTCGGAGCATTAGGAAGCTTGAGAACCACTGGCCTACATTATTGCCTGCCAGCTTTCTTGACCCTGACCCTAGACTGGATACAACTACCCTCTGGAACCTTGACTTCGGATTAACTGACAGCCACTTCCTGGCTCTTAGATGTGGAACAGAAAAGTACTCTGATTTTGGAAAAACCTTCTCTCTTGCATTTCAGCAAGCTGCCGAAACCTGACACCCGCTTTCCAGCCCGTGACAGTGCTTTCCTCTGAGCTTTTAGCCACCCCACCCCACCCAATTTAGAATCAGCTGCAAATGTGATCAATGTACTCTCTATTGCCTCATCCAAATCGTTAATGAAAATGTTGAACCATATCGGCCCCAGCACAGAACCCTGCAGTACACAGCATTTAGACCCACTATTGTGAGTCCTACGCTCTGCTGCCAACAGCAACAGCTCCATGCTCTCCAGTAAGTGACTGTGGAGTGATTTCAAATACTCAAAGAGGGCAGTCATATCCCCCCTCAGCCACCTCTTCTGCAGACTGAGCATTCCCAAGTCCCTCAACCTTTCCCTGTAGGGCTTGGTCTCCAGGCCACTGATCATCTTTATCATTCTCCTCTTCACTGGCTCCAATCTGTTCACATCCTTTTTGAACTGAGCCCTCCAGAATTGAGCATAGTAATCCAGATGTGACCTAGCCAATGCAGTGTACAGTGCTGCATTGCACTCTCATATTTAGCTTACAGTCCACCCATATCCCAAGATCTTGTTCACACACATGGCTACCCAGAAGTGCACCCCCATCTAATATGTGTGCTTCTTGTTTTTATTACCCAAATGTTGAAGTCTGCACTTATTGTTGCTGAATTGCATCCTATTCATGTCCCCGCACTCTCCCAGTGTGTTCAGATCTCGTTGAATTTTATCTCTATCTTCCAGTGTGCTTATTACTTCTCCCAATTTGATGTCATCGGCAAATTTAATGAGCAGTCCTTCCACCTCATCATCCAGATTATTCATAAAGTTATTGAAAAGTACCAGAACTGCGCCCTGTGGCACCCCACTGGATACTTCCCTCCAGTCACATGAAATGCCATTGACAACTACTCTTTGGGTGTGGTTCTCCAGCCAGTTCTCTATCCACTTAACTATCCTAGAGTTTGGTCCACAGTCCTCCAGTTTGCCCATCAGAGCATCATGAGGAATCTTGTCAAAAGCTTTACTGAAAGCCAGCTAAGCAACGTCAATGGCATTCCCACGATCCAGTTAGCTCTTCCCTTGAACCAAGAAGGAAACAAGGTTGGTCTGGCAGGATCTATTGGGGACAGATCTGTGCTGACTTCCCTGTATCATTGAGTTATCTTTCTGAAGCTTGCAGACTTGACTTCTTTAAAATCTCCTCCAGTATCTTCCCTGGGACAGAGGTCAAACTGACTGACCTGTAGTTTCCTGGGTCATCCTTCCTCCCTTTTTTTGATGACTGAGATAACATCCATCCTCCTCCAGTCTTCTGGCACATCTCCTGTCCTCCAAGGGGTCTTGAAGATGATGGTCAAGGCTCTGCAAGCTCTCTGTAAAGTCCCTTGAGCACTCTCAGGTGCACACCATCTGGTCTGGTCTGGGGATTTGTACTCATCCAATGCAGCCAGGTGCCCCTCAACAACTTCTCTGTCCAACCCAGACCACTTGCCTAGTCTACTCCCTTCTCTAGATAATCCTGTCTCTTTTTCAGGGAGAAGACTAAGGTACAATAGCCATTGAGCCTTTCTCCTTTCTGTCCTGTCAGAGTTTCTCCATTTTTACCCAACAGTGGGCCTATCACCTCTTGTACCTTATGCTTGCTTCTCACATAGCTGAAGAAATGTTTCTTGTTCTAGCAAGCCTCCCTGTAGGAAGTTGTTGGCCAGGCATGTCAGGACTGTGGACACTTCACATAGTTTGTCTCTTAGCACACACCAGGGAAGTTGAAGTCACCCATAACTACAAGGTCCTATTGCTTAGATACACTATCAAGCTGCTCATGGAGGGCAGCATCCACCCCCTCACCTGATCAGGTAGTCTGTAGCAGTTTCCAACTGCAGCACTGTTTGTCCTTCCTTCCTTCCTTCCACCCACCCACCCACCCACCCAGATATTTTCCACTGGGCTGTCACCCACCTCCTCCAGTATTTCCTGACAAGTAAACATTTCCTCTTTGTCCCTTTTGGTTTTTCTTGAACAGCTCATAGCTATCCACTACTACAGTCCAGTCATTGGAATCATACCACCAAGTCTCTGTAATACCTACTAAATCATATCCCTCTGGTTCAAGGAGCCAGCTTGGCATAGCGGTTAAGAGCGGTGGCTTCTAATCTGGAGAGCCGAGTTTGAGTCCCCGCTCCTCCACATGCAGCCAGTTGGGTGACCTTGGGCTAGTCACAGTCTTATTAGAGCTGTTCTCACAGAGCAGTTTTGTCAGAACTCTCTCAGCCCCACCTACCTCACAGGATGTCTGTTGTGTGGAGAGGAAGGAAGGCAATTGTAAGCCAATTAGAGATTCCTTCAGGTAGTGAAAAGCAGGGTATAGAAACCGACTATTTTCTTCATCTTCTTCACTTGTAAAGGATAAGAAAAAAAAATTCATAATACTAACACTCCGTCTCTCTCTGTCTTGAATTTGCATGTATATGAAATAACTGTACATATTTGTACATCATTCCATGGTCTGAATTTGCACTGCATAATTAGGAAGGCCCAACGGTGTCAACTATTATTGTGTAACCTGACTGACTGTGTTTTGAGTATTTTGACTGACTGTATTTTGGGTAAAGATATGCTTCCAGGCTCTGAATCACTCTGTGCAGTAAGGTGTGGTCTCTGAGAATGCGGACATTCCTGCTCTAGGGCAGGGGTAGTCAACCTGTGGTCCTCCAGATGTCCATGGACTACAATTCCCATGAGCCCCTGCCAGCAAATGCTGGCAGGGGCTCATGGGAATTGTGGTCCATGGACATCTGGAGGACCACAGGTTGACTGCCCCTGCTCTAGGGAATCAAGAATTCCTGCAATTAGATAGAGAGTGCTGAGATAGGGCTATATACACCCCAGTCATAACAGCCCTCAGGGTATTTGCTCTGTGTTGTTGCTGTTTTTTAATTCCCTGCTCAAGGCAATCACTTTCCTAGCAGGTTGCGGGGGGGGGGGGGGGGGAGTTTCCCTGTGAGAAGACTTGTGAAGAGGAGAAGCCTGGAGGCTGAAGAAAGAGACGGATGCTCATGGGCATTGTTGTGTAAGAGCCTGTCTGGAGAGGCCTCCTTGAGCTGTGGGCCGGTGAACAAGAGGGGAACAGAGGTTAACTATTAGTCTTGGCAGTGACTGAGCGGTCGGGTGGGGTCAGGAGAAGGGACGAAGGACAAGCCTGGTGAAATATACTCTGCTCAAGGTGCAGCGGGTTTGGGCTTGCTGACACTGGATTCCAAACCTCATAGCTAGTGCTTGTGCTGCGTGGATGGACAGGGGTTGGCCTCTTCCTCCTAGTCAGCCTCATCTGTTCTGTGGTTTTGGGAGGCAGAAGGACTGAAATGTTCCTTTGTTGGCCAGTTTAGTTGCCAGTTGTTATCCATCACACCTGAGTGTGACCAAGAAATAGAACCCAAGATGGGATTGTTTAGGTAAGAGCAGGCTTTGATTGGCAGGTGGTCCTTTGGACACGGAATACATCTGACGCACTCTCGTGGTCACACCTCTCTCTGTTTTCTCCCATGGATAAGAAAGTGCCATTTATATTGAGGCACAGTAAAGCGTTATCTTCAGGAACGATGATGTGGGAAGGGTATAAACTTTCCTCGTACTTGATGGGTATCTTGGCCTTGCCCCTAGGGATTGTGTAGTCTGCAGCATTTGGGATATCCTGAAATATACATGCCCCGTCTGCTACACTCACTGTCTTCATAATCCAGCATTTTCCTAGTTAAGAAGAAGAGTTGGTTTCTATAACCCACTTCTCACTATCCAAAGGAGTTTCAAAGTGGCTTACAGTCTCCACTTTGGTGTAGCGGTTAGGAGTGCAGACTTCTGATCTGGCAAACCTGGTTTGATTCTGCACTCTCCCACATGCAACCAGCTGGGTGACCTTGGGCTCACCACAGCTGTTCTGACCAAGCAGTGATATCAGGGCTCTCTCAGCCTCACCTACTTCACAGGGTGTCTGTTGTGGGGAGAGGAAAGGGAAGGCAATTGGAAGCCGCTTTGAGACTCCTTCGGGTAGAGAAAAGCGGCATATAACCAACTCCTCCTCTTCTTCCTTCCCTTTCTCTCCCTAAAACATACATCCTGTGAGGTAGGTGGGGCTGAGAGAGCTCTGACAGAATTGCTCTATGAGAACAGCTCTAACAGGACTGTGACTAGCCCAAGGCAGGCTATATTGTACAAGTTATCGAATTAATTAAATCATCTTCTATGTGTGTTTATTTTGTCCTCAAGCTGGGGGGTAAACGGTAATGACTGGGGAAGGCACTGGCAAACCACCCCGTATTGAGTCTGCCAAGAAAACGCTAGAGGGCGTCACCCCAAGGGTCAGACATGACTCGGTGCTTGCACAGGGGATATCTTTACCTTTACCTTTTAAGCCCATATGCTGGGTTCTGAGCCCCTGTAGACCTATAGTTTTTTGCTTCCTGCTGGAAGGTCCTGCTACTAATGTGCATGTGTAGAGAGTGTGCCATCCCTCCTGCCTTTCTTGTAGAGCGCACATACTGAGAAGGGCAGCAGGGTGGCAGGGCAAGGTCACTCAGTAGTTTTAGAGGATTCCTCCATGTCTCCAAGCCTTGATTTCTCCCACACTATGGGACACAACCTGTTCCACATCTTGTGTTTCCTGTCTCTGGCTCTCTTAGTCCATTGCCCATGATCCTGGCCTTGACACTGATTAAGTCGTAACTGTAGCTCCCCCTTTTCCTGTCATGTGGCCCTGATGTTGCATGACTTCTTGGCTGATGTCAGTTTAGTAGGTCCCAGGCTCACTGAGTGCTGGGACCAGAGAGGTTTTTCTATTTTACCCTGGTATGCAGACCAGAGCTATGCTCATCTTAAAGATAGGGAAGTGAAGATGAAAAGGCAATCACACACACACATGCAGCTCTTTTGAGTCTTGACACATATCATTCCAGGGTTATGTCTAGGGAGTTTCAGCTCCCAGTGACCTGGAACCGGAAGTAACTTCATGTGGAACGGGTAAGAAGAGCAGCACCTTCTTTATCAGGCAAAAGGGGACTTGGGAGCTAGCATAGTGTAACGGCTCAGAAATCGAACTGTGAGCCAGGAAGTCCCTGGCTCAGATCTTACCTCTACGTGTACTCACCAGCTAGCCTTAAACCCTGCCCATCTTATACTTTGCAGGATTCTTAGGACTGCTACATAAAAGTTGCTTTGACTGCTCTAATACATATAAATGCTAAGTATTATATATAATAATCTCTTGTAATTTAGAATCATATAACCAAAGAGTTGGAAGGGTCCATAGAGGCCATCTAATCCAATCTCCTGCTCAATGCTGGATCAGCCTAAAGCATCTAGGATGTTTATCTGTCCAGCTGCTGCTTGAAGACCGCCAGTGAGAGAGAACTCACCATGTCCTTAGGCAGCCAATTACATTGCTGGACTACTCGGACAGTGAACATTTTTTCCTGATATCTAGCCAGTACTGTTCTACATATAATTTAAACCCATTACTGCGGGTCCTATCCTCTGCAGCCAACAGAAACAGCATCCTGCCCTCCTCCAAGTGACAACCTTTCAAATGCTTAAGGCGAGCAATCATGTCCTGTCTCAACCTCCTCTTCTCCAGGCTGAACATTCCCAAGCCTCTCAGCCTTTCTTCATAGGGCTTAGTCATGAGACCCTAGATCATCCTTGTAGTTCTCCTCTGCACCCTCTTAATTTGGTCCACATCCTTTTTGAAGTGAGGCCTCCATAACTGCATGCCATACTCCAGGTGCAGTCTGACTAATACAGTAAACAGCGGGACTATGATATCTTGCAATTTCAACATGATACCTCTGTTGATACAGCCCAAGCTTGCATTTGCCTTCTATACCTCTGCATCATATTGTCTACTCATATATGGTTTAAAGTCCACAAATATTCTAAGATCGTTGACACACACTGCTACCCAGCAATATATCTTCCAGCATGGTTCTTTTTGTGACCCAGATGTCACTTCTCCTTATTGAATTGCATCTTGTTATTATTTGCCCCCTTTTCCAGCATGTTCAGATCTTGTTGGACTCTATATCTTCTGGGGTGATCACTACTCCTCCCAATTTGGTGTCGTCTACAAATTTAATGAGGACTAACTGAGTTTCCACAATCTAGTAAGCCCCTCACTTGGTCAAAGAGGGAAACCAGTTTGGTTTGATAGAACTTTTTGGAGACAAATCCATGCTGACTTCTCCAGATCAACAAATTGTCCTTCAGATATTTGCAGATTGCACCCTTTAAAATCTGTATAATAACAGAAGGAAGAACCTACCCTAGGCTATAATAAACAATTTCACAATAAATGTAACTAAAAGTGTCTTATCTCTTCTTTTAATAGAACAACCAAAATGGCCTCCAGATTAAAACCGTTTTCAAGTGAGTTTTCATCAGTGGTTGTTTTCCAACTTAATGTTTGCTAGTGAAGTCCTTCAATAGGATCAGTTCTTCTTGGAAGAATTTAAAATCTGCTCCATTATCTTCACTGCAATTGAGGTCAGAAACTCATTGGCCTATAGTTTCCTGGGTCATCTCCTTCCTTTTAAAAAATTCGCTCTCCTCCAGTCTTCTGGCACATCTCCAGTCTTCAAAGAGGTCCTGAAGATGATGGACAAAAATTCTGCGATCTCTCAAGTTCTTTGAGCACTCTCTGGTGCATTTCATCCAGCCCACGGGATCTGAATTCATCCAGTGCAGCCAGGTGCCTCTTGACAGCCTCTCTGTCCATGTCAACCTACTACCCAGACACGATACCTTGCTTCCTACCATTCCTAGATGTGTCCAGATTATTCTGGGGGGAAACAGACAAAATAGGTACTTGTCTATTAATGAATACAGCAGCTATTGGCTGAGCATACAAAACTGGTGGGATAGCGAATGTGAGAAAATTGATCTGGGATAAAGGGGAGCGATATTGTGTATATTTATTCACATGCATGGACTGCAACTTCCTCCTCCTTACTTGATGCACAGGCATGTGGTGGTGGTGACCAGTTGCAGGCTGCAGTTATAAATAAATAGCTGCATCCATGCCTGTGGCCCTGTTGCTATTTTTGCTACTGTTGTATCTGAGCATTCAGATGTTGGCAACAGATGCTGAGTGTTTTATTTGGCATCCTGATGCAGCCTTTGCAGTTGGAACTTGATGTTGCTTTTCCCATTCCACATGCCTTTGGTGGGGGGTGGGCAGGACACAAGTTTCCTTCCTCTGTTTATATATCTGGGACCCATGACTGAGGCTATACAAAGATGGACTTTTTCAAGTAAATTTCCTACCACAGAATTTTTTAAAGGACTTCTTCAACCACATCTCTAAAATGGAAAAAAAAATACTGATTTCATTGGCCAATTTATTTTTGAGAAACTTGAGGCTGCCTCCGAGGCATCATTCCTATGCATCTGATAGTGTTCAAGCAGTGCCTTGCAAACCGCTGGAATTCTTTGCTGCAATTCTTTGATGGCAAAAATTATAATGGTAAAAGGATAAGATGAAAGCACGGAGGGTAGTCCGAGCAGATAGTAACTATAAGGAAGCCAGTTTCTGGGGATTCATATGTTTGTGTGCTTCCCTGCGTCATCAGACGGCCTGCCATCTGTAGACAAAATGCTGAGGAGACAGACTGCTGGTTTGACTCAGCATGGGGATTCTTGCAGTGGAACTACCCTTGTCATAGATTATCACTTCAAAAGACAAGCAAGCCTTAAACAGAAGGCGTTTGTTTGTATACCTGGTAGGGAGTGGAGCCCTGTCTTTACAGAAAATACTTTCATTCACATGGAGACTTGCTGGGATGTGAAATGACCTGATAGTGGGCCCTCCTCCACCTCTGGCACTTTTGGCTGCTTTTCCTTAGGCAGTAATTAGGCGGGGTCTGGCATTAGTGCATTCTTGGATGATGCTCCCTTAGGGTTGCCAGGTTCCCACTGATCACCAGTAGGGGATGGGGGATAAGGTTGCCAGGTGGAAGAAGAATTCCTGGAGATTTGGGGATGGAGCCTGGGGAGTCAGAAGCCTCAGTGAGATACAGTGCCGTAGAGTCTGCTCTCCAGAGCACCCAATCCCTCCAGGGGAACTGATCTGTAGTCTGAAGATGACCAGTAATTCCAAAGGATCCCCAGATCCCACCTGGAGGCTGACATCTCTAGGCTCTCCGCTTCTTTGGCAAAGGGGGAGAGCTCAAAACTGCACTCAGAACTGCAAATGCATCTCCATATTTGCTTTTCTTGTGCACACTTCAGGAACTCAATGGGGGGATCATGTCAATGTGCTGAAATCATCTGTAATAAACCTTCAAAACGACTCGAGTGTGTGGGTTACAGTAATTGTCTGAATAGGGCATCTACACTTACCAGATTATTCCTGAAAGAGGTTCTCCTACAATGCAGTTCTTATCCCTTTCCTTCTGTCACTTTGTTCTCTCTTCAGTAATTCTACATTTATTCCTGTAGGAATAATCTAGACTGATCACATAATTTTGCATGCATTCATTATTCCCATTCCTTAAAACTGTGTTGTCTTTCCTGCTGCAAAATTTGTGGACAAACAATCTGTGATTACTGTCCACTAGGACTTTTTAAATGTTTCCCAGATAAATTGCAGAATATCTAAAGAGTAAACAAACAAACAAACAAAAACATGTTGCTTCTCTCTAAGTTCTCTGTCCTCCATTTCTTGTTCCTCTTCCACCCGTGTTGGATAACAAATGTCTTCCTTTTTGCACCACTGCTTTGGGCCAAAGAAGTGTTTAGGGTTATTCTGAATCCTGCTCAAAGCAACAAAATCATCTGGTTCCAATTATCCTGCCACTCCCCCTCCCCACTACCCTTCTACATATTTTCCCTATCCAATCTGGTTGCTGAGACACACCCTTCAGTACAAGTGCCAGAGGCACCTTGTGAATCAGGCCTTTGTAGGGAGGGAAAAAACATTAGAGGCATGCAAATAGGATGGCTGCCTAGTACAGCTGAGCTCCAGGGGGCAGACAATGGTGTGTAGACTACATTTTGGGGGGTGGGGGAGGTGGGACACATGGTGGCACAGTTCCGCATCTTTTTCATTTTCTTGGATTTCTCTGTGGGTATGTACAGTATTAGGGGGAAATTTTTAAATTTATGCTCTGCTCCTTGTGTTTGCCCTACCTCCCTGATTTTCTTCTTCTTAGTCCCTCTCATTTATATTATAACAAAAGTGTTTGAAGGAAACTAGAAGACTTGGCTTAGTTAAGAGATTTCTGGAGAAAGGGGCAGCAGCACACAACTTGAAGAATAAGGTATCCTACTCTAAGTATCTCAGAACTGTTGATTTAAGGTTTTTTCAGGAGACACGCCAACATTTTTATTTTATTTTCCTTTTTCTTAATTAAATTTTTATTATTTTAGCACAGCTTACAGGAAAGTGGGGGGGGGGGGAAGCACAGCAAAAGAATAAAGAACATCTTACATCACTAACATTATGTTATATGCTTGGGCTAGGAATGGATGATATAGATCCAGGTAGTGCTGCTTAGGAAAGGGGAGCTGTGTTAATTCTGTCTCTGAAGCCATCCTGCTAAGAAATGAGCCCTGTGCTTTTTCGACCAAGATGTACCATTTTTAATGAGGGAAGCAGCACAGGGATGAAGAATTAACAGCGCCTGTAGCTCAGGCTTTGCTAAGTGCTGTCTTCTAAGGCCAAAGAAAGCCAAGGCCTACATGGGCAATAAGATGACTCATATAAAGATACAGAGCATACATATTTTAAAAAAACAACTAGCACATGGCAGGGGACTCAAGTCCATCCTATCCCCCTCCGTGTGCTAATATTTTGCTTGTGGGGACTTGTTTGCATAGGGAAAGTCTCATCATACAGCAAGCATCCCTAGAGCAGGCCGAGCATGTTGAAGAAGTTCAACCCTGTCTTCTCCGTAGTCCTCCCCTGTTCATTCTACATTGCTATGGATGTCTTATGCAGTGGTGGGATGATAGAAGTTCTGTCATCTCTAGTATCACCTTTTTGATGTTAACTGATGAATCAATTGATAGATATCATGGCCAATCCCAGCATTAAAATAATATCAGAGGAGCTTATTATTAATCCCGTTATTGCTCATCCTGGTTGAAGTAGAAGGACCCTTCTTTCAGTTATGTTAGCTGATAATAATCAGAAGCTGACATGGAAGGTTGCCAAGTTAGGATGACTGGCCTATTGAATTAGGAGAGTCCGTAGGGAACACAGTTAGGGTTGTACTTCATTTAATCTTAAATATATGGCAAAAATTTATGAAGGTTTTATGAAAAAACACAACTGTTTTGTAATGTTGTAGGCCAGATTGTATTGCATAGTCTATTTTGTTTTCTATTGTATGACTCAATTTTTAATTACTGTGTTTATTTTATTTTCTTTTTTTTCCATTAAGATTTATTTCATTGGGATTTGGTTAAACATAGATTGTAATTCACCAGAGCAAAGGGATAGGGATGAGGAGATCTTACCAGCAAAACTGACAAGTACATAATATTCCTAGGCGTCGGCTTCAACCTTCAGGAATTTGTGATATGTGTTAAACTGATACCAGCTCTGTCCAGGGCTGAATATGCTGAGTTTCTAGACCAGGGGTAGTCAAACTGCGGCCCTCCAGACGTCCACGGACCACAATTCCCATGAGCCCCCGCCAACAAATGCTGGCAGGGGCTCATGGGAACTGCAGCCCACGGACATCTGGAGGGCCACAGCCCGGCTACCCCTGTTCTAGACACTACATTTTTCATCCCTCCAGAAAGGAGTCCAGGGTAGCTCATCTAAATCCAGATGAGCTGCAGTTTTTCTGGTCTTATCCATCTGGATTTAGATAAATAAGGAAGATGGAAATCACTTCTAAGTAAGAATATTTTTAAGTAAGAATATATTTTAATAAATTATCTCCATCCTACAAAAAATGCCACATTTAGCGCTGATTTTTAAAAACATATAAAAACTCTCTTATATAAATCTTTCAAAAACACTAACTTACAAATTTACAAAATTCAACAAAATTCAGCATTACCGGCTTCAAGCATTATAAGTTACAAGATTCAGATTTTCATCAGCCGCACAGTTTTTTAGATAGCATCTCTCACCTCCTTATTTAATTGGCATTTTGCAGCCCTCCAGCCACAGCTACCATCTACACCAAACATGTACAGGTTTTCATTGTCTGTCATAGGCAGACATGCTTTATAACCATTACACTATGTTCCCTACTGTCCTGTCTGTTGTTGTTGTTACGTGCGAAGTCGTGTCCGACCCATCACGACCCCATGGACAATGATCCTCCAGGCCTTCCTGTCCTCTACCATTCCCCGGAGTTAGCTGAAAACTCTATGGACAGTTCCAATAGGCATAACTCCTGTCGACTGTTCCTTTTTTCATGCCCTTAAGTACTTACGGTCTTCTTACTTAATTCCTGTTTCTTATTAGTGTTTTTATCTCAAGAAGCGCAATACCTATAATAAATTTAGTTCAGGTGGTCAAACAAAGAGATGTGATCCTTTAGAATGGGTAGGAAACTAGAAGTTCAGCATTAAGAACCTTTTCCTGGATGTAAATCCCATTGAGTTGACCTGAGTAGGATTCAGGGGTAGTCAACCCGTGGCCCCCCAGATGTCCATGAACCACAATTCCCATGAGCCCCTGCCAGCAAACATTGGCAGGGGCTCATGGGAACTGCAGTCCACGGACACATGGAGGACCTGCAGGACATTCTTAGGATATGGTCAATGACGATAATACTAAACATATATATTTGAGTGGTGAGACCTGTGGGATGGGTCTGCAATACTCAGAAAAGTTAGAGTGTTTAATTAAGCTATTGTGTTCAGCAAAGTGCTGCTATCTACTGAGTGCATATAAGCTAAAAGCAACAAAGAAAGCACAGAACTCTGGTTGTGCTATTAAACGAATATAACAACTGTCATATAACAACTTCATTCTGGACAGAAAAAGTAAGAAGAACGTCCCTAATTTAACTGAGCTAGTTGGATGGGAAGAGATGCAGTAGGCATCTCTTCACCCACCATGCTACAAGCAGGGATGAGAGAGAGGAGAAAGAAAAAACAGGTAAGAGGAAGTTGTCCCTAAGAGACTCAGTCTAGCCTCAAAAGGGCATCACCAGAGAGATCAGGTGAGTGGTCAGCATTCCTATTTATCTTGCTGACTCGATGCTAAGGAATCTCCTCCTCTTGCAGGCGGAGGCAAGAGACATCACACAACTTCCAACACTCTCTCTTGATGACTCTTTGGTTTATTTTGTATCATCAGTTCTTCAAATCTGGGTTTTGGCAGTGGTTTGGTCACCACATCTGCTAGCATCTCAGTTGTTGGGCAGTAAATCAGTTCAATGATCCCAGCTTTCTTCAGATTTCATACTAGATGGTACTTTATATCAATGTGTTCGGTATGTTTCTGCACACTTTCTCATTTAGACAGATGATGCAGCTTGGGTTGTCTAAAATAAAGTGGCTTTGAATCTTTCCTTACAATTTCAAAAGGCACCCTCCTACGTGAGGCCAATGAGCAGAGACAACCAGTGGCACAAAAAAAAGGAAAGAAAATAAAATATCTCAGCAATCTGCTTTTTCTCATTAGTATGCAGAGTTATATTCTGAAATTTGGAGGAGAAAAATAGGATCAAGAAGGTATATGCAGAGTGCAGATACTGAATGTGAATTAAAGGGATATCAGCTTCAGTTCAGTGACAATCAAAATTAAGCTGTGCATGCAGAAAGGGCCATAGTGGGAGAGGCAGTCCTGCAGATACGATGATCCCAGATGGGGTAATAATATTGGTTGTATCTTTTAGTTCCTGATTGTATGTATGTATTTTGCAATTTATATCCCAATGCTCTCTGTAAACTGGCTTGTGGTGGATCACACTAAAAACCCCAATATAATACAATATTAACGCGTTAAAACACCCATTAAAAATCCTTATGGTGGTTACTAAAAGTTTAAAACCGGTCACAGGGGGCGCCCTGAGCACCAAACCAACTCCCACAGCGATGGCTGGATAATGTGGGGGGGCGGGTCCAGTCTCGCAATTCATTCTTCTCTCATCCAGGGGGGTATCAGGTCTTCCTGGGTTGGCCTCAACCATAGACATGGCAGAAGAGCTCCATCTTACAGGCCCTGCAGAACAACCTGGAACCATTTCCAGTGGCCATTCTGTGTGCGTCTTCCCTGCAATCTTCTGTTCTCTAAAGATCTTCTCTCCTCTACAGGATAAGAAGAATTATTAGTAGGATATATGACTTTCTCCTACTCTAGGACTTTCAAACTGTGTTCCAGGAATCTCTGGATCTCTCAGAAGCTTACCAGGGATTCTTCAACATGGAAAACTATTAGGACAGGTACATTTCTCTGGAAGTCAGAGTATCTCCATCAGGATTTCTTGCAACACGAGGATGAGGAGAATTGGGTCTAAGGTGTGTGTCCTACACTCACCTGAGGTCCAGGCGGTATAGCCAGCTCTCCCTATGAATCTTGTCTGTCCTTTAAAGAACCTCCTTCGATTATTTGCACTGTACAGGGGTTCCATGGCAAATCCCCAAGGGTTTCCTTGGTGAATAAACTGATGGAGAAAATATTTTCTGAAAATGCAGATTTTGAGAATTACTGTTGTCATGTGTCTGCCAAGGTCTCAAACACTTTTAAGGTTAATTGCTCTTATCTGACTAGTTCTCACCAAATTGGGATGCTGTGAGGCAAAACCGGCTTTCATAACACTGCCATTGTTAGAGAAACAGTCTTTATCTGTGGGTTTTTCAAAATGCTCTTAGTATAATAGTGAGGGACCAACCAACTAGATAAGCATGGTGGAACTGCTCCCTTGTTTTCAAAGCAGATGCTGCCCTCCCATCTCTACATTGTACTGGGTCTGGGTGACATCTGATTTACTGTCATGTTAAATGCTAAGATAAGCATATCCTTAAAAGACAACCACACTCTTGAGAAACTAGCACTAAAATTTGAAGGTCTAATCAAGACAAAATATATAGTGTTTCTCTCAGTGGAATCAGTGAATCATGGTGTGTTTTAACTTCCTGGGATTGCTCTCCAAATTGCTGTATCTAAAAACGAGAGCGAGGTCTTCAATAACAGTGTTGTGCCTGTATTGATTGTGTTCACTAGCCCTGGTAATGGATGACCTATAAATCTGCCTCATGACTGTGAGGTATGATAAGATAGCTAGTACTGATTTTCCTTAGACTGGTATGAAACTAGTCTTTGCCAAAATGGCAGAAACCATTCTGAAATGGCCTATGGCTCAGTGGCAGAGCATCTGCTTTACATGCAGCTGGCCTCAGGTTCAGCCCTTTGCGCTTTAAGCTAAAAGAACCAGATGTGTTTAAAGTGCCATTGAGCCACAGCCAACTTATGGTAACCCTCCATATGAGATGTTCAGAGGAAGTTTGCCGTTGCCTTCTTTGGTGGTCTCCCATCCAAATACTATCCAGAGTTGGCCTTGTTTAGCTTCTGAGATCTAATGAGATCAGTCTAGCCTGGACCATCCAGGTCAGAGCAATCAGATAGTAGGTGATATCAAAGAGCTCTGCCTGTCACCCTGGAGACTCTCTGCTAGTCCAAGTACATAGTATTGACCTTGGTAAACCAAGGGAGATCCATATATTCAAGGTCTCTTCAAACTGGAAGATCTTCACACGCTAGTTCCAGCTTCAAAGAGACCTACAATGCTAGCACCAGCCTTGCAGGCAAAAGCAGACAAACTCTGAGAAAGTAAGAGAGCTCTTACTCTCAGAGGATCAGTGTGTGACAATAGGAAACAAGCTTGTTTTATGTAGCAGTAGGGAAACAGGAACACCCATTGCTCTTGGGAGAAGTCTTATGTGGCTTTGTTGTTTTCAGTTACAACAGGAGTAAAAACTATTTTGTTTTAATTGGTTCTGTGGATTTCAGTGGAGCAAATATGTGAATGTTTGGTTAATTCTGTATAATTATTTTCTTGCTTTATATTGTTTTGAATTTTATATTGTAACTTTTTATCATTGTAAGCTGACTAGAAGATGTTTGATGGCAAAAGAAGGATATACTATATAACTGTAAACAATCACATAGAAAGCTGGCTATTATGTATGTTAGTAGTTCTCTCAAATAAACCTTATTTCTAATCTCCATATGATATGGAACTGTTGGCCAGATTATATATTAAGAATTCTTTTGTCTAATTAAGGTGTTATACATTCCTATTTGGAATTACTTATACTGATCTAATAGTGAGAGGACAACCACTGAGGAAAAGTTTGAAAATGGGACACATCTAGAGACTGTTTTGGTTGGAACCTTCACATTAAATGAAAAGAAAAACGGAGACAAGTTTTTCAATTTGTATAGCTTTATTTGCAAAGACATATTCTGTAAAAATATTGATATTGTTACTTTACTGTAAGCCTAAGAGACAGATTTACTTTTCTGCTCAGTGGACACCAAATTATGGCTACTGATTTTCTGAAGGTGTTACATTAGTTTAGGGAAGCTTGGATGATTGTTATTTGCAATAATTACTGGTGTTAATTGTTTGTTTTCTTTATCTTGCACATTTTGAGCTTTGCACAGAAATGTCATATGCACACTCTTACATTTAATTCCTTTTTGACACCACCATTTTCTCTATGTCTGTATGTGTATATATATAAACTGATAACTGAGGGTATACCATGTATGTGATGATGTCTGTACCCAGGAACACTCTTTTGCTTCAATAAATCTATTAGCCTTTTATCCATCAAAATTTTATTTAATATTTACAATAGCATTAAAAAGTTAAAATGTTACTATAAACTGCAGAACATATGGTTATGAAATGAAGTTTATACAAGATGTTTTAAAAACTGTAGAAGTTCAAAATGGCTGTCCTCGTGGATTTTGCCAAAATCTTGTGTGTATGCAATGAGAGATTGTGATCTATGAAGATGCCTCGAAGCAGAAAAACTTAATTTTGATGCCAAGTATTCTCAAGTGCATTTGTATATCATTAACCTACAAATAAGGAATGGGAAGATCTCTGTATCCTGAAATAAAATACCAGTGACTGAGTGTGCGTGTTTGTGGGTGAATAATCTTCAACCCCCCGCCAAATATGTTCCAACCCTGATAAGCTTGTATATCCAGACCAACAATTTGCAGGCTTTAAATTTGTGGTGGGAAATCCCTATAGCATGCAAACTGGTTCCCCAAGGATTAGATTTTTTTTTTGGGGGGGGGGGGAAGTGAGCATGTAATTTTCTACTATTGGCAAGGGGTCATTTTGATGCTCCTGTTTATTGGGGGGGGGGTTGTTCTTAACGAGGTCGAATGGGAGTAAACCCACACCATCCCCACCACCCCGGCGGGGCGAGCGCTACAGCCTTGTTGTGAAACGTGTAAAGCCGACACGCGCGGCAGGCCGTGGGGAGAGGAGAAAGGGTCCGAGCAGCGATGAGCCGAGCTGAGCTGAGGTGGGGGACGGATGAGGCGGAGCTCAGATTGGTGAGTTTCCTCCTGCTGCCGCTGCCGCCTCGCTCTCCTCCTCCTCCTCCTCCTCCTCCCAACAATAGCAGGCCCCGAGTCGGGCCGTGAGGGCGGGAGGATGCGCCAAGGGGACCGAGGCCTCTCTCGCGGAGACGGCGCCCAGCGCGATCCCCACCCCACCTGTATCCCTGGGCCGCCTGCGGGGCCGAGAGGGTAAGGCGCTGCTGGGTGTGTGTGTGTGTAAGGAGAGTGGGGGTGGGGGGGGGGTGCAAGATAGCACGTTTGTGGATGAACAAGGGGTGACTTAGAGGAGAATGGCTGCTGGGAGGGTGGGGAGCGTCGGGGGCTTCTGAGGCGCTGGGGCTGACTGCAGATTCGAAGGGGGTGGCCTTTCGGAGGAATCGGAGATTTGGGGAGGTCAGTAGATGTGGCATTCTCCCCCTCGACTGTGATCTGTGTAGCCCTTGAGATCTGGAAGCTTGCTCCGGCTCTCGGCCGGGGTTTGTGATGTCTGCTGTGCAGAGGCTTTGTGGCAGAGGATGTGCGTGAGAAAGACACTTTCCAGTCAGTTTGGTTATGGTAGTAGGTGTGTGTGTGTGTGTGTGTGAGAGAGAGACCCTTATTATGTTTTAAAGCACTGGGGTCATCCGTGTGGCTACCAGAGGAGAATGATGTGCTTGGGCAATATTACCAGAATAGGTTGGAGGGCTAACGGAGTGTGGCAGGCACCTTCCCGGTCTGCTTTGCTTTTATGTTTATGTTTTGGTTTGATTTGATTGACACACGCACACACAGGGTGCGTGGAGAAGAGTGATCTGCTGCAGAAGGGGGAGACAGGTGGGCCTAAGTATCCTCTCCCCCCCCTCCAGTGTGTTATCTCCTGAAGCTGCTTTTCACACTTAAGCAGGGCTCAGACCTAACAGCCCATCCTGGATGTCTCTGCATTCCTTGTGGTTCACTGAGCTGTGGTTAGTCTCTTTGTGCTTAGCATGTAGACGTTGGCACTACCCAGCAGCCCCCCCCCCCCCATAACAGGAATGCCGCCAAGGAAACACAGTCTTCCCAACATGCTGCTTTGGAATTGGCTCAATACCCTTGGCTGCTAACTAGCCTGGAGGGTCGTGCTAGACCTTGGCACTGCTGGTATGTGCACAGGAATGCTGGCGGGCACGCAGCACGGCTGCCAGTGCTAAAGCTGATTAAGAAGGGATCTGCTTGACAGACAGGGGTAGCGGCTGCAAGAAACGCAAGGAACTCCTCTAAGAGATGGGTGGGGTGGGGTGGGGTGGGGGTGAGGCTGGGCAGAGGGTTAACAGGGAGCACCCTTTTGTAGGAGGAACATAGCCTGCCCTTCCAGAGGAGAATCTTTGATGCTGTTTATTGGAGCATCTCAAATCAACCATTGACCGAAACTTCCCAACTGCCACATTTAATTAAGACCCTCCTTGTGTGGCGCTGAGGAAACCAGAGATGCAAAAGGAGTGGATTTTGAAAGACAACCAAGGGAAGGCCTTGGGAATAAGACAGATTCATCCTTTCTGCTCTCTGCCTCATTCATTCCAATTCCCTTCCCAAAACTGGGGATGGTCTGATGACTAAGGGCTGATCCGGGGTTCAGTCTGGGGAATCAATGTTAGTTCCTGGGATCATCTTTGGAATTCATGAAGTATTCCAAGCATGCACAGAGTGCCTTTCCTTCATCACTGAGTAATCACTGGTACCGCTCATGCATCTAGGATCAGGGTGGCCATAAAGGCATTTAAGTAAGAGAGTATGGGTTGGTTTCCTGGTTTCCTTCTCTGTTTTACCCATCATACCTCTCCCCTTGGTAGAGGGTCTATGGCTTACTGTTAGATCATCTGCTGAGAAGGTGCCGGGTTTCCTCCTCCACATTCCAATGAAAAGGATCAGATGGTAGGTGATATGAATGACCTCTGCCTGAGACCAGGGAGAGCCACTGCCAGTCTGAGTAGTCTGATACAGTATTAAATAGTGGGTTTAGTACAGCGTGGAGTCACTCATGGGGTGAAACATTAACCCTTTATTTAAGATCACACCAGAAAACTGAACTCAACAGCCCACCACCCAAACTTATATACAGCCCCAGGTTCCTGCCAAAGCCTATGATTGGCCCTGGGTGAATTCCCCAGGTTCAAACTGATTGGACCATTTAAAATAGCCAGTAGCAGGACGGACCCTGTGTGCTGACCAATCTCAGTACAAAAGTCCCTGCTGTTTTGAATCTGCCACACTGCATAGACACCCATACAGTATAAGGCAACTGCTTCCTAACCATCTATTCAAACCTATTGTGACTTTCTTCTCCATCAAATTAGGAATGTAACCTACAAGTTTACATTGCTCTTTGCGATAATTGCATGCAAAAGATATGCTCATGCTGTTTTTAAAGTGGAAGTATTTAGTAGTGAACCTTGTACTACCACAAGCGATGCGTTTTTGTAAGGAGATTAATTCTGGGTGTTCCTTTATGACTGCATCAAGGTCTGGGAAGCTATGACATATCCTCTTGAAATTAGGAGAAGGTAGAAATGGGATGCTACATGTTATGAATGATATTTTGATTAGTTGGTTGGTTTAGGACTATTGGCTTTAAAGTTGTTGGTACTGAAGCACACCAAAGGGTCAAACTGTTGCTTGATCACAGAATACTCAGAAAAGCCAAACCAATTGCAGCAAGAAACACTGAGTGATCTTCCCCGCCTGTGTATTGTACTGCTAAAGACAGACAGTGTGGTAGAGGTTGTTTCAGAGTGCCTCAGCCTCCCTGAAAATGCACACAAGTTTTGATGCCATGGAGCAAGATTTTCTCGGGCTGGCATATAGTCTCTAAGGTTGTAGTAAATTAGGAAGTGGAGGAGCTGGCTGTGCCAGAGATCAATATGCTCATATTTACGGACTCATTTTTATAAGCAACTTAAAAGTGTTTGTGACTATTGTAGGCCAGGGGAGGGGTAAGGCGAAGGATGCAGAGAGAGCACACACCACTTTAAACTGTTTTTAAAAGGATCATTATCTGAAAGAAGGGGCCAGAAGAGCTGATTTACTGGTCCATCTACATGTGCAGGACAAGTTACAAAGCTGGGTTCATACTGCAGGTGATGGACCTGTTAGGATCCTTTATTCAGTGATATGGTAGATGTTTTTCTCCAACTAAGAGATCTCACATTATTTTCATATAACTTGGTGACCTGCAGTTTCCTCCTGAGAAGATGAGTTTGTTCAGCTATTCGTGGCTGTAAGGAGATAACTTGTTGGTTGTAAAGAGACTGCTTTTTCCAAGCTGGGCAGAGGTTGGATCACGACATTGTTATCATAAATGTTCAAAGTGCACTTGGATATCTATAAATCAGCTTGATAATGCATCAACTTTGTGTTCAGGTTTTGCCTTTATCATGATTTCTACTCTGTTGTGTGGGGCAGCCCTGCTTTGGGCTGCTGGATCACAGGAAATGTAAGAGCTTCAAGATCTGCAGCAAAGTTAAGATAATTTCCAGTTACAGAAGTATGATGTGAGATTCTTCAAGTTAAATTAATGGGTGGAAAGAAATCGGTACTCAACAGGCTCTAGTGGAAGCCTTTAGCTTAGGGTACCTGTGCATAGTGGGTTATTTTTTTAAATGATGTTGTGCTCTCCCCCCCCCCACACTCTGGCCTTTGATTGATTGATTGATTGATTGATTGATTGATTGATTGATTCATTCATTCATTCATTCATTCATTCATTCATTCATTCATTTGGCTTATATACCGCCCCCCGCTGTGAAGTCTCCTAGAACAGACATGTGTTCTGAAAATCAGTTCCTTGTTGTCTCTGTTTGCACCTTGTCCTAGTAGGGGTCTTTCATAGATATAGATTACCTTTAATGCCATGCAGGGGGGTTGGCATGTTTCCCTAATCAAGATTTGTTTCTGTTCAAAGTTCTTTTAAAATCTTTTCCATGATAGGAAGAAGTTGGCCTTGTGATTGACGCAAGGACTAGCCAATCATTAATATGCAAAGCCCTACTTTGTTGAGAGGGAAGATAGCTAATTGACACAAGAGCTTGGTCGGTCAGTGTTGTGTAAATCCAACTATATCCCAAGCCAAGAAGAACCGGGTTCTCTCTAGGCTTGATCCAGCAAGAAGGCTAAACCTTGAGCCAGTCACTTTCCTTCAGCCAAACTCAACTCCCACCCATTCAGGAAACCCTCCCAGGGCCATCAAGAAACCCCAGGGTTTCACTAAACCGTGGTTGAGAAAGCCTGCCCTAGGCTTGGATTTGGGTATTCAGACTCCTCCGGGAAAAGGCACAAGAATCATGAAGTAGCACAAAGCTCAAAAACTCTGGCTGCTGCTTGGTAACTAATCAGTAGAAGAAGATGGGGACCACATCAGGGATGAATCTGAGATAAAAATACTTGACTGCTGCTTTCTGTAGCTATTGCTTTCCACCCTGAATGCCTGATGAACCTCTTTAAGGCTGCAGTTCATGGCTGGGCACCTTAGCAGTAAATGAAGACAGCACCTTTTTAACATTTTAAAAACCCTGTTTGTTTTTTCTTCTCTTTCAGGTAGGCACGACTAAGGAAGGCTTGGTGAACTGGCCAGTCATCGTGACTGCTCTAGGAAGAGGTAAGGGAAAGATTGAACCAGGGTGAGGGCAAAGCAAATCTGACATCACTGTCCTTTCTATTGGCAGCTTCTTGCACAAGCAGAAGAAGAGAAAAAGTGCCCTGCTGGATCAGACCAGTGGTCTGTCTTGTCCAGCATCCAGTTTTACCCAGGGGCCAAGCAGCTACTGATGGTCCAACAGATGGGGCCCAGAGGGCAGCCCTTCCTCTCCTTTTGCCTCCACATGTCCTTGCAACCAAAACGAGTGCTGCAAGAGTGGTGCTACTTGTGGATGGTTCAGATTTGCCTCCTCCTACAACTGGGCTGAGTTCAGCATGCATGTGAATGGGTCTGCTAACTGTGTAGCTGAAAGATGCCAGAGAGTTTGGAGTTTACTCTTTATGTGGAACAGTGGCCGGTTAAGAACAGAGCAGCAGCCAGGTGCTGGGCAGAGCTGTGAGCATCACTGTGTGTATGGGGAGGCTAGCAGCAGCTACTTGCAATGCCAAGAATGTGAGCAGATGAAACTGCCTGATAATGAGTCAGGCTCCTGGTCCACCTGCCCCAGTACTGCCTAGCATGTTTCATAGCAGCTCTCCGAAGTTTTGGGCAGAGGGCTTGCCAGGTAGAAGCAGCTCTAATAGCAAGACAAGGAGAGATACTAAGGATGAGCTTGCATGCATCTTGCTATCCTCTGAGGAGCTCAGGGTGGCATACATTATCCTGTTTCTTTCCTCCTGGTCGAGCTGTGTTCATTATGGAGTTATGGCCCCTTCTCAGTGGCATAGTTCACTTAAAATGTTGGTCAGCATACCTTAGACAGCTGAGTTGCTTTTTAAAAAGTAATGTACATTCTAGCCAACATTGCTTTTTCTTGGAGTTTCAGATAATGTCGACATGCTAAGGTTCTGTGTGGAAAACAGCCCAAGCATCTCAAGAATGCTCACTGAACCATTAATGCACCACTTTCATAGCAGAATAGGAACCCATTGAGTTTCGACTCCTGTCCCCTTCCCCCTCCTAAAGTCACAAGAGGGCTGCACAAATCTCTGCTGATTGTAAATTGAAGATTTGGGGTTTGGAAGGGAGATTCTGGTTGGCCAGGACACCTCTGGCCCTGTAAGCCTGTTGAGAGTGCCTGGAAATCATATTCAAGGAGTGCAACAAACTGCAGAGTGGGGCATAAAGGAAGAGGAGAAAAAAGTGGCCAAGGGGTGAAAAAAATTGCTCTCTGCTCTGCAGCTTGGATTGCATATACACCAGGTGCAAATGTGTGCCACTGCAGTAGCAGCTAATGGGGCAGGATTGGGCAAGAATGCAGTCCACTCTAACTATTAGGGTCATCTTAGCCTGCTGTTCCTGAAGAAACCTCTATTTTCTGTTTATCTTGAAGGAAATGATGTCTGAAACGAAGCTACCGGGTGAGAAAAAGCCCGATGGAGACAGCAGTGAGCCTCTGACTACCCAAGAGCTGCTGCAGAGACTTCGTGAGCTGGAGGTAGGGGGATCCTCTGGCTCTGAAAGTTCAGTCCTCTTCAGGACAACTTGAGAGTTGGACCCACAGAGTTCCAATATGTCTTGTCCTTACAATTTCAAAGAAACTCAGTGGGAGTAGGTCTTCTACACATAGAATTGCTGTGACTTCGGCAGGAGGAGAAACTGCACTCATTGACTTTTTGCTCATCATCCAGGAAAAGGTTGCCAGCGTTTTTTTTTTTCTTTTTCTCCCAGGGGTAGAATTTATAGGGACCAAACCAAATTTATAGGCCCCAACACATAGTGAGAAGGACAGCTGCACCAGGTCCTCAGTTTGTCAGAGTGCTTGGGAAAGTAGATTCAGCTGGGGTCACACACTCTTCTGAGAGAGGGGCTGGTTTCTTACCTGGGCTGGCACCACAGTCTGATCCAAGCCTGCTGCTCCAGCCTCTTGCTGCAAGACAGGATTGCCTGATCCCCAGCCCCAAACCACAGTGTGTCACATGCAGGGAACATGTTCTCCAGCCAGTAAGTGAAACTGTGTGGATCCCTCATATATCTTCTCTTTGGTTGTTTTGCTGGCTGGCATCTTGGCTTTTGGGGGCCAAGTACAGAGGACCAAGAGAACAGACTTGGCCTTGTTCTTAAGGCTGCTGACCCACTGATCTGTCTAGGAAGAGTCTTAATGATGCCGTAATACTTCAGTGAAAAAATTGCCCTGAATGGCAAGGAATCTGAGTTGGGGAGAGAAAGGAAACATTACTCTCAGCAGTCCCCGTGCCCTGCCAGAAGAGGATACGGAGATACTTTTCTTCTTGATCTCATGGGTTGTCCTATTTTGTATTCGCAGACGGAGAATGCAGTTCTGGCACAAGCCAACGAGAACCAGCGGGAGACCTATGAACGTTGCTTGGATGAGGTATTGCCTCCCCCTCCTTGGCTGTCCTCTGGGGGTAGAAGCCTTCCTGGGGGTCCTGAAGAGGTTTGACTGACTTCTGTTCTTCTACAGGTAGCGAATCATGTGGTGCAAGCCTTGTTGAACCAAAAGGTGAGTTGCTCTCCTGGATAAGCTACGTGCATATGCGCACCCCTCCCTCCCAGAGGTCCTTTGACTAAACAAGAGAAAGGGAGAGGCTCCTGGCTGATAATTCCTGTGTCCAATCTCTGCACCATTCAGCACTGACTCCTTCAGAAGGGCATCCTCATTGAAAATGGGGCATCTGCTTTTCTTTTCAGACAAGTTGTTTTTATCCCAGGGCTGCTTCCAATTAGGAATGTAAAAATGCACCCCCCTCCACATCAGCAAGCAATGAGGGAATGAGTGGGAATGCATTCTGCACATCCCTTTTCCCTGCAGTATGGTCTGCTGCCACGCACCCCTCCCCCATTTCTCTCCTGCACATTATGCAGAAACCCACAGCCTGCAACTCTTCCAACTGCACTGCATTGCTACTGTGTGGCTTGGTAAAGCAATGAAATAATCCCTTTAAAAGTCTGAATCATGGAACCCTAATTTAATATGGAGCTTAGCTCTCCCTCTCTCCCATGGTTGTGGCATGGAAGTGTCCGAATGGATGTTCCACCTTCAGCCACCCTGTAAATTCCCCTTTACTTAGGAAACAGTGAGAAAAATGGGGCTCCAGATGACTCCTGTCCAAATGCAGCATTATATGGTCTGGATCTAGACATTCCGGGGGGGGGGGGGGTTGGTTCCTGCTGTTCATTTAGGGGGAAATTCCTTGTGGAAGCATTTCAGTTTAGCTGCTGTCTGTCGTCAAACTTTGGTACAAAACAATTTCCAGATATTTTTGATGGATTCAGTAGGCTTGCAATTCAGCAGTTAATTTCTCTGTACAGTGTGGAAAGGCGGAAGGGTGATATGTATTTATATGTTAAATTTATATTCCAGCTTTCTTCCTTGGTAGAACTCAAAACTTTGTCCATCATGTTCCCAGGAGGTCTCCCATCCATGCATTGACCAGACCCAGACAACAGTTTAGCTTCAACTAGGAGGCTGGATAGTTGGAGGCAGGTGGCGGCAGAGCACCAAGATTTTATCCATGAGAAAACTTTCAAAAGCCTCACAAGAGTCAGTTGAGAATTTGGGGGCCCTTTTTCGTAGGGCTGTGAGAGACCGAATTATTCTAAATAGTTGAGCTGGACATGAGCTAGGGGATGCAAAGGAAGCCATGAAATACTCTCTTTTCATGGCTTTCACTGCCAACTCATAGGCCTTCATAAGAGTCCCATAAGATGTTCTTGATGCTTTGTCGCAAGTCATCTTCCAAACTCACTCTAGATCAGCAGTCCCTGACCTTTCTGAGGTCAGGGACCGTCTCCGGGGGTGAGGGGAGAGCCGATGGCAAACACGCATGCGCGCAGTTGCCGTGCATGCACGTTTTCGCCACCAGGGCCGTGCCTGCCTCTTCCCTTCGTTCTCGCTGTGTGTGGGGGGGAGGCAGGCGCAGCTGCCGGCGACCCGGTACCGGGCCGCAGACCAGGGGTTGATGAACCCTGCTCTAGATATCTCAGCTCCTGTTTCTTTTTGCACAGCTCTCTGGCATACCAGGGTGCCAGTTTAAGGCGGGGCAGAGAGGATGTTGGGGTGTGATCTTGTCGATGGCGGTTGTTAACTGGTGTTGCCAGTCATCGACCAACTCATTGACTGAGTCACCAGGAGGCACTGTTTAGATAGCACTACCAAGGGCTTCATGTATATTATGCTAGTATTACTTCTGAGTTGCATGCTGAGGACGCAGGCCAAGAGATGATGATTTATTAAAGGCACTTTGTAAGCCTGTGGCTGGGTGAGATTAGAACTCATACCCAGTAACTCAGGCCACACATTTTTAGTTACCTGAGGGCAGTTTTAAAGCTTGTGCTCAGTTTCCATTTGGTGCTCTTACACTATTAGGTTTCTGGTGGTTAGGAGATGTCCAGCAGAAGAATCCTAACTAAGAATTCAGGAAAAGCCAATTAATAACACTGGTTTAACTTGCGTTATGTATGTAAAGTAGCTGAACTGAAGTTTTCTTAGAGCAACATTTTATGCAACTTTGAAGCAGAATTTTGAAAGTATACCCCAGAACAACCCTAAACAACCCCTGTTGTCTCAATGCGAGTGGATGTGAAGATAAGGTATAGTGGTGGCACGGAGAAGTCACCCCTGTCACTGGCTTGCACAACTCAACCTGCTGACCTCTGCTGTTTTTTCAGGATCTTCGGGAAGAATGCATCAAGCTAAAAAAGCGGGTCTTTGACCTTGAGAGGCAAAATCAGGCATTGAGTGATCTCTTCCACCAGAAACTGACATCTGGCTCCCTGTCCCAGGTAGGCCTCTTGCCACTTGTCTCCACACTGCTGGAGATTGTACACGAAGATCGCAGGTTCAATCCTCAGCATATCTAGTTCAAAGGATTGGGTTGTAAGGTGATACAGGAGACCCCCGATCTGAGACCCTAGAGCAGCCTTGCTCAACTTTTTTACTTTTGAGAAACCCCTGAAATGTTCTTCAGGCTTCAAGAAACCCTAGAAGTGGTACGATTGTGCAGAATACAGTTGGGAAGCATAGCTGTATATACACCCACCTGGGGCTCCTTCCCTTCCCAGCCCTTCCATCATTGGCCATTAGGGGGGTTGACATTACCATACATGGTCATATCACCTGATAAATGTTTAAAAAATTTAAAAAATATATAGAAAATGAATCAACTCCCCCTTATTCGGAAAAACCCTTCCAGGGCAGTCAAGAAACCCCTGGGTTTCATGAACCCTTGGCTGAGAAAGCCAGCCCTAGAGAGCTACTGCCAGTCTTAGCAGACAACACTGTCCTTGATGGACAAATGGTCTGTCAGTTTTATGTGTTCAAATGCTAATTTACGTGAATTGGGTGATCAGTACCCTCCCCAGAGTGCTGAATAAGAAGAAGAAGAAGAAGAAGAGTTGGTTCTTATATGCCGCTTTTCCCTTCCCGAAGGAGGCTCAAAGCGGCTTACAGTCGCCTTCCCATTCCTCTCCCCACAACAGACACCCTGTGGGGTGGGTGAGGCTGAGAGAGCACTGATATCACTGCCCGGTCAGAACAGTTTTATCAGTGCCGTGGCGAGCCCAAGGTCACCCAGCTGGTTGCATGTGGGGGAGCGCAGAATCGAACCTGGCATGCCAGATTACAAGTCCGCACTCCTAACCACTACACCAAACTGGCTCTGTGTGGTTGAGCCTGCCATTGTGGTTGATTGATGCATCTGTGAGGTTTGATTAGGGTAACAAATTCCATGCTTATGTCAGCTCTTTATCCTTCAGCTACCACCCCATCCTGCTTCCTTGCTCTCGGATCCAGTATCCGGTTCCCAGCCAGAGATGGTAGAGAAACTCCAGGCCTCCCTTCCCCTGGGACGCTGCATTCTGCAGAGAGAGGTAAGTTTTGTGAACCTCTTCTTCCTCTCCACTGTGGTGGATTGCATGCCGGGGAAGAGCTCCCTCTGCAACATCCTTGCAGCTTCCTCTGTTGCACAGTGTCTTATAACAGCTTAGAGAACCAAGGTGTATGATTCCTGATAGCACAGGCAGCACTATTACTTGCTTTGCTGATCAGCCCTGTGGATACCTTGATAGTTCTTTAAGCTTATTCTGAGTTCTCACCTGGATTCTTGAATTTTTTCTGGATTTCCTTCTGAGTCCTTTTCATTCCTGAATGTTTTTTGAATTTCCTTCAGAATATACTGATTGTTCTGAATTCTTTCCTAAAAATGCTGCATTTAACACAACAGTGTCTGGGATAGCCTTTCAAACATTAAAACATTTCTTTGTTCCATTTCATTTTTTGGTGTGTTCCAGTTGCCATTCTACTATTTGCTCTTCTGCTTTTAAAGATATTATACAATACTATATTCACAAGCATGTACTAAATTCACAACTAACTATTTCTACTGTATACTATCAAAAAGCCAAGATATCTAAAGATAATAATATCACATCACACACCTCTATTAAAAATTGAAACAATTATTACTGAAATAGTAAACAGAGGATGAAATCTGTTTTCAATCAACTTTTTATAATGATGCCAACAATAAAATATTTCCATATCTTTAAATCTTTATTATAAAGCAATCAAGGAAATATGAAACGTTTCAGGCAAATCAAACTTGAATAATTACACAGTAACCTGCCTTACTGTATATGTTTATATCTTGCTGTTGAAGAGATAAAGGGAAAGAAAGGGAGGAAATTGATGAAGGACCCAACAATTTAAAGTAATTTTCCAAAAAGATTCCAACATTTCCAAAATTTTCAAAAATTAAAAAATAGAGACAAATGAATGGTAATAAAGATGTTAAAGAATTAAATAGAACAAGATTTAAAAACAAACCCTAAAAAACCACCTGTCTGCCATTAAAATCACTATATAGCAATTCACTCCAGATACAGCAGAGGGCACACAAAAGATGAAAAAGAAAATAGATCAAGATTTTTGCCCAGGAACTTAGTTCTTTATTTCACAATACTTGTTTCCTTAGTTGTTCCAAAGATTCATTCACTTGCTCCAGACTTCAGAATGACAGGGAATAGTCCACTTTCAAAATCTTCTTATAGTTTATCATTGTTAAATGTTAAATGCCTTTTATCCAGAGAATAATGATTCAGCCAGGCTGCCAAGCGCCCTTTAATTCTTTCGCTGCTGCTTCATAATGCTGAACAAGCAGAAAGAAAGAAAGAAAGAAACGTCCCCGGAAATGGCAGGCAATGAGAGGCTTTTAAATTGCAAACCAATAAAAATTTCCGTTAGTCAACATCGTGATAATCCCAAAATCTTCTCAATATGATAAAATGCCAAGATGGCAGAAATTATTTATTTAGAGTTACTTTTTGCAGCTCTGGGGTTGTTTGACAGCTGGGATTGTTTTAAGTGTTGTTAACTGCCTCGAGCCAGCTTGTTGGGAGGGGTGGTATACAAATCCAAATAATAAATAAATAAACAGACAGACAGACAGACAGACAGACAGACAGACAACCGGTTTAAGGCAAGTTGTAACTTTTCTCACAGCCACGTAACATTAATTAGCTCAGAAGGCCTTACTTCTGGAGTGATAATAAATCAACTTACCAGAATACAAAAGCTTCAAAGTCAGAGAGTTGGAATCCTCCTTAAATGCAAAAAAAAGCTGTTACTGTGTACAAGATGATGCTTTAAAGAAAATAATTAGCCAGTATCCAGTAGTTCATCAGTCTAGTTGTTCTATTTAAGTCTTTGTATATAATCCAGTAGGGGAAAAAAGATTTAAAAAGGAGTAGTGTGTGAAGGGGGCCAGCCCTTTCAGCTATTAAGCTGTTTTATCTCAAGAGACTTTGATTCAAAAAGAAACCCAAGTAAGAAATCCACCTGAGATTCACTTATCAGTTCGAAGTCCTCTATATGAGGAGAGGTTTGTGTGTGTAGAGGGAGAAATCTTCCTTCCCCTGATGCTTTTAAGCATCTTCAGCAAGATAAATCTGGACCTATAAAAACAGCTGAGTCAGGGCACTATTACTGTGGAATAAACTTCAGAATCAACTGGATTTTCAGATATTAAAGCAAAATTACAAGATTAAGCAAAAAATCTTGAGAATCAAAAAGAAGCAAAAGGAAAATGAAGCATAAATAGTGATACATGATTTTCAGATTAAGAAAGCTGAGCAAATATATTAAATTCTGGGGAAAAAAGATTTCAATTCATTTCCATCCATTTTTGAGGCATATCAGAAGATTTTGATTGATGAAATTAGAAAATCAAGAACTATTCCAAAATTATATGTATACGAGACTTTCCAGACATTGATCAAATATATAGAATTCAAGCTTCATGCAGAGGAATAAGTTATCACGAGATATATTGATCAATTTTTCACAAAAAACAAGGCACCATATTAAAGCAGCAAAGAGACTCCACTGAAGTTTACAGAGGAAGAAGTGCAAATCTTTCAGGACTTACCATAAAGCATATTAAAAAAATGAAAGACTTTGAATTAATTTCATCCCATTGGTTCTGGTCCGTCCCTCTGGGGCAAGAGAGAACAACTCTGCTCCATCCTCTATATGGCACCCTTTTAAATACTTGAAAATGGTTATCAGAAGTAAAGAGATATCAAAGGTAAAGGGTTCAATGTTCAATGGCCAATGTATTATCAATCAGTTTCAAGATAAAAGAAAGCAATGAATTCAGAAGGAGGGACTTTAAGAGAAAAGAGTTCGAACAGATGACTATAAAGCAAAAGACCATTTACTACAATAGTTATATAAGTTACTTCATAAATTTCATAAATTTGAATCAGAAGAGTAAGTGAAAAAATTATGATTAAATGGATGTAAAATTTTAAAGAGCAAATACCTGTGTCACAATGGGAATATTTATGGGATGAACAAATTAAGTAAATGGCCAGTCAGACGTTGAGAAAACTGGTATGACATGTTTTTCAGATGGTATGTCACTCCTAAGGACATTGAGAAAATATTTATTTATTTATTTATTTCGATTTTTATATTGCCCTTCCCTATGGCTCTGGGCAGTTTACATAAAACATTTTAGAACATTTACATAAAACAATATCAGTATCAATATAGCAATAACAATAACATAACAACTAGAATAACATTTCCTCAACAATAACTTTGATACTCCCCCAGGAGGTTCGACCTATCAGTCTGAGGGGGAGGGGGGGCTTGTAGATGTTTTGGGTCAGTTGGCTTCAAACAAATGCCTGGTGGAAGAGCTCCTTTTTGCAGGCCCTGAGGAATTGTGGAAGTTCTGACAGGGCCCTGATCTCTTGGGGGAGCTCATTCCACCAGGTGGGGGCCAGGACTGAAAATGCCCTGGCCCTTGTTGAGGTTCGATAGGCCTCTAATGGAAAGTGCTAGAAACGTCAAGAAACAGATTGATTGTCTATCATATGTGGTGGACTAGTAGAAAGACAAACAAATCTAGAAAGGAATACATGGAAGAATGCAAAATATATTAAAATTCAATTTTCCTATGTACCCTAAGCATATATTATTGGGAATATTACCCACTAAACTACCAAGAGTCCTGGAAGAAATATTCAAATTGACTGTAGCTAGAACTATTATGCTGCAAAATTTAAAAAATGTTGTTTGCCCAAGCATAGAATCGTAAAATGGCTGAATATGCTGTAACAATGAAATTAACAACGTATTTGAAAAATAAATTAAGTTCATTATGAATGCAGAGACTAAATATACAATGAGAAACACCTTTAAAACTAGAATTTAAAATGAGAAATTATATTTCATCAACTTCCATCTTTCCTCAAAATTTGTTATGTGCTGAACCACTGTTCTGAATTTCTGTTTTACTATCCATTTTGGATTTGTGAAAATACTTTGGTACATAATGGAATAAGTAGCAATAATGACATTATCAGTACAGTGGTAACACACAGGTAAATTTTTGCTAACTGTAAAGCAGTAAGATGATTAAGTTTGATAATTAGACAATGAGAATTTGATGAAGAAGAAAAGGGTAAAATAGAAATACAAAGGCTTATATAAAATAATCTTTTTATCTCTTTTCTGTCTGGTTATCTCTTTCTGAAAATAAAAATACTATTATAAAAAAACAAGCAGTGTAGATACTTGGAATGCAGCTGATACCCTGAAGTGCTGGACTGTACAACATATGAAATATTTGGACATGGTTCAGGTTTCAAAAGGAGGAAAATTCCTGGTCCAAAAAGGAATTTGGAGAGGGTGCTTTCTGTCAGAAGTGAACCTCAAGGTCAGGCAGTCAACTGCATGCAGAAATATTCCAAAAGTACTTGTGACAGACAAGGAGCTGATCCTGCTAACAAGTGGAAGGGAAAGGGAATGGGAATCTATGGTCTTATTTAGCACTAAAAATCCAGGGTAGGCAGGTGGCTAAGATTGAGGTGACAGAATGGGGACCATAGTGGGGGTGGAGGATGCAATTAAAACAAGATTGGACATAGTAGCTCTACCCAACTTCAAATGTGACCACCTTGCATGTCCTTTGAACATTGCTCGACATGTGCCAAAAAAAGAAGTAGTGATAGAAGGTCTGCTTAGCTGTTGTGGAGTTTGGGGCAGGGAGACAACTTTGACGTAGAAAATTCTGAGATGGGAATTGGAATCTGGAACTTACACTTTTTGTAATTCTCTCCCACCCCCTTCTCTGATACTTCCCTCAGGTCATCTCAGAGGAGCAGTGTGTTGGCACCCCAGGACCCAACTCCCAGGCCTTGGAAGCTCTGTCCCCATTCCTGCGAAAGAAGGCCCAGATCCTGGAGGTGCTTCGCTCACTGGAAGAGATGGACCCCCTGCTTTCCTTTTCTGTGCCGTGGAGAGACCCCAGGCAGTCTGTTTCCCCAGAAGGTGTGACTGCCGAAGCCTGGCCATGTCTGCTGCTGGGACAGGGAGAGAGTGTGCCTGGCCAGCTTCCATCTAAAGGAGAGGGCAGCTCCTCCTCCTCATCAGATGAGGCTGGAGAATCGGATCCACCTGAGAAAGGGCATTCTGGGCAAGTGCTGCTAAGCAATTTAGCTGAGCACAAGTTGGACCTGGGGGATGTAGAGACTTACCTGCAGCATGTCCTTCGGGAAGCAGGAGAGAATGCCCTGGTCAATGGGGAACCCGGTGGGCCCTGCTTGATGGAAAGCTCTGGAGGCCAGGTCAGCAGCTACAAGCACATCCAAGCAGTCAGCTGCCTGGAAGCCTTAGGGCCCCCTTCTGCTTGCAGACAGCCAGCCTGCCTTGGTGTCTTAGCACCAAGCGAGGGCAAGAACAAGTCCTGGCAAGGCCCTCCCATCCCTTCTCCCTCCAAGGTGCTCAAATTACTGAAAATGCCACCACCGCCCAGTCCTGCTGCCCTGCGTCTCAGCCCCCAGCTGACTCGCAGTTCCAAAATCCCATGTCGTAGCAATACATACGAGGTGTACCATTCTCCTGCACCCAGCCGTAAGGGTTCCCCCGATAGTCCCTTCCCCACCGACCCTGCTTTTGCTCCAGTGCACCCTTCCCCCAAGGCTGGTAGGCACCTTGTTCCCGTGCCACCCAAAGTCACACCCACCTCTCCGGAGCCCTTTGGCTCCCACAAGCCCCATGAGTATGAGAACATATTAGAGCTTTCACTCGGCAGTTCTACAAGCTCTCATTCGCCAAGAGATGTCAAGCCAGATATGTCTGAAGCACATCTGCCCACCTACCGCTCAGCATCTCTCCGGACCCTGCCCCCCAGTGATGGGTCTCCGGAGCCTGGCTCATTTGCTGGTGGGCGGGAGAAGGTGGGGGCAGAGGGCCGGAATTCTCCACCTCTCGCTCGCCGAAACACAGACGGCTCCAAGAAGGTTGCGAATGGCCCAAGCAAGCGGGCACCGGAAGCGGCCAACATGCCCTTCAAGGAGCGACTGACTGTGCTTGGGAGGCTGAAGGGCACTGAGGGAAAGGAGCAATCGAGCTCTGAGAAGGGGAGGGCCCCAGGCCGACCCTGTGAGCGTTCAGAGAGCTTTGCCGAAACCCACCCTAGGCTGGGCACTGGAAGCAGCAGCCTCAAGCACCACGAGCCTTGCCATGGTGCAGAACCCACCCCTCGGTGCTACTCTTCACACTCTGTGGGCTCCCGCGGGAGTGACCCTGAGCATCACAGCTCCAAAAATCGTCAGTTGGGGATGCCAGCCACGAGAAACTCTGCCAAGGCCCCACCGCCGGGGAAGAATGTCAAGAGCCCTCACGGAAGTCCTACTAAGTTACCTTCCAAATCTCCTACCAAGGCCCCTGTCCAGGAGACCAAGCCATGTCTGCCACCCACCAAACCACTCACCAGCAGCGCGGGGCGCAAGAACCTTCCTTGCCCAGACCCCGCCAAGGGCAGACCTGGACTTCCAGCCAGCATTGAAGAAAAGGTGATGAAGGGCATCGAAGAAAACGTCCTGAGACGGCACAAAGGGGGGCCTGCGGCTGGCGAGGCCAAGCAGAAGAATTCAAGTGGCCTTGCTAGCTGGTTTGGCCTGCGGAAGAGCAAACTGCCAGCCCTCAGTCGGAGGCCAGAGCCCCCCAAAGGCAAGGAGGGCAAGCTAGTATCTCGCAGGCTGGAGGCGGAGAGCCTTAACATTTCCAAACTTATGGAGAAGGCGGAGGACCTGCGCAAGGCCCTGGAAGAGGAGAAGGCCTATATCAATGGGTTGGCCTTAGATAAGCCACGCCCCCATGCCTGTGATGCTGGCCACAGCCAGCTCACCCTCATGTACCAGGAAGTGACTGCTGAGAACTTCATGCAGCAGCTGCTCAACAGGTAAGTTACAGAGTGGAAATATGCATGCTGCAGTTTAGGAGACAGGGTGGGGGTAATTATGCATAATGTGGAAATCATTACCAGAGGATATAGTGATGGCCACAAGAACAGATGGCTTTAAAAGGGGAATAGACAAACTCATGGAGACAAATTCATGACTACTAGCCAGTGTGAATATTATTGTTATTAATAATAATAATAATAATAATAATAATAATAATAATAATAATAATAATAAAATCTTGTGGCCTGCTCTTCCCTATAGGATCAGGGTAGATAACATCAAGATTAGATAATATATTCAATATTCACATAAATCATATCAACAAAATCCACTAAATAAATCTAAATTAGGTTTTAAAATTAATTTAGGTTAAAAAGCCATCTTCGTTAAAAGTCTCCGGGGGAGGGGTGCTCTTGGTGTTTGGTTGATTTCTTTAAAATAGTACTCTATTCCAGGTAGGGAGGTCTTTATTTCCTGGCGTCAACAGTAGGCCTGGTGGAAGAAGGTCATAGAGGCCCTCCAGGATTGTTTAAAATTCCAGAGGGCCGTGATCTCAACGAATTCCACCAGGCCGGGGCCAACGCTGAAAAGGCCCTGGCCCTGCATGAGGCCACTTTTACTTCCTTGGGGCAGGGACCCTGAGCAAGTTTTGGTCACACAATCTTAAGTGCTCTCTGGAGGACATGGCAGAAGAGGTGGGCCTACAGATACAGGGAACTTCTACTTTCAGAGGCAGTATACCTCTTATACCAGTGATAGGATGCAACATCAGCTTCTGTGCCATGTTATTGGCTGACCAGTTACTCTGTTTCAGACAGGATGCTAGAATGGGTGGACCACTAGTCTGATCCAGCAAGGCTGTTCTTTTGCTTCATCTCAAATGTGCAGTGCCTTAGTGCCCCACTCTTGCAAATGTCTCTAGTCTGTGCTAATAGTTAAGCCCACCCACTTGCTCAAGAGGCTTGTGTAAGAGATCCCAAAGAGGGAGCTGGACCAGGAAGAATGGAAAAATCTCTCTACCTCTGCAATCTGCATGCTGGTTGTATGTCCTAGTAGCAGGGGGGGTCCTTATTTCTCACCTCTGGAGCTAAGGGCGAGATTCAGGACAGGAGGAATTTGATTATGTTCACATCATGGCTCTGCTATAGGGTGGATGGGAAGGAAGCACCATTTGAGGGTCACCTAGAGCAGAAGAATGAACTTCAGGGTCTACACAGGGGCTTGCATGACGCCAAAGACTCCCGGCTCATCCGACCTCCACGCAACGGTATCATTGGGCACCTCCATGCCTGTCCAGAGGCCCCTCCAAAGGTGAGTTAGTCCGTCCTTCGTGGTGTTTTTCACGGACACGGGCACGCCAGAGCCCACGCATGCTGGTTTTCTGTCTGTTTCCTGTCTTTTCCTCTGCAGCTTCAGGATGCGACTTTGCAAGAGGAGATGCCGCCCAGTGACAGCTTAACTGATTCAGTGACTTCTCAGCACTTTGCAGGCAAGTTTATTGAGGAGGGGGGCAGGTATCTGAAGGAGCACATGGTAGAAGGTGATCACTTTTCTCAGAAGAGCCTAGTGATGGAAAGATTGGTTTAAAAGCTCAGGGTTGCTTGGCACTTCGATCACCATTTAAGACTAGGGAACCAATGCTGTGCTTATACAAAAGAAAGCACACTTAGAATTGTAGAATTGGAAGGAGCCTTACAGGCCATCTAGTCCAACCCCCTCCGTAATGTAGGGGCAGCCTAAAACATCCATGATAAGCATCTGTCCAGCTACTGCTTAAGAACTCAGTGAACTACTCAGACAGAATCCCGCCCCCCCGATATCTTGTGATATTGTTCTACACATAGTTTAAAGCCATTACTGCAAGTCCCATCCTCTACTGCCAACAGGAACAGCTCCTCCTCCAAGTGACAACCTTTCAAATACTTAAAGAGAGCAATCATGTCCCCTCTCAACCTCCTTTTCTCCAGTTCCTCAGCCTTTCCTCATAGGGCTTGATCCCCATGCTCTGGATCTAGAGAGCCAGTTTGGTGTAGTGGTTAGGAGTGCGGACTTCTGTCATGCCGGGTTCAATTCTGCACTCCCCCACATGCAACCAGCTGGGTGACCTTGGGCTCCCCACGGCACTGATAAAACTGTTCTGACCGAGCAGTGATATCAAGGCTCTCTCAGCCTCTCCCACCTCACAGGGTGTCTGTTGTGGGGAGAGGAATGGGAAGGCCATTGTAAGCCACTTTGAGCCTCCTTCGGGTAGGGAAAAGCGGCATACAAGAACCAACTCTTCTTCTTCATCGCTCTCCTCTGCACCCTCTCAATTTTGTCCATGTCCTTTTTGAAGTGAGGCCTCCAGAACTGTACACAGTACTCTAGGTGCAGTCTGATCAATGCAGTATACAGTGGGACCATAGCATCTTGTGATTTTGATGTGATACCTCTGTTGATGCAGCCCAGAAGCGTATCTCTCATGCAGCAAAAATGCTTTTCATTTTTGTGACCCAGATGTAGAACTCTGCACTTTATTGAAGTTCAGCTTGTCCCCATTTGCCCACTTTCCCAGCATGTTCAGATCTCATTGAACGTTCTATCTTCTGGGGTGTTCACTACTCCTCCCAATTTGCTGCCTGCTAATTTAATAAGCAGTCCCTTCACCTCCTCATCTAGATCATTCACAAAAATGTTGAAAAGTACCAGACCCATTACCAAGCTCTATGGGCATCTAAGGATCATGCATATCATGGATTTCCCAGCATCTGTGGGCCCTGCGGGAACTTCCAGCATTCCGCAGGGCCTGCAAGATGGAGCTCTTATGCCAGGCTTATGGTTGAGGCCAGGCAGAAAGGAAGATCAGCCCCCCCCCCTCACAAAATGGCGGTAGCGAGTTCCATTAGCACCCCTCCACCTCCCTTTTAGATGGGGATGTTGATGTTGGGTTTAGACTAGGATGCGTTTTGCTGCTACTTGGTTGGTAGGATTTTTTACTGTATTCGTTTTATTGGTTTTAAACAAAAGTGGGGTTTTTAGATGACCCACCTTGAGCCTTCGGGCGGAGGCGGGGAATAATAGTAATAATAATAATAATCTTTAAAAACCAAATTTTGGCCATGTGCTCCCCTACCTTGGAGCAGGGCAGTGTGGGTAGACATTTCCCAAAGTGGGTCTGAGTCTTCCCATTTTGCCTGTGGAAACAACTCCTGCCCCCACATTGTTCTGTAAGCCTTGGAGAGAAAACTCAGGTCCCCAGTTTTTGCCTATCTTCCCTTCCAGAACTAATAGGATTTCTTGTGTAGGGGCCTTGATAGATGAAAACCTGCAAGGTTGGCAGGATTAAACTGTCTCCTCCTCCCCTGCATTTGTAACGGGAATTAGGCATCCCTGAAAGGTACTAGTTAAAAACTCTGCAAGGGTCACTGATCAGTCTTATTTTTGTGCATTTTGTGCCACGTTGCTGATAACTCTGCCCCCACCTGTGAGGCTCCCGTCCAGAGAAGTACTGCTGAGGACGTCCTCACAATTCATTGTGAACTTTGACCGAGGGCCACAATACCCATACACTGACATGCTGGGTCCTCCTTGTGAGGAGATGCTAGCCTGCAAGGGCGGTGTGGTGTGGCTGCCTTCTTTCCCCTGAGGAGACAGGAAGAGGATTTGTTTTATCCTTACAGAATGGTTCTTTAAACTAGTTGCAGGTTACATTCATGCGTAATGCATAGCTTCTATATATTTAGGCTTGGATTTATGGAGCAATGTAGGATTAAATATTAAGTATCTGTTGAGAAGAGAGGAAGCAGCGGAGGCCTCATTAAATGGGCATTACTTATTGATACGTGGAGACTGGGAGATGGGGCTCCGGGAGTATTTAAAGGGATGCCAGCCGGGGACAGATTGCCAGGGCTAGGCTTGCAGCTCAAGGTAGTGAAGATGGAGAGTCCCGGGCTGGATTTCCTGGCTCTTCCCTTGGACAAAGGACTCCAGGCGGCAGTAAGGGCTCCGATGCCCAGAGGAGCCTTCTCACTGAGGGAAGTGTGTCTGTGTTGTTACTTGAGCAACTTGGGGAGAAGGAACTCTCTCCAGGACCCCTGTCTTATTATTGTTGTGTCCACAGTATGTAGCTCTTTGACACGGACCCTGGACAGCGGCATTGGCACCTTCCCACCACCAGATTACTGCAGCGGGATGCCCTGTAAGAGCGTGCCTAAGTTAAGGCCCCGGCTCGACCCTCAGCCATCTGGCTCTTTCCCAGTTAGGGGGCCCCCTCCTGTCACCAAGGTGCCCCGCAAAGCCCGGACGCTGGAGAGGGAAGTGCCCAGTGCCGAGGATCTGCTGGGGCCCAGCAAGCACCAGAGCATGCCAGCTTTTCATGGGATCTTAACCAGCGCTGAGCCCTCCCTCGGGCATCGGGATCGCAGAGGCTGCTCAGGAGGTACGTCCTCTTTTTCAAAGGAGAGGAAGGGATTAGCCAAGGAGGGGCCGGCGTCCAGCCAGTGGGGATTTCTAAGCTCTTGGTACCAAGATTGTTGAAAAGAAGAACTGCAGCCTGTGCTTTTATGTTTGCTGCCTACAGGGACGTTGGTCCCAACCTTCTCGGATTGCCGTACTTTGGTTGGGGCCTCTACTTCTTAGTGCCCCAGGTGTCTCTCCCATCACAGTGACTTTATTTTATTTATTCACATTTATATACCACCCTCCCCAAAGGCTCAGGGTGGTTTACATGGAACCGAGAACTATACAAGAAACCATACATATAAATAACTATAACATTAATATTACTAACTGATGATAACAGGGTAACAGAACAACATTAAACAGTAATAATACAAACAGGTCTGGGAGCAGAATGCCTTGATGGATTTCTGGGGGGTGGGGTGGGAGGGGGCAGGGGCCCTGCAGATGTTGTTGGTTGTGCCTGGCCTCAACCAAATGCCTTGGCCCCTGCTTAACAAATCTGGGGATGGAGTAATTAGCCCCTGGGGCTGAAGGCCACATTACTCGAAAGTCCCTTTGAGCTGGAGGGAGGCTCTGGGCCTCCAGTGGCCTCTCTGTTGGAAACCCTTAAGGGTCCAGAAGCCTTGTCCCATGTGGCCTGTGAGAACTGTGCCTGCAGGACACCCATGCTGTAGAGGGGGTGTTTCCTGTCGATGGTATTTCAGTTCTGGTCCAGTAGCTCTTTGGCTGGCTCTGGTGAAGCGTGGCATGAGCAGTAGTGCAGGAGGGCAAAGAAGAGACTGATGCGGTGACAGGAGCCAGGGACTCTTTTTCTCTGACTTGGCTCTTGTGGGATCACCGTCCTAATTGCCATTGGTGTTCTGGCTGATGACAGCTGGTCCGCCAGGCCAAAAGGGAAGCAGCCTCTTCTGCCACTGGAACTTCATGATGAAAGGCTGCACCTATTGAATGCCTTCTTGATATCAGTTCAGATGTAGCCGTTCTCAAGATAAAGAGGATGCTGCTGGGTCAGGCTGGGTCCAACATTGCAGCATGCGTTCCCGCACACTTGAGGAAGAGGCACTGGAGCATTTCTAATTTTGTGACTAGAAGACCCTAATTAGAACAACTTACCTTGGGCGGGTTGCCTTTTACGTGCATTAGAGTCTGTGTGGTGGTGGTGGTGGTGGGAGGGTGTGTACGTGGGATCCCTTTCCAGTTCCTTCCTGCTGTGTCCTTCAGAGTGGCCCTTGCACTGACAAGGCCCAACTGTTTCCCTTTCACAGATCTCTGCAGTGCTCCCAGCAAGCCAAAGCACGTCCAGCAGAGCAAGAACTGGACTTTCCCCAATGCCAAAGCATCTGCCGGCACGGATCCCTTTCTCGGCGCCTCTGGCAGGATGGAGGGGCTTCATGGGTCTGCAGTGGTGAGGACGGGGGAGAGGAACAGCATCAGTTGGGACTCTTATCCTGAGCGGGTTGAAGGGACCCTATCTAGGCCTTGCAAGGGGTGTGGGGAGGGGGAAATTCTGCTAGTCTTCCACCGTGACCTGAGGGCTTGTAAAGCATCACCTTGCTAGCACCAGGGGTGAAGTGTGGCAGTCTCCACAGTGACAGATGGTGTTGAGCATTGCTGCATTTAGGAATTGAGGAAGAGCAAGCCTGGCTATGTTAGGGCCAGATCATTGGAAGGGTTCAGTATGTCGTGTTCCTTTAAAGGAGCCCTGAGGACATGGCCCTGATTCTAGGACTGGGGCAGAGCACAGTTGACATTTCCCTGATGCAGAACAAGCCCAGCCAAGTTGCAATTAGCCTTATGGCTCTGTGTGGTTTGCCCCAGTGGGTTGGTTTGGGGCTGGGGAAAGAGCACTCTTCTCCCCTTGGCCTGCAGTGACAGTCCAAATCTGAGGCTTCGGGTACCATCTTATTTAAAAGAAAAAGGGGAAACCGCTCTGAAATCCATACGTGAGCACCCAAGACCAGGGGTAGTCACTGCGGCCCTCCAGATGTCCATGGACTACAATTCCCATGAGCCCCTGCCAGCATTTGCTGGCAGGGGCTCATGGGAATTGTAGTCCATGGACATCTGGAGGGCCGCAGTTTGACTACCCCTGACCCAGACCTTGCCTGGCTTGATCCTAAATTCTGCTTGCAACACCTCGCAATTGGGGATCTGCAGGGATAGAAAGAATGCTGTGTAAAGCCTGCTTTGGAAGCTCTGCTGCCTAAGCAGGCAGCAGATTTACTCTGAGGTTTACAAGATCGAGATAAAATACATTTAGTCTGTTTTTCCTACAGATCTTTCAATATTTTTTTTAGATACCTCCATTGGTATGGGTTCATGAAGCTGGGAGAGGGCTACACACCCTAGTTTTCTTATAGTGGAAAAATAATTTTCCTGCTATGAACCTGTGGATGAGAATGGCACGGGGGCTCACTGTGGACAGTTCTGGTGCAGTAGGAGAGAATCTGCTTGGCAGGCGTGTAATTTCTCTGCTCCCCTTCCATCTTGTCTGTATGTGACATGAAACTCCAGTGTAAAACACTGCTGAGCAAGTCATAGGGACAACTCAAGCAAGTTCAGGTGCCTGTTTGAGGCCAAGCGACTGTTCTCCACCGCTTTCTTAAGAGTTGCAGATTGGAACGGGGACAGAGGCCCAGCCTGTGCTGATGGAGCTTCGCCTGCCTCTGACGTGTGCCGTTTCTGCCAAGGCTTTTGGCTGAGCTGCCCCACCTCCTTGTTGTCTCTCTCTGCAGGGTTCAGCTTGCAGCGTCGTGGAGAGGAGATGCACCTCATCAGATGGGCCTCAGGCTTCACCAGCCTTCAGTACCAGCAGCAGCCGCACTCCCAGCGCTTCTGATGTGGGCGAGGAGGTCAGCACAGAGGCCCACTCCAGGGATACAGGCCCAGAAGGCCAGCCGGGCCTGGAGAACTCCGAGTCCCTCAGTGACTCTCTTTACGACAGCTTGTCCTCCTGTGGCAGCCAGGGCTGAGCGTGGCAGGGGATGGCGCCACATGCTCCTACCTGGTGCTTCAAAAGGCCCAGCTCTGTCTCCGGGATTCTGCTGGAGTCTCCCAAACCAAATCTTGGCCCTGCACCAGAATACGATTGCGTCTTCCACACCCAGCACTCCTGTCTGTCCCAAAGCAGGAACTTTATTAACCAGGGCACCTGGAGACTTTTCTGTTGAGAAAAGGGGTGAAGGTCAGAGAGAGGAGGTGTGAGGGGAACAGGAGCCGGTCCTATCGTGTTTGCTCCTGCTGGACAGTATCAGATCCGCTTAGCTCTGGAATCCTGCACTACTTTCTGAAGCATGGGGGTGGGTGGGAGGGCAGGATCTGCCTTGCCTTGCCAAGCACTTGGCCAGCTCAGGGGGCTTGTAAATTCACAGCGGGGAGGGAGGGAGGGATCCAGGCATCTGGGCTGCCGAGGGATTCTCCCGTGAGGAATAGGCCATCCCAGGGAACAGACATCCACTTAAAGTTTCCACCAACTCAATTATTCTGGGGCTGGTGTAATTTGCTGGTTGGGAGCAGGAGCCAACCTCAGAAAGGAGAACAATCCCATATCTGCCTCTGCAACAGCTGCCTCGCTTTTACCTCATTGGCTGTGCAACCTCTTGCCTAAGCGTATTACTTAAGCTCCTCTGCTTCTCGACAGTCAGCGAGTGCATAGGGCTTTGCCAAATTCAGGATTTCCTTCCCGAGGGGGAGGGGGGAGAGGGATGTCTTCAATCCACCCCTTGTGCTGGAGAGTCATGGCTGTCGGAGGGCACCAAGCAGAAGGTGGCAGCCAAGGAGAAGCGTTTCGAAGGACAGTGTCTCCACCTCACCGTCTCCCCTGACGCGGTTGCCTCCCAGCAGTCTCTTGGTTTGCTGGGATCAAGCTTCCAACTTGATGGACTGGTTCCTCCTTCCCAGCACAACCAACTAGCTACCTTAATCCGGTCTCCCTGGGTCCTAGAGCTAGCCTGGGCTCAGGATGGACTGTTGGGTCCCCACGCCTTCCCTGTAATGTTTTTTAACGTTAAGTTCTAAATGTTGCAATTTAGTTTTCTGCAGAGTCATGCCACCTCTTCTGTCCTTTCCCTGTTTTTCCAGTGGGAGCCTTGCGGGCTCCCTCCAGTGGTGCTATTTTGCTGTGTACAGGCCTTTCTCCTTAGGAGACCCTCTTTGTTGTCCTTTTTAATTTTTTTTTAAGAAATTAAGATGTCTTTTGCTCTTCTTATTTATATAAGTTATTGTGAAATGACGCTGTTTGTTGTCTTTGCTCTCCCAGAAAATAAAGGGGAAAAGAGATTGAATGTGTGGTGTTCAGGCCTTGATGCACTGTGTGCTCCTTTCCATCTTGTTCAAGTACTCCCTTTGGTGCTGCAGCTGCATGTGGCATGGGCTTTCTCTCCTCTAATGGTGGCTTAATTCTTCAAGGCACACTTGCGGTCCTGTGTGGGAATCACAGAACTGGGGCAGGGGGTGGGCACACAGCCACTCTCTTCGGTTGAAAATATCCAGAGTCCAGAATGGTGGGTTTTTTTCAGCCTCTGAGCAGATGCAGGTGTCAAGCCGATGTAAAAAGATCAGATGGACGGACTCTTTGGTGGAACTGAGATCCTAGCATTATAGTGGGATTTGCTGTTCTCTTGCCTCCTCTGCTTTAAGCGCTTTGGTCATGGTCAGAGTAAGTCACATACCAAACTCCCCCCCCCTCCCCATTGGGAGATGGACACTGAACAATCATTCCTGAAACAAGTTGGTGCCTCAATGAGGACCCAGACAGCAGGCTCTCAAATCTTTGTGAAAGAGAGGTCCATTTCAGCAAAAAGAAGAGGGGGGCAGCTTAAATTCACACTCATGTTAAATTACATACAGTAATAAAAATGCTTTTGTGTAGGATATTGTTTTTAGGAAGAAGACTGGGCACCTATTCAGTGCCTTCTTCCTTTTGGGTAAATAGGTAACTGCTCTTTCCCTCGCAATAACCTCTGCCTTACTGCAACTACTCAACTGCACCATGTAGTTGCCAGATACTTCATTGCAGAGGCCTTGCATCACCATCCCACACAGCCCTCCCCTGTGCTTGTAAGGGCTAGGGTTAGGCCAGTCCGTAGAGATTAAGGCAAGCCAGACAAAATGGGGATGGCCAGAACTCAGCAGCTCTTCTGCTGCTGCCTTTTCATCTTTCTGGGCTTGTGTCTTAGTCCTGACCAAGCTGTACAGGCATGTCCTCTGTCTAACCCCTACTCCATCACACAGGCATTCAATGCAGGATACCATTTTAATGCAGATTTCGCTTTGTAATTAAGTAACTCCGCTTCACGTTACTACCAGAGTTGGAAGCAGTCCCCCTGTAAAGGGAGGCTAGGAATCAGGAGTAGCCGAGGGAAGTTCAATAGCTACTGCTGGTGAACCGACATAGATGGTGTCTTGCGTCCAGAGCAGAGGGCTTTCCCCACTGAAATGCTTGTGCATGCAAATGCCCTCCAGGCAAGAGAAGGCTGCCACTGCAAACACTAGAATGGGTCCCACAGAGAGTCTCACCTGGGGTAATAAACAAGCCAGCAGCATAGTGGGTGGAACACATTCAAGGGGGTGGTGGCAAGCCAAACACCACAGTGGTATCCTGACCCCATTGCCAGGAAGCATTTGGCAGTGGCTTCAGTCCATCAGAGGGAGGGGCAAATTCAGTTAAGAAACTGTTGCCTCAGCCTGCGGCCTTTGGTATTTAACATCTATGTTGGACTGACTTGGAAGTCGATGCACAGATGTCACTCCATTCCCTGCTCAGTTTGTGCTTGGGGGGGCAAGTTGGATGCGGGTCCCATCGACAGCTGAACCCATGCGAGTCAGCACTATCTCTAGCCAGGGGTACAATTAGTTATGAAGTGGTGGGATTTTGCAGAATATGGCTGGGAAGCACAGCTGTGTACACACCCACTGTCAGCCCCACCTATTCAGGAAACCCTCCCAGGGCCATCAAAAACCCCCAGTTGAGACAGCCTGATTTAGATCAGCAGATCACCTGCATCCCTCCTTCAACATTCTTAGAAGGCAGCGTGGTTAAAGATGCCCAACATCAGCTACCGTCCTAAGAGACCAGGGCAGGGAAGGAGGTCTCATCCCATCAATCTTCTGTTCCGTCATTTGTTGATCACCTCCAGAGTGCATCTCTGCTCTCTTCCCCTTACCAGGACAATCATAGCAGCTCTTCCCTGCTTGTCTTGCACCTAAGTTTGCCAAGACAGTATTCAGCCAGTCCTCTGGAAATATAAGGCACTCTTCAGAGCATTATCAGTAATGGGTTGCTTCTTTAAAAGAGTCTTAATGCACTCGCTTGCCCTTAGCTGTGTGAGGATCCGCAAATCAGGCTAGAATCAACGGCCCACCCCGGAACATGCCCAAGCCCGGCATATGCAAAACACAGGGACTACACAGCAAATGGAAAGAGTTCTGAGAGCAGGGTCACCCTGACAACTCCCAGACCCCCGAAGACAAGTTTTGGCAGCAGGTTCGCTTAAAAGCAGAACTGAAAGTAGAGGGTAAAGGTTAAAGTTTGAGGATTTTTATTGTAATCTTTTTGTACAAAGTAAGACAATGTAGATATATTTCTGAATCAAACACCTTTTCTTTTAAAACCCTGTCTCTTCACAGTTTGAGTAAAGAATGCAGCCAGAACTGGAAATCCAATGACAGAGTTTACTCATTACTATATTAAAACCTGTTAGACAAGGTCTATGAAGTAGATTTTGTGAAAAAAAATTACTTCTTGGCACTGGTCTGGGGGGAGGGGGAGGGAGAAGAGAAAGAAGAACTCCATTATCCCAAGCAAGGGCCGTCAGAGTCTGGCTTCAGGGGCCAAGGGGCAAAAAGAAACAGAATGTGCCCTCCCTGCCGAGAAAACCTCCGAAAGGCCCCTCCGTGTGCTTGTGCACAGAGCCGTACGAACGCCGAGGGTGCAGTTCCTGCCTCAGTATGCAGAATGCACTACACAGTGGTCAGCTGCCTTCTCCGCTTAGAGCTCGCTCCCAGAGCTGTGTGCCCAAACGCTAAAGACAAAAGGGCAGCCAGACTGACACTGTTACAATGGCCAGGTCTCGCGCTTTCAGCAGGCCTCACTGTGGCCCCCTGCGCTCTGCTGGGCTTGAGGCCCAGAGTCCCAACAGCAGAGACAATCTAAGTGCTTGGATCTGAAGGTTAGAAACATCCAGGCTGCATTTTTGACAACCCTGTCTCACTTGTGGGGGGAGGGGTGCTACCCAGCAGCAGAACTACGTAAGCACTGCCTCCTAGCTCTGACGGACCGCCAAGGGAGTTCTTCCTGATTAGCCCCTAGCACTTTGCCTCCCTGTCCGGCACAGCCTCCGAGGGAAGCTGCCTGTATGACCCCAGTCTCTCTGAGCAGCCATGCACCCCAGCTGGATTTGTTTTCAGGCGAGCTGTTCATTTTTAGTGGTTGAAGAAATGCCTGCAAGGGCTGTCTCTCTCCCCCACTCCATCTACTCTCGTACTATGTGGGGGAAGGGAGAGCAGGGGGAACTGAAACTACCCAATACCACCTAAGCAGAAGGGGAGGAATGACAGTCCCTGAAGTTTATGCCCGTTGGTACAGCAGAGGGGGAAAGCCAGACTCTAGCAAGAGGGTCAAGCCAGATCATTTCTTTTTTTTAAAAAAGCTCCGAAACCAGGGGGGGGGGGAAATCCAGGTTCTACAAAGTATGAAAATGTCACAGATCTCATTCACACTGAACAATGCGGGCACCTTTAATACAAGTCAGGTCGAATGGAAGCAAGGAAGGGGGGAAGGGGAGGAGAAAAGGGGACTCCGTGTAGGCGTCCAGGGTTCCTTCACTTCTCTTTCTTCTTCTTGTTGCTCTGAAAAGAACAGAATGCTTCATTACTTCAGAGCACACTGGAACAGCCTCAAGAGCAGAACCCGCCTCTTGGTGTGGAAGGGCCTCGGTCAATATCTGGGCCCTACCTGGAGGGCATCTTTGACTACCTGATTCATCAGGAGGAGGCAAACCTTTTATGAAGAGGACCCACAAGCAGTAGTTCTGGATGGACTGATGCTAGGTGTGTGCATTCGTTTTACTCAAACCACACAGACACAGACACAGAGGTATTCAGTATTTTCTAAGCCAAACAAAGATTCTATGATCAGTTCCGGCTACGGATATTTATATAGTTGACATGAATAAGAGCCAAACGTTTCCAAGTCGGCGGAAGCAAACTGGACCACTGCAATGGCTGCCGGCCCTTTACACCTAGCAGCTTGACCGCTCCACCCATTCATCTCCTTTTACTTCCCCCTCTTCCAAAAAGAAGGAAGAGAAACTGACCACTGTAATGGCTTGCAGCCATTCTAGCCTTATAGCAGGTGGGGTGGAGTTGAAAAATTTGGCTTTCCCATCTTAATTCCAAATCTGAGTACTGCACCTGGAAATACTGGTATTTTTGGGGATTCTATATACCTAACCCCCCCACCCCCAAATTGGTTTTGTTTTTTTGCATATTCCTAACAGGTACTGGTCAGTCATGGCCTGGGAGTTCAAGAAAAAGTTAAACCACAATCAAATTTTAATTTCTCTTAGGAAGACTGTTTTTAAGGCTTACTTGAATGGCTTGTCTAGGATGGAAAAAAAACCAGCCACCAGCCACTTAATGGCCTGACACACCCCATACTTGTGTTCCTCATTATCTTGCCATCACATTTTTCTCCTGCCCGTCCTTGGAGGAATCAGAGCTGCAGCCACTGCCCAACCCCCCTCCAGTTGTATCTTCACAAGGAGATCACGGGTATGAAATACCAAGTGGCCATAAATCATACCCTCACCGTTTGTTTCCTGAGGCTATAAACCTGGGTCCCCTTTGTCCTAGCCTGATACTCTAACAACCATGCCACGCTGATGGTCAAATGCAGCCTCAAAAGGGGAGGAGGGGGCTTTTTAGTGAACCTTCCTCACTTGGTTGCTTGAAGCTGCCTCTCATTTTCAAAACCCCTGTTTTAGATTTTCTGAAACTATGTGCATCACTAGTGCTTCCCAGAAAAGCAACTTCACTTGAATACTTGCATCACTCATTACAAACGAAGCCCCTTCCTTCCACCCAGGCATACAATGGGTGCTAGCGTTCCCTGCTGCACTGTGGCCTCCTGGGTGCTCCTGCTCCCCGCATCCAGCATGGGTTAAAGAGTGGCAGACTCTAATCATGATAGCCGGGTTTGACCCCCCTTCCATGTGCAACTAAGCTGGGTTGCCAACCTCCAGGTAGGGGCCTGGAGATGTTCAGGAATAACAATTGACCTCCAGGTATCATGTCCCCTGGAGAAAACAACTGCTTGGGAGGGCAACTGGCCTTCCTAGCCCACCCTGCTCTCTGGGGGCAGAGAGGGAAGGAAAAATGTTTGTCCAGTTGGGCGAGGAGTGCTGCAGTGTGATATCCTCTGAGCCCTGCTGCTGTGGAGCCGGCCCTTTCCTCCCTCCCACCCAGCCGTGCACCTTGCTGCTCCCAGGAGGCTGGGAGAGTGGGAACCAAGCCACTGCAAAGCAGGCCCTTTCCTCCCTGCTCGCAGGAAGAGGGGGAACGAAGGCACAGCAGCCCTTGCCATGGTGAAGGCCCCTTTCTTCCTCCCTCTCACCCCCAGTCTCAGGTTGGAGGGAGGCAGAGCAGAGGATGTGCTTGCTGCCACAGGCTGGCTCTCTTTTCCCCCAGCTCTTGGCTTCAGGTAGGCAGGCCAGAGGGCTGGCACCAATCAGGGTAGCCCAGCCAGAAAAGCTGGGCTACCACAGTGCTGCAGAGTGCAGACAGCTGCCCTCCCCCAGCTTCCCCAGGAGTCCTGAGAGTGCAGTGGCCCAGACATGGGGCTTGGTCACCAGGACTACCACAGTAGGCCTCCTCCCCAGTTTACCTGCTGCCAGCTCCTCCTCCTCCTCCTCCAAAGTGACTGGAAGTAGGAGTAAGGAGGGGTCATACCTCCACTGAGGGCCAATCGCATAGGATATGTGTTGTCCGTATACCTGACGATTATGGCTAAAGATTGGTGCTTAGGCATCCCACCCATAATCCTAGTGTTGTACTTGGAATGAGCCACTCAAGAACACACGCTCTGTGCAGGATGTGGCCTACTGCCAACATAGGCAAAACCTACTTGGCCTTCTGCACCTCGGCTAATAGAGCCGCGCACAAGACTTTTGGGTATCTGCTTATCAGTCCAGCATTTCATGATAACTCCTTATTTGTTCCACAACCAATGTGGCAAGATTCACTCCTGCTGACCACAGCTGTGAGGGCAGACTCACCTCATTCATGCCCATGATGGTCATGAGCTCTCGGAAGATGCTGATGAAATCCAGGAAAAGATCCACACAGTGCCTAGACGGAGAGAGAGAGAGAGGGACAAGGATGGGCATCAAAGAGCACACACTACAGCCCCGAAGCATCACAGCAAAAACAAAAGGAATCCTGCCAAATCAGGGCCCCCATCCTCTTGCACTTAAAAGGCGTACTTCAACACATCATGCCCCTACCACACTTCTGCTATAGAGATCTTGTTCCTCTCCTTAACTTGCTTTGCCGCATCTCACTTCAAGCCATTCTTTCTGTGTCATCCACAACCAAAGACACTAAAGGCTCTTTTTGCGCCTGTTTCTAACTGAACTCTGTATTAAGAAAGGCTACCTCCCTCCACTCCCTTTAAACTTCTCATATCTCATTCCAGAGCGTGCCCTCCTCTCTCCGCCACACTGCCCTGAACAAAGCCTTGGGCTGGACCATTCAACTGTCACTATTCTGCGAGTCCCCGTACTCACCAAATGTAGTCCCCGTCTCCCCTCTCAGCCTTCTCAATGATGAGCTGAGTGTCAAACAGCACGAAGCCACACATGATCATGAGTCCAATGTAGAGGTTAGCCTGGAGCAAGGTGATAAGGGCGCATTAGCCAAGAATCGTCATATTTAACTGCTACCAGCAGTCAATCCTATCCCCCTGGCAGCCTTTTTGCTAAGTTCTGGTCTCCAGGTTATAGTTTGGGCCATCGTTTCACAGGAATACCCAACACTTGCAAGGTACTCGCTGACTGCCATGCCCAGTAATCGGAACATTTATTCTGAAGGCGGCCTGCATGGCTACAAATGTGTGCCTGCAAGTACTCGGCCATTTGGAAACAGAACAACATTTCAATGGTCAGAGGATGGAGCTTCAGTGCTGGGCAGAACTGTCTGCCCTTACGGCTAGCAGAACTGTGCACCAGAAGTTTCCAAAGCTGGAATTCACCCGGGGGGCTAAAGGAGTCTGCTTTTACAGCATGATTTGGGTTTACCTGGTGCAGGACTGTTTTGATATAAAGTTCCAGCAGTTCTGCCTTTCTTGCTCTAAAAAGGAAAGCTGAGGCGAAGTCAAACTCACCCCAACCGTTATTAAACTGGACACTAATCTCGGGCAGGTTTGCAAGCTCCCTGCTGAAAGAAGCCCTTGTATTGTGCTCCTATTTCTGGCCCTCAAAAACCAACAGACTGAAATCAAGCTGTAAGTGACAACCTCTTCCTGAGAGCTTGGAGTCAGTGCTGGTATGCTCCAGCTACGGTACAGTGACTTACTGTGAAAAGCCATGTGGAGCCCAGGAACATATTGATCAGGGAGAAAAAGAGCATCAGAAGGAGGCCCGAGAACAGGAAACCTAACAAAAGGAAACAGAAGCATGATGAGTAATGGGTAAGAGGCTGCAACAGCCTCTTTCTCAATCCAGGAGGGATCTGACAGCTCCTCTGGAATCCTTACCTCCCAAGTACAGGTAGGCCCGGCGCTTAGCAAAGAGGGCACTCAGGGAGAAGCAACTGAAGATCACAGCTGTGCCCAGGAAAGCAGTTGGGATGATGCTGAGTGGAGAGAAAGGACATTATAAGAAGGATTCTAGGTCCCCAAGTGTGGCTCACAAAACTCGGACCACGTGCCAAGCAAAAAACTGATCATTTGCAGGGCTTGGGAGCTGATACCCAAAAAAGAGGTGCTCCAGTGGGTCTGAGAACTTAGCAGGCAAACTGTGGCAGGGGTGACAAGGCTCAATGGCTGGAATTTTAATCTATAGACTATGTACTGAAAAAAAGAATATCAGGAATAACTTGTGTGAATTACAGAGGAAATTACTAAAAGTTGGAAAAATGTATATGCAATTAAGGTAGCTTGTTTTAAATTCAGGTGTACATTATATTAGCCCTTATCTGGGTAGCTGAGGGTCACCTCATCTCATCAGATTTTGGAAACTAAGCAGGGTTGGCCCTGGCTTATATGTGGATGGGATACCTTCAGGGGATACCAGGGTAATGATGTGGAGGCAGCCAATGGCAAGCTGCCTCGGAACCTCTCTTGCCTTGAAACCCCATGGTTGCCGTCATGCAGTCAGCTGTGACCCACAATTCCCTGCAAGCTTGATGTAGCACTGTAGTGTGGGAGCGGCTAGGAAATGAAGACACTACTGCCTCTTACCTGGGGTTGATGGCAATGACCATCTTCAGCAGAGGACCCAGGTTAACTCCTAATGAAGACAAAGGAAGAGTCACCTGCATGAATACACAATACTTGCACGTATCTGGAAGGAAACATCTGACTTACACATGTGGACCCTTTATGATGCAGCAAAAGTGCTCTTTACAGGAACAACTAAAACTCACGTACAGAGAATTGCATAAGCAACAGCAGGGCTAGATAAGCCTTTCTCAACTTTTCTTGTTGAGAAACCCCTGAAATATACTTCAGGGTCTGAGAATCTCCAGAGGTGGTAAGATTCTGCAGAATATAGTTGGGAAGCATAGCTGGGAATGTGCCCATCCGAGGCGTCTCCTCCTCCCACCCCCCTCCAGGGCCATCAATGGCCATTTTGGGAGGGGGGACAGGTTGACACGACCATTAACGGTCATATCACTCAATAAATGTTTAACAAAATTTTAAAATATATTAAAAATAAATTAACTCCTACTGATTCAGGAAACCCATTCAGGACCATCAAGAAACCTCAGAGATTCACAAAACCCTCACTGAAAAAGTCTGGGCTAGATAACAAGGATTAAGGGTCACCACATAGCAACTTAAACTAGTATCATTAAGGCTAACAATCCATCGATACTCATAGCAACACCAATGGATTGTGTTATTCTAGCCGGCCGTCTCTACAACACACCCAAGTGCAAATCCCCACTCCTGTAAAAAGGAAGCTTGCTAAGTAAACGTGGGCTGGCCACGTGGGTCAACCTACGTCACAGGGCTGCTGAGGTCAAAATGAAGAATGAGGAACCCATGGACCTCTGGGGCTAAAGGTGAACTGGATTCCAGGTAGTGGATGCACTGGCGGATGTAACCAAGCAAGGCCAGTGGGAGGTGAGTGGCTCCTTTGCCTCCTTGTTGAGAATTTGGGAATCCCATCTGGGAGTCCGGTGCCAGGGAACCAAATCAACCGGCCCTTACAGCTGCATTATCCTCAACAGGCACCACAACCACCACCGAGCTGCCGAAGCAACAGCAGCTTCCACCTAGAGGCTAATTTCAAAGTACCTAAATACAAGCCGTCTGCCACATCTGTGGAACCTCCCGTACTTGGTGGAGGGGTTATAGTGGTTAAGAGCGCCAGTCTCTAATATGGAGACCTGGGGTTGATTCCCTGCTCCTCCACATGCAGCCAGCTGGGTGACCTTGAGCTAGTCACAGTTCTGCAAAGCTCTCTCAGCCTCATCTATCTCACAGGGAAGGGAAGGGAAGGTGTTTGTAAGGTGCTTTGAGACTCCTTCGGGTAGAGGAAAGCAGCCCATAAGAACCGGCTCTTCTTCTTGTACAACTCACTGACTTTGCTCAAGTTTCCACCCCACTAGTGAAACTTTCTCATTAGGCTGCTGGTCGGGTTGGGCACTTCGGCCGCCAAAGCGACCATTCGTGCCCGAAACAGCCAGCACCGCAGTGCGCACGGGGGGGGGGGGGGGGGAGACAGGCACCGGCATGCTAGTCAGCGCATGCGTGCAGAGTGCCTGCGTGTGTGCACCGACTGGCACGCTGGTGCCAATGCCGCCCCCTCCCCCCTGCAGCACCGGCTGCTTTGGGTGCAAACAGCCACTTTGGTGGCCAAAGCGCCCAACCCTAGCTGCTGGTGCTTGATAAAACGGTTTATAAAATCGGGCCCCCATTCCTAGAAGATCATCAACACGTACCAGAGAGGAAGGCAAAGCCTGCCAGAATGCCCAATCGCTTCTGTTCCGTTTTCCGGCTGTGGGGTGTGGCCATCAGCCAGATCATAAGGCCAAGGGCTCCCAGACTAGTCAGCAGTCCAAACTGGAAGGAAGAACAGAGGAGGGAGATTAGCACAGACTGGATCCTGTGCATGATCTAGATGCTGCTGAGAGGGAAGCGGCAGAATCTAACCCATGGAATTTATTTGGCAGGTCGATTTAGTCACAAGGTACAAGCCATGGAAGGAGTCCATGCCCAGCTCCTTTAGGCCCTTTTACTGAATTTTAACGGTTGGGCACATAGGAGTAAAACTGCCTCAAGATAGAGAGCTTAAAGCCGGGAGATACGTCTTAATTTACTGTTAAATGGATTACAGACTCTGCAGTGGCAATCATTGAAGAAGTATTTGAAAACGGGGAAAAATATACCAAGGAGCCCGTTCTGATTGCCCAGAAATTATATGATTTATACACCAAACAAGAGTGGCTGTAAGACTTATCATTTTGGCCTGCTGATTTCATTTTTCTCTTATCTGCGACATCTAAGGAAATAGATGGATGCAGTATTGATCTACTTGCTCTGTGAGAAGTGAATCACCTTTCCGCATTGTGGTCAACTAGTGCAAAGCACTGTAGAAACTGACGTGCATCTGTTTTCGTACTCTTGAAATGCAATATTAGAAATGCCTTTCAATGCACTAGACTGAGAATAGCTCTTGGCTGTTCTTCCACTGGTATAGAATGGCTCCCTATGGCTAGCATTCAGGGTTACTTCCCAATTTGTTTTGGAAGTAGCAGCCAATCACTATGCCCAAGAGGAAGCATCTCTAGGGAAGCTTTAAGGGACTATACCTAACATAGCTATGGCTAAGTCCCACAAATAGCAAAACAAGCGAAGACAGCAAGGGCCTAAGTGGTCTGAGGCCCACACATCTGCACAGAGGGCTCTTACCTGCACCAGCTGAGTCACCAGGTTGATGTAGGCACCAGCTGCTGCTACGAACATGCATAGTGCGAAGCTAGCATAGACCTTCTTCAGGTGCTGCTGGGTTGATGTGGAGCTGAATGGGTTAAGGAAGAAAAGTCAGTGCCATCGTGTCTCCCAACCCGAGAAACAACAGCTACTTGCCAGCCCTCAGACACCCGGCAACCTACATGGAGGAAGCAGTACTTGGTCTGTCCCAAATCACAATTTTAAGTGGCTCTGCCAAGAGAATCACATGTTCCAGAGCCTCTAGGACTGAGATGTTGTGTTCCTCATATAGAAGCAGAGAACCAGACAGAAGAAACAGAGAACCAGAGAGAGTGGTTGGAACCATCTCTATCTGGATACAGAGATTCTCAGGAGTCTGATGCTTGGTGGGCAACTGTGTTTCCTTTGCCCTACACAAGAGGTGGCCAAGACAGTGGCTCTCCATATGTGTATGGACTAGAATTCCCATGAGCCCCCTGCCAGCATGTCCTGGCAATGGCTCATGGGAATTCTAGTCCATGAACATCTGGAGAGCCACAGTCTGACCACCCCTGCCCTACACAGTACCACATACTGGCACCAGATCACTTTGAACATCTTTCCCACTCTGGACTTTGGCTTCCAAATGGTCTTTTCTAAATTGCTCTGTTTCATGACTATAAGCAGAGAGTGCAAAATTTGGTAGTGAACAGTGTTTTGAGTCTCCGCTTTTATTCATCCTCCGGGAAAGCAAATTTCTAATCTTCTAGGCTAAAGACAAACTCGAAAGTAAGGATTACTACCTGAAAAGGATTGTGTGCGCATGCATGTGAACAAGATGTGAAAATGCTCACAGAACTTGTACAAATGCCCTGTCCCTTCCAAAACCATCAGAAGAATAAATTATGCAAACAGGTGTGCATAAATACCAATTTAGCTGCTTAATCCACACTGTAGTAGCCATGGGGGGGACGGATGGACCCAGGAAGCTCATTATCTGGGGTAATTTTTTCCTGCATATCAGGCAATATGCGTTCCCGTTTCAGGAAAGCCTGATGTATGCTCTTCCAAGCTCCATCCATTATCTACATTTGGTGACAGATCCCACAAACTTCCAATCATCAAATTCCAGGGATCAGTTGATCTACCTCACCCCACCCATGACAAAACCACACCCAAAGTGGGAGGCAACCCAAATGTACACACTCACATGTGGGAGAATTTGAAGATGGCATCAAAATTAATGTTCCTGTTGAAGATGTCCATTGTGCTCTCTGGCAGATTGTTGCAATCCTCTTGTCAAAATAAGCTGAAGAAACAGGGAGCAAAAGCCACATCAGATGCGAAAACAGTGCTACTCCATGATACCTGCTGCTATCCCCCCCTTAGAGGTAGTGCTGTCCTTCCTGGTTGGCCAGATGACATTACACAACATGCTTTGGCCACCCAGAAAGGACCCACCATGAGAAGCAATCCAGGAACACCTGTGGTTTCACAGAACCTCTAGCCTCCTCTCTCAGTGGAGCTGTCAGCCATCTGTCAACAATCCTGATACCCCCCCTTAAATTAAGTTGGAGACAGTGTAACTACTCTTCAAACAAGTACAGTGTGGCTTCTTTTAACGTCCAAACAAGTCTTTAAGGACCGCACTCTCCATTGTAAAAGGTAAAGTCAACAGACCCCCACCTATGTCAGAAGATCCAGAATAAATCCTAGAACAGAGGCTTCAAGCAACAATCTCCATCCCAAGCCATTATACATCCACCTAGGCCCAATGATAATGCCATCCATCACAGACTAATTCTGCCCACAGAGTGTTAGACTAATCCAATCTCCGTTGTTGGAGGAAATATCTCTGCCAAAGATTCAGGCCTAATCAAGAAATGGGATGCTCAGTGCAGGCTGACCCGATTTCTCCTCCCCACCCCCACAGTCACGGATGAATGAGACTGTTGCCCCCCACTCTATACTCACCAACTGAAGCCCTGAGACGCAACCTACAAGAAGATTCCCTTTCTTGCTCCTGGTATGGAAGATCTAGAGGCTGAAACTGCTCTGCAGGTGCCCCAGCCCTCTTGGTATATATGGTGTAATTATTGCAGGCTGTTGCAAGGCTAACCCCAGGTTCCTGGGGAGCCAATGGACTCACAGGGGAACTCTGCTTCGCAACACAGCCGTTGGAAAGTCCTTACATTAGCATCCCTAAGGACCTCTCTCTCCAGGCAGGGCTAGAGCAGAGTCAGAGCCAGGTAGCCCTCACTGTCGGATGCTGTAGGCAAACATGCTGCTCCCAAACGCTCTGACTAGGAGCCCTCCTCCTCCTCCTACGGGTTGCATCAACAGGAACTGTTGATTTTGCCCACCCAGGACAACACTACCAACATATGATGATTCCCCCTTCCAACACCCTCTCTTAAGAGTTCTCATCCCCCCTGCTAGAGTTCGCTCTAAATCCCTGGGTGACAGCCAGGTCTGCAACCAGCACCTTATCTTCTCACCAGGCAAGGAAGGAATGGGGGTCCAACTTGCAGAACTGGATACAAAACACAAAAGCTGTGTATGGAACAGGCTGTACAAGTATACTGAACTATAGTGACCCTGTTCCCAAAAACCTGAAGTAAATCTTCCTAATAATCTTCTCATTTACATCCTGTTTGTAGATGGATTATTTTAATTTCTCAGTAAGTACATCAGTTATGAACTTGTTTCATTTCACTCCATCAAATACATATACATATTCCTAGACCTAATTTTTAAACAGCGTTCTTAATTTCAATACTCCAACATTAGCTTTTCTAATGACCATACACAGATTGCAAAGCACTCCAAGCCAGTAACTCATTTTGAAGAACAGCAGACCCCCAACTAGGGAGTTCATGTCATTTCGAGATGCTGGCTGAGCAGAGATCATATGAACAGTGGAATGGAGAATCAAATCCTGCCAAACAGAAAAGGCAAGAGCTGCCAGAAGGCTCCAAGAAATTGTGCATAGCCTATTAAGATCAGCTCTGCATTTAAGGCCTCCCCAGTTGCCAAAAGTTTACACGCAGAACAGGAAATATCGCATTCCAAAGACCCAACAGCACCTTTGAAATGGCGGAAGACACCTCACAGCAAATTAACTTGGGAAATCCACAGAGAAACACAACATGTAATTCAGGCTACAAGTAAACACATCACAACTAACATGGCAGCCTACCCCATGCAAGGTTTTTATATTTTGTATAAATACAGCTTTGCCTGTATCCTTCTTGTATTGCTTGTGGTCGGGACCTGCAAGCCAGGCTCGGATTGGCTGGCAGGAAAAGTTGGCGTTGTAACATAATAGGATTATGCAGCTATTACAGACGTATTAGTACAACATCTTGATAGGGTGACAAGCTGGCACCTCCTCCTGTGGCACAACAGTTGCTGAACAAAGACTGGCCACACATACGCCCACACGTACAAACTCATTCACAAGCCAAACAGAAGAGTGACTAATAACGAACATTGGCAAGCTCATCCTTCCTCCAAGGAGCTCTGGTGGGAGACTGGGGCAGTATTTCCTTGTTGCCACCCAGCAGGTCATGATGAAGGGAGGAGGAGAAGCTGACCCCCAAGTCCTAGGTCCCTCAATTTGCTTCAAGGCAGAGCATGGATTGGAACTTGAGAGGGCCAAACCCCAAGCCAGACAAACTCCCCTTGTGTCACTCTTTTTATGGCCATGTGGGATTACCAAACCTCCACCTCAGACAAAGGGATCTATTACTTGTAGGTCATCCCTACATCTGCTTTCCAGAGCCCATCCCTCTCAAGCGAGTCACATCGCAGCATACAAGTAGGTTCTAAATTATACCCAGCACAAAAGTGATCCAAGCCAGTGAATGCAAAGGTAACGTTTGGGGTCTTTCCTGTGGGTTTTAAGCCCAGGCATGATAGAGGTGGCATTGTCAGAAGGTAGAAGGACAAAGAATAAACGTGGGCCACTGGGAGTGCACCCGAGGCAGTTGCCACATGTGTGCTGCTGGAGTCCTTCTCAGTATCCCACCAAATTACAGCAAACTGGAGTAATTCCTACTGACACGTGGTAACATTTGGCAGCATTTCTGCTAACAGAGTCAATGTATTTTCACCCAGAGGGCTATTTCTTCAAATTTAACCTTTACCAAAGAAAGAAAAAAATCCTAGTTCATGGTCACAAACCACCAATTTACTAACAGTAGGGACTTTCTCAGTCACAATGCTCAGCCATTTTCCTTCCCACAGGCAAACTAGTTTCATGGAAGCTGGGACAACTATTACCAAAGCAAATTATTCCACAGTTCAGAAAGATGAATTATCTCCGTTAATAAGAAGTTACAGTTGTAACCTTCTGGAATTATATAGATTTGTGGCAGATGCTAAGCATCACACTCTTCTCTTCAAAGAGAGACATGAACTTTAGAAGTATTGCTATAGGGGACACCCTTTATCTCTTCACTATACTGCATCACCCAGGGGCTTGTGCTCTCCTAAGGTGCATGGAACCAGGTGTTCTATGCAATCTTCCAATACTGCTTTTCAAAAGCCAAACAAACTTTGATTCTTGTTAGATGTATAGGAATTTGTACTTGAAACCCCCATATTTGCGATATTTGTTTACACAACCAATTTGGTGTGGTGGTTAAGAGCAGTGGCTTCTAATCTGGCAAGTCAGGTTTGATTCCCTGCTCCTCCACATGCAGCCAGCTGGGTGACCTTGGGTTACTCACAGTCCTGTCAGAGCTGTTTTCAGAGAGCAGTTCTCTCAGAGCTTTCTCAGCTCCACCTACCACAACAGGGTATCTGTTGTGGGGAGTGAAAGGGAAGCGACTATAAGCCACTTTGAGTAGTGAAAAGCGAGGTATAAAAACCAGCTCTTCTTCAATATTCAAGGATGCTGGATTATCTCAATAGTTTTCATCTCATACTGAGCCTGGAACATCTGAATTTAGATCCTATTCCTACTCCTTAAATTGCTAAAGAAGTTGCACTTTAAAGACACAGATTCTGAGTTTTAGTCAAGATAATGGAACTTTTAAATTGATATTGACTGAATACAGAATCTGGGGCAAAAATCCTCTACACGCCATGTATTAGATTACATCCCAGTGTAAAATGAAGTTTACCAGATTTGTTGCAACTTCCCTGGAAGGAGATATGAAACAGTATGAGAAAAGTACAAATGCAGATATCTATTCAGCCTGGACCAAAACTAGAATTGTAGATCCAGATTCGGAGTTTATGCCATTTCAAGATGCTGGCTGAGAGAAGATCATATGACCAGTATCCTGGAATGGAGAATCAAATTCAGCCAAACAGAAAAGGCAAGAGCTCCTAGAAGGCAGGATGATCACACTGCTTCAAGAAATTGTGCATAGCCTATTAAGATCAGCTCCGCATCTAAGGGCCCTCAGTTGCCGGAGGTGTGCACACAGAACAGGAAATGTTGCATTCCAAGGGCCCAACAGCACCTTTGAAATGACAGAAGACACCTCACAGCAGATTAACTTGGGAAATCCACAGAGAAACACAACATGTAATTCAGGCTACCAGCGAACCTACCAGCTAGCTTGATTCAGTATCGGGGCACCAAAATAGGTCATGCTGGGTGGAGGAAGCTTGGGGAATGTCACATGCTAACCATCCACTCCTCCCAGATGCCAACAGCTGTTCAAGAAAGAGGCCAAACTGGACCAATGAGACATCCTGTGTCTGTGAGGCACAGGCTGCCTCCTTCAGAAGGACTGGTACTCTGCAAGTGCCTGCCTCAGCCCCTTTGAAAAACGGCTGCGAAAGTCAATCCCCCTCAGTCATTTTAATCTGAGGAATGGAACAAAGGACACACTGGCTTTGTAAGCACATGAAACGTACTTCTGTAAGTTTGGGCCACTGACCTATCTCAGTCAGCTCTGCCTAGTTCATCAGGTAGTTGCATAAGCCACAAAAATAGCCACAATCGTAAGCAGTAACTCGACATATTTGGTTGAAACTGAAAGCAATAGCAGTTGTTTGTTTTCCCCAGAATCTCCTGTCAGGCAGAGCACAGAGTGCTTTGACTACTGGATTACTCAGAACCATTACAAGCATTGTTTGAACGCGTATGGAAGCAGAGCTCTTCCCAACTTTGTGTGGAGTTCGATCTAAGAATCATTCAACTGCTGCGGCTTAAAAATCCTGAGCCAAGTGTTATGTGTGCAGCAATTAGCCACAGCTTAACTTTTGCCCTTGTCATGTCAAGACCTCCTCTTGAGGAGAAAGGATAGGAAAATATTGAGATCTCTAACACCGAGATCATGGTTAGATCTATTGTATTGGTGCCACCCTCTTCTGAACATTATTCTCTCCACCAGGCTGAACTAAGATCAGAATTGTGACCACCGCCGCTATATGTTATGTTATATGTAACTTTTAATTGGGGTTTTTATGGGGATTTTATTGTGTTTTAACTATTTATGTTGTAAACCGCCCTGAGACCTATTGGGAGAAGGGCGGTCTAGAAATTAAATAATAATAATAATAATAATAAAAAAAAAAACCTGATCAGAAATCCTAGCCATTAACTATCGCCACCCTTGAAACAATGAAGCGCACTGTTGTTCTACAAGGCAAAGTTCAGGAATCCTTATTGAAAACTATGCAGAATAAGACTGCACCTTAACAACAGTGTTGATAAAGAGACTAATACTTGCCCAGCCTCAGTACAAAGTGGTTCGAAAACTCCTGTATCTCTGTTCGAAAAGACAACTGGGAAAGTTCTTCACCATAAATATTCAGGCAAGAGACCATGCGTGGATATTAATGTAAGTTTCGTGTGTAACACATAAAACTATCAAACAGAATGTATCTGGCATCCTGTGGAGTTCACAGGGAGACGGGCCAGCATTTCTACAGTAAGCCCTTTCCATTCTCCTGTCTCTCATAGTCTCATCACAAACCCAAACCAATTACCCAGCAACCCATGTTCAACTAAGCGTGATGCTGGCATCCTTCACTGGAGCAATCCCACGAATTGGTCCTGGCACCCAAAAGACTAGTCAGTGAATTCTACATGAATTTAACACAGAAGTAAGACAGGGGGAAGAGGGGGAAAGACGAAAAACTGATCTGGCACCAAACTCACAGGCCAAGTTAAATAGCCTGCGTATGAGGAAGTGAAGAACCCATGAACTCTTATTAATAAATGACCAGATTAAAAATACCTACAAAAATTTACCACCAAGTGAAGCCTTCAGTAAGCCATCCAGGGCACAATTTTCAATGCTCCCAGACTGTACTTTGATGCAGGAACATACCAAATGGCAAAAAAGGGGAAAAGGAGGGGGAGAAGTGTGCTAGCAAGTTCCCTATACAGTCCCTAAAGAATGATTGCCTGATCTGCACAGGCAGGTAGAGGGGGAGGCACCACATAGAGCCCTATAACAGAAGCTTCTCATGACCACTATGACATCAAAAAGACAACCAATCTCTGAGTTTCTGTACTGTTCTGGAACACTGTGTCACCACAGGAGATCTCTAAGGCTAGTCAGAGGACAGACTTTGACAAGCTAAGATTAAAACCATATGGAGAAAAAAGGTGCAAAGACATGTTACATTAAAAAGTTACTAGTATTCTACTTCCCCAGACCTGAGCTCCAATATTCCACCTTTGACTATACATCAAATGGGACAATTAGGAACCGAGTAACACTAGACTACTGAATGTATCCTATCCTTCTTAGCCAATAGTAAGTAATATACCTATCGTCCCTTCGACCGCCACTAGGTAATCAACCCTACAGAGGAATCCTGACTCCTTTACCCACAGGCACAGACACCCAAGCTCATCCTATGGTTGAGGTCTGACCTTACTCTAATCACGCCAGGCTCAGGGAACATTTCTAAATCAGAAACAGCTCTCTAACCTACACAACAGTAGGTGAAGGACCCACACCGGATGTCTCCTGTGTTCCAAGACAGGTGGTTAATAGGCAATGCGTATGTGCTTGAAATATATTTATTTTTAGATTTGCACCCCGCCCTTCCCCAGGGGGCTCAGTCTGTTGCCCAACTTGTTTCACATAGAAACTAGCTGGAATTTAGTAATTACATCAATAGTCTTGTTCTAGAACACGTAAAATTTGCACAGAAGTCAACATAGTCATTGAGCTGCCAGACAAATCACTTAAAATGTCAATGGACCCCCCCCCCCCCGATCTGTAATTGGTTACTTCAGGGACAATTTCTGAATAAAGGCATTGGGCTTTAAACCTGCCCAGAAGCCATGCTCTCTCTCTTAGAAGCCCTGTTCCTTAATCTTATGGATTAAGTGCACAAGCTCATAGGCCTTTATTTGTTCACACATTCCATACGCAATCCATTTTCTGAGAGACATCACATCTCAACAAGTTCTCTAAGGCGTTAGTGGATTTGAACTGAAGTATCACAGACCAACACAGCTACCCTCTGAAGTCTGTAAGAAGCTAACCCCTTACTCAAATGTTTTTCAGGGAGATTTCAATCTCTCAGACAAATCAAGGGATTCAATTTACCAACAGCTGTTCAGAGTAGCCAAGGTCTCACTGAGTTCTATGCCTGGGGTTTTAATTTGACAACTGGTAAAAATGTAGGTCAAGCACTTGCGTGTTAAGAATCGATTGTGATCTTCTGGAAGTAAACTAGCCCACTAGGCTTTCAGAAGAGGGAGAGCAAAGTTTGAGTCCAGCAGTTCCTTTTAAGTCCAGCAAAGTTTGATTCAAGATATAAGCACACTTCTTCATATCTAATGAAACAAATTTCCTCAACCATACAAATAGAGGGGTGTGGGGGGGAGTTGGCAAGACATCTTTTAAACCTCCACACATATGTTGCCCTCCAGTCTTTGCAGGAAAGCAGCAAATGTGTCATCTTTTCAAAGCTCAGCCACTGAAACACATAGAGGGAAGACCAACTCTAGCATTCACGCAGCTACGAACTCGCCTTGCCTCGCAATCGCCCCAACAGAGCAGCCTAGAATCACAGAGTTGGAAGGGACCTCCTGGGTCATCTAGCCCAACCCCCCGCACAACGCAGGGCACTCACAACCCTCTGGCTCATCCACTGCAACCTGCCAAGCCCTAGTAGTAAAAGCAAGCGGGGCTTTTCATGCCACCCCTCTGGTAGTAAAAGCAGGCACGGCTCCCTCGGGGCCTTCAGCACTGACATTCGCTGCAGCCGCGGCTTTCAGCAAGTCAGCCCACTTCCTCCCCGGCCCGCCACGCCTTTTGCTGTGAGCCTTCTCGGCGCTCCGGGACTCCCGCTGAGTCGTTCAGGCCCCGCTCCACGCCGCCCTCCCTCCCTTATGGGGCAAGCAGGGCTCCCTCCCAGACAGAAGAGAAAGTGTGGGGGGGACAACCCCGCCCCCCCTCCCGGACCTCTCCACACAGGCCGCCGCCTCGCAGGGGAAGCCGATTACGCAACGCCTGTTTCTAAGCTGGCGTCACGCTCGAGCAGCAGGGAGCCTCCGTCAGCGAGCCCGCAGGACGACCGGCAGCCACACGGCGGAAGGGGGGGAGAGGGAGGGATCCGAGGAAGGGGCCGCCGCCGCCGAGGGAAGCCCCCACCCACCGCGGGGAGGGGGAAGAGGGGAGCGCGATGACGTAGCTCCTCGGTGAGTGACAGGCGGAGCCCCGACCGGGAGGATCCATTTTGAGAGCCCAGCAGGATTCCGGAGGGGGAGGGGCAGGCGGAGGGATACGCAGCGACGAGCCCAGAGAAGCGCGGCGGACAGAGGGCGGAGGCTGCGGGCTCAGATCCAGCTGAAGCGGACCGGGGGGGACCAGAGGCTCACCTGCTTCCGACACGCTCCCTGCCGCCGCGCCCAACCGACACGAGCGCTCCCGACCCAGCCGCAGACGCCTCTATCCTCCGACAGTCCCCGACGCGCCGCCGCCCCCTCCAGGCCTTATCTCCCTTCCGCCGCTCCTATTGGCTCATCGCACCACGGAGTCCCGCCCTAAGCTTCTAATTGGTTCTCTGTCCTGGCCCTTCCCTTCCCCTCGCAGATAGCTAAGACAAGGATAACCATTTCGCCTTTCCTATTGGCTATCCGGCCGCGCCCAGGTAGCCGCGATTGGCTTCTCTCCGAGGAACGGCAAACAAAAGACGGCTGTAGGGGAGAGGCGGGCGTTGATTGGTCCCCGGCGCCCGACCAATAGGCAGCGTCCTAGACGGATTACTACACTCCCCCGACTCCAATTTGTCGGGAGCTGCACGTGGCCCCCTTTTGGCAGGAGTGCGTCGTGCCTGTGGGGGTAGGGAGGGTACGCCGCGGAGCTTAATGGGGTCCCCCCACCCGGCTGATGCGTTGTAGCCTGCACTGCCATCTACTGGGGAATGCTTCTTACTGCAGGCCGTGGGCTTGGGCGGTGGCAGACTGAGAACGGCGGAGCTTCTGCTCTGTTTCGGGACGGGGTCCAGGACAGTCCAGACTGACTCAGCGTCCTTGCTGAGCCGTCCATTATGAACAGGGGGAGCCAACAAATCACAGTTCCGGGGCTTCCGAGGTGGCCTCAGGGATATGGGACCAGAGCGGCAGGGGGGCGGGCATAGACCCCTGGGCACACACTCCACTTCCCGAAAGGCATACGCCGTCGCCAAACAGGATGGAGGCAGCAGCAGAAAGAAGAAGGGGGAGGGTTATACCCCATCTTTTTACTACTTAAAGGAGTCTCAGAACGGCTTGCAATGGCCGTCCCTTCCTCTCCCCTCAACAGACACCCTGTGAAGTAGGTGGGGTGGAGGGAGCTCTGACAGGAACAGCGACTAGCTCAAGGTCACCCACTTGGCTGCATGAATGGAGGTATGGGGAATCAAACCGGGTTCTCCAGATTAGAGGCTGCCACTCTTAATCACTACACTGAAAAAGGAGAAGGGGACCCATGCCACTATGCAGGCTAGGAGCAATCCTATGCAAGTCCACCCAGATGTAAGCCTGGTATCATGCAAAAGGGCCAGCCCTCAGGAACGTGGCAGCCCTAAGGAGGTTTACATCAGCTGCATCATTTGGGCCAGGATACATCCTGGCCCTGGCAGTCTCTCCTCCATCCCCTGAGGCTGCCAAACCTGCCCCTCTGGCGATTTGGAGTCCCCAACCTGCAGTACTCGTCCCCAGCTGCTTGCCCAAAGGACTCCTCAACCTCCAAGGGCATGAAGATCCTCCATGACACTGGCTGAAAAGGTCAGGACGACAGAGTCTGGCAGGGGCGTGGTCTGCCAATTCTCCCCCCTTCTGCCAGAGGGGTCAACCAAGGCACTTGATGGGCCCATAACACCACTGATGTCCTCATCCTCTGGGCCCACATTCCCCAACCGGTATCCTCCACACCTCCACACCTCTCGCTGGTCCTGGCACCAGACAGCTTGGTACTGATCTCCCCACTGAATGTGTCACCTGCAGGATGAAAAGCAGACATGAGCAGATGGTAAGGGGGAAGGTACCGCATGCAGTCTGGCTTCAGCAAAGGTCTTCCAGCACTGCCTGCTTGTGGGGCCATGAGGCCCTCTTGCCTCCAAGTCAGCCCAAAGGAGTGATTTCCCTGCTTCAGGCCAGTCATCTCTGTCCAGGCCCTGTTGGGATTCACCTTCCCTCTGGGTTGACGCCGCGTTGTGGACGCCCTCAGTAGGAGCATCAGAAAAGTCCGGGAGAAGCTTGCTGCCAGAATCCGGTGCTAGCCCAGGAGACCATGTTAAGGACTTGCAGATCTCCAGTCTCCCCAACTAGCTTCCGTTTTATCCTATTTCCCTCTCCATTCCCTTCCTGTTATTTATTTATTCATTCAATTTTTATACCACCGCTCCCATAACTAGCTCGTGGTGGTTAGCACAATAAAAGCATCCATACAATTAAAATCCCCATAAACAATTAAAACAATTTACACATATAACACTAAAAGGTCGCAGCGGCCTAGTCTAGCTATCCCCCCCCATTCCGGGCATCGATAAAAACATAAGCAGGAATAAAATTGAGTAAACCAGCTAGAGGATGAAATTAGGCCTCTCAACAGTCTAACACTGCCATTCAGTGGGCTTTAAGGGGGGGGACCTGATTGAAAACCCCGGGGCTCCCACCCTGGCCTCAACCAAACACCTGGCGGAAGAGCTCCGTTTTGCAGATCACAGTGGCCAGGTGATCTGGGGACGAATAGGGTGCTAGTAGCCATGCTTGGCCTAGATGGAAAAATACCATGCCTTAGTGATCTGAGCCTCCATAGATAGGGAGGCATTGAAGATCACCCCCAAATTCCTGGCTTGTGGTACAGATGATAGTTGTATCCCACCCAGGCAGGGGAGTCGTGCTTCCTGGTCTTGCCCCTTCCTACCTTGCCTGAGGACCTCCGACTTAAGAGGGGTTGAGTTTCAGGCAACTCTTCCTGATCCATCCAACTACGTCTTCCAAACAGCTGGCCAATGTTTCTGGGGGGGGGGGGGAAGAGAGTCCAGCCGTCTGTCCATCAGGAGATAGAGCTGGGTGTCATCCGCATATCATCCGCCTCCTTGAGCCACTGAGGGAACTCCCCTGAAGAAAGGGAAAGATTGATAATAGCCCTCAGCAGTTCACCTATCCGCAGGTCACCCGATTTGAGTAACCATGATGGACAGGGATCAAGGGGACAAGTGGTTGCCCTCACTGACCTCAGCAATTTGTTCACTTCGGATATAGAGAGCCACCTAAAGCCATCGAACCTAATCCCCTTCGACGGCCACGGAGCTTCCAGGTCATTATCTGCAGGAGGTCGTGGTGGAGTGACAAAACTTTATCCGCCAAGTGGCCCACTAAAGCCTCGCAGCCTAAGTCTAATTCTCTAGTATTTTGCCGTCCTTCCTCAAGAGAGTCCAAACTACCCTAAATAATTGGGCTGGGCAAGAGCTAGCAGATGCGAATTCCGCCACAAAGTAATCACTCTTCACAGCTTTCACCACCACCTCATATGCCCTCATAAGCATGCGATGAGCTGGTCTTGCCACTTCGTCACAAATCTTCTACCACACTCTCTCCAGCCGTCTAACCTCCCTCTTTCTTTCCCAAAGCTCCGTGGTTTGAGACGAGGGTGCAGAGGGAAGGGCTGCCAGTCCTCCACCAAGGCCTCCAAGCAGTCACCGGATGGCATTGGGTCCCTCAGAGCAGTGGTCCCCAACCTTTTTATCACCGGGGACCACTCAACGCCGGGGACCACTCACCGGGGGCCACTCAATGCCTTTTACTGAGGCCCGGTGGGGGGGGGGTAGTTTACTCCTCTATTCCCAACCACTGCCCTAATGCTCTCTGATCGCTATGGTAATGTTTAAACATCCCTTCAAAATAAGATACAGACACGCCACAACAATGAAGTGTGTTGTAAAGGGCTGGGGGGATGAAGTAAAGGGCCGGGGGGGAGAAGGCGTCCTTCGGGGCCCACCTCCAATTAGTCGAAGGACCACATGTGGTCCGCAGCCCACAGGTTGGGGATCGCTACCTCAGAGCATTCAGGAATCCATCAGATTCCTTAAGTCTCTGAGGGCGGACTAAAATATGTCCATCATCCAAACAGGGGTGGGGGTGGCATCCTCAGCCGGGCCTTCAGGGTATGGTGGTCTGACCATGGAACAGCGTTGTTTGCACTAAAGATCAAGTCCAGGGTATGGCCAGCCTGATGGGTGGGGCTGGCAACAATTTGCGAGAACCCCAGTGTCGCCATGGCCGACACTAGATCCGGGCCAAGTCTGGATCTTATTCCCCCTCATTAACCCATAAAGTATTTCCCCAGCCATTTGGCACCCAGGGCAGGTGGGTGGGTGAGCAGGGCTTACTTTCACCTGGAAGCAGCCAGTCAAGGTTATGAGCCCACCTCCTCCCACCACCCTGTCTGCCTGCCCCAGCACAGGTGTACCCCCCCACACATGGAATAAGCCTTGCCAAAGCATACCTCAAGCAAAAGGGATACGGCAGAAAGTGGACTCCGGGCATCCTGAAGGGAGTGTCCTCGCCCTCCATAATCCTGGCAGCAGTAACAGCCCAGGACCCTCATGGCTGGTGAGGCCCACAGGCAAGAACACCCAGACAGCTCACAGCAGAGCCACAGCCAGGCCTCCTAAGCCAAGAGCCTCTGGCTGCGCTCCCAAGGGCAAGGGGTTGCCTGCTGAGTATGCCTGGGCAGAGCACTGTGCTCAGGCTCTACAAGTTTGGTTTGGGTGGGGGTCCCATGGCTGGCAAAAGGCTCTGTTGTGGGATCATGCTTTGTCTGGTGGCTGGTCTTGATGGCTTGGTGGTAAAGAAAATGATTGCAAGTTGCAACCTTCTGATTGATCATACAGTTATTAGGGATTGGCTATAATTCCACATCCTGGTTTGTCCTGGTTCAAGTCTTTGGTTCTTAGCAGGCAGAGAAAACTGCCTGTTCTTCTCTGGAATGTAGTTTATTTTATAGCTGAGATAGTATTTATCAAAGCTAAAGAAATGTAAGAAGTGTGTGTCACTACTGTTTATGTAAACAATTGGAGGTTGGGGGCAGGGGGAAAGCATGCAAACAGCTTTTTGGACCTGTCAGCAGTTCTTGGAAGGCTGGACTAAGGGCTGTAGTGTGTGCCTGGGAGGTGGAGTGGGGAGGTAGAGATCCCAGGCTATTGGCTCATCCTGCAAGGGCATCATCTTTCCCAACCTCCAAAGAAAGTGTATTTAGCACAATGTAATCGTATTGGTCTCTGCATAGATTTGGGAACTCCCCTGTGTCTATAGTTCTTCTGCAGTAAAAATAGATATGAGGTTTTTCTCTCAGTGGGATTAATTGGGGCTGGGCAAAAGAACCCTAATTGGGCCGTATGGTGGTGGGGGTTGTCTGCCTCGATCAGTGCTGCTGGGACTCTGAGCTTCCCTGTGCAGCCTGGTCTAGCCCCACCTCTTCCTCCTGTCTCCCTGCGTTATTATGGCCATGGCACTATCTCCATGTGTGACACCCCGGATTCCCCATGGAGACTGCCACTTCAGGTCATGTCGTGTTGGACAAACCCTTCTCCCACTGCCTGAGCCTTCCCTGGAAACTCCCTTCTTTGGTTGCAGGTTCTAGTGAATCATGAAGGTTGGTTGCAGGGGGAGGGACAGAATCCTGGGCCCCCAGAAAGGCAGCAGGGCCTAAGTGCCAGAATTGTGGCCATGCCTGGGATCTGGCTGACTCAGGTCCTGACTGTGCTGCTCATATGGCTGGCATATGGCTGGCTCCTACTTGGAGCAGTTCCACCTAGCCGGGGTAGTCAGTCAAGCCCTCTGTGAGGAATGCGGGTCATTGGTGAAGGGCCAGGCACTTGCCCCCAGGCCCATCCCTGATCCTGCAAAAGATGCTGGTATTCCAGTGGTTGTGGCCAAGGTCCTAAAAGTGTCCCCATCCTTGGTGAGCTGCTGTCTCCACGGCTTCCCGGGTGCCATGCTGCTGCACCTACAGTAGGATTTGTACTTCTCCATAGAGGTGTTGAGGTGGGCCCTCATCTATGGTGGGCTCCCTGATTTTGTGGGCTTCCTGTACATCATGGGAAGCTGTAGACAGCACCTGCATCATCCCCCACCAGGCAAGCACTCTGCTGCTGTCTGCCCTGGTGCTGCTTGCCATGTTTGTTCGGGTGTGGCCATGGACCCAGTGGGGAAAGGGGATGTGGGTGTGGGAGGAACCTTTGAAAGAAGAATGTGGGACTGTGGACTTCCTTTGCTCAGTGATGGGACGTCCATCTCATGACCGCTGGACCATGGCTCTGCAGTTGGAGGAGATGCTGTGGCTGCTCTGGGCCCTCGTGGCTGCAGGGGAACTAGGGTGTGCCCTTGTGATGGCCATTGGGGGAGTAACCATGTCCTTGGGGGTCTGCTTGCCCTCTGCAGCTGCTTGTGCCTATTTGCCCTTGTCTGTGAGTTGTGCTCCCACATGGTGTGCCCATTGCCCAAGAGTGTGTGGGGAGCAAAGTCCTGTGATCACAGGACAACTGACACAGCCCTGGTCCATGTGATTTCATACCTGGCCTAGTCAGGCATGAACCAGAGTATATATTTGGAATGGACAGTCATTATATTTGGAAGGTGAGATTCTGTATTAATGCATTCCATGGCTGCTTAGTCACATCTGTTCTATTCTGAGTAATAATGGTGTATAACAATGTCTCATTGACTGCTGAAAAAGGCTTTTAGAGGCTGAAAAACAATTGGTCTGTTGATTACCGAGTTTATTCTGGCTGCTTGAAAGTATTAGGTATCCCTACGTTTGTCATACTCCTGTTTAGTAATTTTGTTCATTTTGTTTCCTTTTTGGATATCTAATTCATTGTAGGGTTGGGTTCTCCTCCTCTCCCTTAAGGTGAGCCGGCGGTAGAGTGGCAGGGCATCCCCCAAGGCAGCAGCTGGGGAGGAGGACGAGGAGGAGCTGTGGCCCGGTACCAACTGATCCATGGACTGGTCCCGGTCTCTGGACCGGGGGTTGGGGACAGCTGAACTAATGGACTGACTTGGTGTAAAACTCTGAGTGTATTCTTAAGGTTATCAACCTCCCTGTGGGACATGGAGTACTCCAGGAAGCACAACTGGTCTCCTGGCTGCAGAGATCACTTCCCAGGGAGGAAATGGCAGCTTCCAAAGGCAGATGCTCTGACAGCCATTCCCAACAGGAGCCATCTGTCTTTTGAAGGGGGGCACAGACTGAAAAATGGGAGAAGGGGAGCCCAAAAGGGTTCATCGGGTTCCCTAGTAACTGAACCGATGAAAAGGGTATTTTTTGTCATGTAGGAGGTCAATGCTTGCTAAAATGTTTGAACTTTGTGAAGGGAAAGAAAAAGAAATCGTGTAATCCGTTCCTTTGTGTGCGCTTGAATTAATGCATTCAATGGAAAAAATGAACACTTTTTTTTTCTTCTAGAAATTCATCTTGCGTATATATGAGGCGAAGGATGTTGAGTATAGATCCAAGTGGGTAGCCATGTTGGTCTGAAGCAGCACAATCAAACAAAACCAGAGTCCAGTGGCACCTTTAAGACCAACAAAGATTTATTCAAGGCATGAGTTTTCAAGTGGAAGCACTCTTTCTTTGTTTTGATGTTGAGTATAGTTAGCTCACTCTTAGCTTAGGCCTTTTTTAGCCTAGCTCATTGTGCAAGCACCAAGCTCAGGGACCACATTAGGCCTAATAGATGTTTAAATTTTAATTTCATACAGCCGTTTAAAAAGTTTTCCCATTATGTCAGTGTTCAATTGATTTTCTATTCATGCTGTTCTGTATCCTTGTTCGATGGGGGGGGGAGTGGAGGGGGGCTAGAATCTGAGCAGAGCTCCTAAAAAGGCCCTGGTCAAAAAAAGGTTGAGAATGGCTGCTCTATGACATCACATCCCTGCTGAGCTCCTTTCCCAAACTCATCCTCCCAAGGGACCACTCTGAAATCCCCAGAACTTTCCTAAACTGGAGCTGACAGTTCTGAATTTGGTCTTTTTCTTTGTTGGTCTTAAAGGTGCTATTGGACTCAATTTTTGTTTTGCTACTTCAGACCAACACAGCTACCTACTTGAAACTTTCTTACTGTCAGAGATTTGGTCCAGAATAATGGGCAACAGTTGCTGGTCTTGATCAACAAGATCATGGAGGATGGTTCCAAAGGCCAGGGACAAGGGAGCCTGACCACTAAGTCAGGGGTAGTCATCCTGTGGTCCTCCAGATGTTCATGGACTACAATTCCAATGAGCCCTGCACTAACTTAAATGTACCAGATAGAGAGCCAAGACCTAAATATTCAGAATATATGACAGTCTTGGGTAAGGAACAAAAAAGTAATAGAAGAATATGGCAGTGGATTTAAAAGGTTAAGGTAAAGGTATCCCCTGTGCAAGCACCGGGTCATGTCTGACCCTTGGGGTGACACCCTCCAGTGTTTTCATGGCAGACTCAATACGGGGTGGTTTGCCAGTACCTTCCCTAGTCATTACCGTTTACCCCCTAGCAAGCTGGGTACTCATTTTACCAACCTCAGAAGGATGGAAGGCTGAGTCAACCTTGAGCTGGCTGCTGGAATTGAACTCCCAACCTCATGGACAGACAGCTTCAGACAGCATTTCTGCTGTCTTACCACTCTGCACCACAAGAGGCTCTGTTAGTGGATCACAAAGAGCATAGCCCATATCAGTGGAGCTGGTGCGGTATAGTGATTAGAGCAGGCTTTCTCAACCAGGGTTTCTTGACAGCTCTGGGTTTTCTGAATGGGTGGAATTTAAAAATTTGTTTGACATTGTTTGAAATTTAAAAATTTGTTTGACATTTATTGGATGATATAACCATATATGGTCATGTTTGCCCCCAAATGGCCAATGGGGGGCCTGGAGGGGGTGGGAAGGGGCAGGACCCTGGGTGGGCATGTACGCAGCTATTCTGCATAATTGCACTACTTCCGGGGTTTCTTGAAGCCTGAAGAATGTTTCAGAAGTTTCTCAAGAGTAAAAAGGTTGAGAAAGGCTGGCCATGACCTGGGTTCAACTCTGCCATGGAAATGGGCTAGATCCCCTTGAGCCAGTCACGCATTTTCGACCTAACCTTTGTCAGCGAGTTGTTGGGAGGATAAAATGAAGGAGAATTTAAGCTGCTTTGGGTCCCCATTGGGGAGAAAGGTCAGTGAAGTAAAATGGAATATACGGATAGTGTGTATCTGCCCAGGTGCAGGAACAATTGCAAAAAGCAACCCAGGCCAGCTAAATACTGACGTGAACATATAGTTCGAAGGCGGGATGTATTGGCTGAGGGCCAAAAACTTGTAATCATCATTTTAAAATATTCTTTGCAACAATCAAAAGTAACTCGAATGATGTCATTTTCATATATTACAAAGGTTTTTAAATATATATAGATAGATAACTTTGTATGGTGTTTGAATGTATATGAATAGTACAGGCTAGTGGAATAGGGAGATTGTTAGGTGATTTTGAAAACCTGTAAATATGGGAGCCTGAATGGATTATCTGTTTCACAAATCCCCAGGAGGTGGGGTGGGCAACCTCAGCGGATGGGGGGGGGGTTGCGCCAGCATCGTGATGCGCTCTGGCCCAGATGCCGCAGCTGGTGCAAACCCCATGGGGGTGGGACTCTGGTGTTGCCTTTAGTCCTCCCTGTGCCACTTCCCTGGGGGGGTTGGTGGAAAATTCTAGGGGGGGCATCAGTAATCCCCCTTCCTTTTAATTATGGTGTTTGAAGTGACTTTTAGAGGCTCAGGTTACAAGTGAAGGAGAAGAACGTGCGCCTGAGCTCCAGTGCGGTACAACGTGTTCAGGGACGTGAGAATGCAAGAGGTAGATTCCACTTCGAAATAAAAAATGTTAAAACCCTCCCGGCAAGTCGAAAACCAGCACAGAAATCCAGCCCCTGTTTATTTGATATCCGCCGGGAGCCTGACACAAAAGGCGATAGTCCCAAAGCAGCGCTGTCCGCAGTCCGTCTCCGCCACCGCCCGTCTGCATGTCCCAAGCGGGAATCCGCGACCGAGGGCGGGACTCGCAATCCGGCCCGGTCTCCCGCGGAAAAGAAACCCGGGCGGCCTGTCTGGTCTGCTGCGCTGCCGCTCTCCGCCGCCTGGGGGCAGCCGCTGCTTTCCCTGCTGCCGGAGCCGGGTGCCCCGCGGAGGGCTGGGCAGGCCGAGTAACGGCTCCCTTTGTGCAGCCGCCTGGCCTCCCCTTGCGGTCCCGCCGAAGAGCTGTCGGGGGGCGGGGGCTCGGGGGACGCTGTCCCGCGGTCCCTTCGTAGCCAGGGTCGCTGGGCAGGAATGAATCCCGTCGGTTTCGGAGCGGAACATCCCTTCGAACTTAACCATGTCTGTCTGCGACTGCGGTGTGCAGATGCCGCGTAGGCAACGTTGACTTGGCCCCCAGTCCCGCCGAGTGCATTGGGGCTGACCTCCCCACACGGCGGCCGTCCAAACCAGCCGTGCCGAACTCGCGCGAGGGTCGCGCCTCAGTCCTGTCCCTCTTGCAGGCGACTCCCACAGAAAGACGCGCGCCTGCCTTGTAAACGCGCACACAGAAGCGGCACAGGCGCGCCCCGGACTGCGCCCGCCGGGACTTTTCCTGCCGTCCGTGGCGTCCGCTGCCCAATTGCGGGGAGGGGGTCCTGTTGCGGTGGGCCGCGGAGCGCCACGCCAGCCGCGCTCTGGGCTGCTTACGGGTCCCCGTTTCAGCGTCGTCGGCTGAGTGCGCAGCGCTGCTCCCGCGAGCCCCCAGCCCGAGCCGGGGGAGGAGGAGGAGAAGGAGGAGGAGGTGGACGGCGCGGACGGGCCAGCCAGGAGCCCTCCCCGCCCCTCTGCTCTGCTCTTGCTCTGCTCGGCGGCTCTGCTGCCCCGCGCGAGGCCGGCGCTCGGCGAGAGGCGGAGGCGGGCTTGGCGTCCCCTGGGCGGGCGGGCGGTGCCGGGGGCGGCGCCGACAGTCCGCTCCTGGCCCAGGCCGGGCAACGAGGGAAGGACTGGGAGGCAGCCGCCGCCGCCGCCGCCGCCTGGCCACGGCGGCTCCCCTCCATCGGGTCCCCCCAGGCGGGCTGAGCCGTCCCCGCCTCCTGGGCCCGGGATGGGCAACGCGGAGAGCGGCGAGCCCGGCGGAGGGCCCGGGCTGCTGCAGCCCCCGCCGGGGAAGGTGCCCATGCCGGATCAGGGGGAGCTGGAGGAGCGATTCGCCCTGGTGCTGGTGAGAGACCCCCTCCCCCCCCCGCCGCCGCGCCTCTGGTCCCGCCTCCCCAGCCCCATTTTCTGCGGCTGCAAAATGCTCCTGTGAGGGTCGGATTCCTAGCCGCTTCTTCGAGGAGCTCCCACATGGGTCATAAATGTCCTCTCCTCCTCGCCTCCCCACCCCCGGGTAACTTTTCATGCACTTTTTATGTCCGGTTCCCCGTCAACCGTGAGAGCCATCCTGGATTGGGCCCGTTTTCTTCTCCCAGAGATTAGTTTTGAATGTTTTCACCCTTCCCTTGATCATCTGCAGATCTTTCCAGGCTTCCTTCTCCTTTGCTTGACCAGCCGCTGCCACCCCGATAGCCTGTGGTTGATGATCTGTCCTCCACAAATGCTTCTCGCTTCTTTCTCGCATGAATCTGAGCCATTTTGTCAGTCCTTCTGGCTGATCCACACATCTCCATCCCAAAGAAGAGTAAAGACACACACTGGAACCAGATCCCAGAATCTAATTTCACTCTTTTTAAAAAACTGGACCCATCCCCTTTGGAACGGGGATCTTCTGAGCCTTGTCGATCCCTTAGTAGATCCCTATTTCTCCTCCCGGATTTGACTAGTTTTTGGTCCTGACCACCTCTGTTTTCCTCCTACTCCACTCTTAAATAGATTTCCTGTCTTAAGGCCAACCACTGCTTTGACTGTTCTGCTAACATAAATACCCCATAGTTTTGGCCAGGATGATTTCCTGAAGAGGAGTATCAGGGCCAGGCATCTGCATTCCTCCTCAGCTCCATCAAGCAGGTCTTCTTCTGTACCGTAGACGTTCCATCCCGGCTGTATTCATTATTTAATATAATATATTGATAGATTTATTCTATGCTGCCTTTCCGTCCAGGTAGGGCCCCCAAGTCAACCTGAACTCTGAGTTCTGTTCTTGCTCTCCCATACCCATATGGTGATGCATATGGTGGATCCCAAGCTGCCGTCCTTGAGCCACTCTTGTTGTAGATTACACACATCCATCCTCCTCCTTTTCCTCGGAACCACTCCTCTTTCATTGGCTACTTTTTCTACTCCCCCATATCCAGTCCCTCCCCGTTGAGTTTCTCCCTGTGGGCCATGATGGCTTCTTTCTTTCTCAAGTAAATGTCTTGCTTGTAAACTATGTTGTGAACCAAGGAGTGGCAAGGGAGAAGGGATGCCTGTTCTCTGAATTGCCTCTTATCATCATCATGCTGTGTGGGCAGGCATCCAGTCGGGGGCATTTTTGTGTGTGTCATAGGTCTGTTTTCTGCCAAGTCATGGCATGGAAGAGAAGGCAGGGAAGTGGAGTCTGAAAAGTACCGAAATCACTTTCTTCGTGCCTTGCTGCCTGCTGTGATGCGAGAGCTGACGAGTGAACAGAAGGAACGGGGACCTCAGGGGTCAGCTGATAGTGGCACTCGGTCTGTTCAGGAAGAAGAAGTGGGGAATGACTGGCAACGCTAAGCACAGGCACAGGAGATACTGTAAAGCACACAAGGGCTGACTGAGGACTGTGCCTCCCTCCAAGCGTTTTGGATGGAGAAATGTCCCGTTCTTGTTCTGCCCTAATGCAGGAAACATGGGAAGTGCATCTTTGTTCACACTTTCTGGAGACTTTAAGGCAGGGGTAGTCAAACTGCGGCCCTCCAGATGTCCATGGACTACAATTCCCAGGAGCCCCTGCTGGCAGGGGCTCCTGGGAATTGTAGTCCATGGACATCTGGAGGGCCGCAGTTTGACTACCCCTGCTTTAAGGGCTTGAACATAAGTCCTGCCGTGCAATTCTAAACAGTGTTATGCCTTTCTGATTCCATTGAGGTCAATAAGCTTAGAAGGGGGCAATTTTGTTTAAGATTGCAATGCTTAATGTTTCATTAGATTCATGAACAGAGACTCCTAGAAGTTAATTGACCCAGATACAAAATCAGAAATTGACAAAGGTTTATGGGAATACTGCTGTTTTCCTGTGTGGGGGCGGGGGAAATCTTCCATTTGCCCGGAGGTGTGGTATAAGAAACTGGTCCTGATTTTATTAATGGTTGTGGAACTTGATAGTGGAACCTTGGTGGTGGGACTCCTACCAGCAGAAGGAGCCATATAGAGTGGCCTTGTGGCTGCTGACGGTGAGAAGGAAGAGAGGCAGCGTCCACAGTAGGACTCGTGGAAACTGGTTGGACTCTGAGAGTGTACATATTTTGCAGGATGAGGGGGACTAATTCTGGACTGTACCATTTTAGGGAAGGGGCTAAGACAATGACAGTCTTCTGTGCTTCTTTGCATTAAAAAGCTTCTCCTTGCAGAGCTGTGGTAAATCTTCCTTTCTGATGTACTGATTCCTGGAAATGCTTTACCTGGGGAAGCTTTCAAGAGACTCACCTCTCATAACCTGAAGTGGCATAGTCCAGAATTGTAGCATCCCATAACGCTTAATGTGTAAATCATCTTTTAGGAAGCAGAAACACCTGACTTATCTTTATGGTAAGACTTGACATTTTGTGTATAAAACACCCCACTAGACGTTACTAACTTCCCTAGTCCTTTCTGAAGTAATCATTCCTTTTTCAAGTAAAGCACATCCTGCATGCTGCTTTCACCTTCAAGGGAACTTTCCTTTAGTCCCATGACCTTTCCTAATAAGATCCTGACATGGTAGCTGTGGACCTTGAGACTGCTACTTAGTCATTTCAGATACTTATTGTAGAATGCATGGGGGGATTTCTAGAGGAATTTTCTTCCTGGTCACAGAAAGTTGTTTGTTTGTTTTTCAATTCCGCTCTGGCAATGTCAGGATGACAGGAAGCTGACAGATTGTGAGACATCCTTCCCTCCGCTGTTCACCCTGAAGTGGTCAGCCTGCTGCTTGAAAAATCTCATTTGCTTTCAGATCTGTGCAAGAGTGGTGGAGGTACAAAAACCACATGCTCATAGGCTATTAATCATAATACATTTTAGGAACTCATGCGCTCAACTGCAGGCAGGTGGGTGGGACTGTAGCTCATTGACAGAGTCTATACTTTACATGCAGAAGGTCCATATTCTATTAAAGTATGCTATAGAAGAGGATAATGGTAATGACTGGGGAAGGCACTGGCAAACCACCCCGTATTGAGTCTGCCATGAAAACGCTAGAAGGCGTCACCCCAAGGGTCAGACATGACTCGGTGCTTGCACAGGGGATACCTTTACCTTTGGAAGAAGATATAAACTAAACCCTTATCAGATGATTTGAGACTATCGCCCTATAGCTCCACCATTTAGAGTCTTAAAGGAATATTTCCCCCATGTATATCTTAAAGTCAAGAACTGAGAATCTTTTGGTTGTTTCACCATCCACTAAGCAAGTGGCCATGGCACCTTTTTGTATCATGGCTTCAAAGCTGTGGAATCAATTGCCTCCGGAAATTTGCTAGGTACCATACCTTTGAAATAGTTTCCAAAAGAATCCCCCCCCTTGTATCTGATGAAGTCAACACTTGACTCATGAAAGCTTATGCTGGAATAAAGTTTGTCACTTTCCAAGGGGCCACAACAGGACTTCTGTTGTGCTGCATGTGAATCATTTATAATATTTTATTATTAATTTAGAATATTTCTGTGCTGCCTTTTCAGAATCCTGCTTGAGGGAGCTTACAGTTAAAAGCCACAGTACACAGTCACCCCTATGGAATGTTTTAATGGAAGTTTTTAAAAAATCTATTATTTGCTTTATTTAAAACTTTTGGAAGCCTACTTTTCTCCCATGTTATTCTTGTTTCATGTGTATTTTCTGGTTGTACTTGATTTTATTGGAGAATGACAGCATCACTCATCCTTTTATTATGGATTTTATTGTAGTTATTAGTGTATCATATTGTGTGAATGTATGTTTTCTAATGATTGTGCCCCAGTCAAATGAGAATTTTGCATTGAAAGGGCATGCTATAGTTGTGCCAAACCCCACCCAGTGCTGAAGCAGATAGTGGCAAATCTAATGAAGTGTCTTTTCATTGCATGTCTAGTACAGTTGGTCAGCTCTCTGTTCCATGGAGCCTGTGGATTAATTTGATTTGCCTTTGCGCATTTCTGTTTTCCATAGCTTGGTACTATGTGATGGCAAAGGCATGGATGGTCTACAGTTTGTCTACTGTGCCTTAAGAATCATAGAATCATAGAACCATAGAGTTGGAAGAGGCCATGCAGGCCATCTAGTCCAACCACCTGCTCAACGCAGGATCAGACCAAAGCATCCTAAAGCATCCAAGAAAAGTGTGTATCTAACCTTTGCTTGAAGACTGCCAGTGAGGGGGAGCTCACCACCTTCTTAGGCAGCCTATTCCACTGTTGAACTACTCTGACTGTGAAATTTTTTTTCCTGATATCTAGCCTATATCGTTGTACTTGTTGTTTAAACCCATTACTGCGTGTCCTCTCCTCTGCAGCCAACGGAAACAGCATCCTGCCCTCCTCCAAATGACAACCTTTCAAATACTTAAAGAGGGCTATCATGTCCCCTCTCAACCTCCTTTTCTCCAAGCTGAACATTCCCAAGTCCTTCAACCTATCTTCATAGGGCTTGGTCCCTTGGCCCCAGATCATGTTCATCGCTCTCCTCTGTACCCTTTCAATTTTATCTACGTCCTTCCTGAAGTGAGGCCTCCAGAACTGCACACAGTACTCCAGGTGTGGTCTGACCAGTGCCATATACAATGGGACTATGACATCTTGTGATTTTGATGTGATGCCCCTGTTGATACAGCCCAAAATGGCATTTGCCTTTTTTACCGCTGCATCACACTGCCTGCTCATGTGTAGTTTACAATCCACAAGTACCCCAAGGTCTCGTTCACACACAGTGCTACCTAGAAGCGTATCCCCCATCCAGTAGGCATGCTTTTCATTTTTCTGACCCAGATGCAGAACTTTACACTTATCTTTATTAAATTGCATCTTGTTCTCATTTGCCCATTTTTCCATTGTGTTCAGATCTCGTTGAACTCTATCTTCCGGAGTATTTGCCAGTCCTCCCAATTTGGTGTCATCTGCAAACTTGATGAGTAGTCCCTCCACCCCCTCATCTAGATCATTAATAAATATGTTAAAAAGTACCGGGCCGAGCACCGAGCCCTGAGGTACCCCGCTACTCACCTCCCTCCAGTCTGATGAAACACCATTGACAACAACTCTTTGAGTGTGGTTCTCTAACCAATTCCCTATCCACCTATCTGAAAATCCGGATTGCAGTCCTTCAATTTATCCATCAGAACATAATGGGGAACCTTATCAAAAGTTTTACTAAAATCCAAGTAAATGACATCAACCGAATTTCCACGATCCAGCAAACCTGTTACTTTGTCAAAAAAGGAAACCAGATTGGTCTGATAGGACCTGTTGGAGACAAATCCATGCTGACTTCCTTGGATCACCAAATTGTCCTCCAGATGTTTGCAGATCGCTCCCTTTAATATCTGCTCCATTATATTCCCCACAACAGAGGTCAGACTCACTGGTCTGTAGTTTCCCGGGTCATCCTTCCTCCCTTTTTTGAAGATCAGAATAACGTTTGCTCTCTTCCAGTCCTCCGAGACATCTCCAGTCCTTAAAGAGGTCCCAAAGATGATGGACAAGGGTTCTGCAAGTTCTCCGGAAAGTTCTTTGAGCACTCTCGGGTGCATTTCATCCGGCCCAGGGGATTTGAACTCATCCAGTGCAGCTAAATGCCTCTCGACAACCTCTCTATCCATGTCAACCTGCCACCCAGACACTATCCTTTGGCTACTGCCATCTCTAGATGTGCCTAAACCCTTTGACCCGTGGGAAAAAACAGATGTAAAATAGGCGCTAAGCCTTTCTGCTTTCTCTGCATCTTCCGTTACAGTTTGTCCATCCACACCCAACAGTGGGCCTATTGCCTCCTTTACTTTACATTTGCTCCTCACATAACTGAAAAATCTTTTCTTGTTACAATGGGCTTCCCTGGCCAATCTTAGCTCACTCTCAGCTTTGGCCTTTCTGATGATAGATCTACAGTGCCTAGTAACCTGTAGGTACTCTTCTTTAGAGCTCTGTCCTTCCCTCCATTTCCTGAACATTTTCCTTTTCTTTCTTAGTTCCTCTTGAAGTTCTCTGTTCATCCAAATAGGCTTCTTAGAACTCCTGCAGTGTTTTCTTCTTTCTGGAATAGTCATTGATTGAGCATGCAATAGCTCTTGTTTGAGTAGTGCCCACCCTTCACATACTTCCTTCCCTTCCAGCATTCTCGTCCATGGTATGACACTCATCATGTCTCTGAGTTTATTAAAGTTTGCCCTACAAAAATCCAACATCCGCATCTGGCTACAAGCTTCGTTGCCTCCCCATCTCAAAAGGAATTCTATGAGGACATGGTCACTTCCCCCTAGGGTCCCCACCTCCTTCACCTCATCCACCAACTGTTGCCTATTAAGTCCAGTATGGATGAACCTCTTGTGGGTTCATCTACCATTTGATAAATGAAATTGTCAGCCAGGCAGGTCAGAAAGTTGCATGACTGAGGACGCTTCGCAGAGTTTGTTTCCCAGCACACATCTGGGAAATTGAAGTCACCCATGATGACAAGGTCCTGCCGCCTGGATATTTTCTCAAGCTGCTCACAAAGTGCAGCATCCACATCCTCTCGTTGGTCAGGCGGTCGGTAGCAGACACCAACCACCGCACTGTTTGTTTTCCCCTCACTTATTTTCACCCAGATGCTTTCCATTGTAGATATACTCTCCTTCACTAGAATTTCCGGACAGGTGTAAGCCCTTTCCTCACATACAGTGCCACTCCTCCACCTCTTCGATCTATTCTGTTTTTTCTGAACAGTTCATATCCATCCACCATTACATTCCAGTCATGAGAATCATTCCACCAAGTTTCTGTGATGCCTACTAGATCATACGTTTCCATCAGCATGAGAAGTTCCAGCTCTTTCTTCTTATTGCCCATGCTTCGGGCGTTAGTATAAAGGCATTTGAATCCTTTTACTCTAGGTTCCCTATGAGCTGGCCTTGCTGGTTGGGCTGCCCCCGATCAGTCTCCTTCCTTACACTCCCTATGTTGATCGTCTCCTTCCCTTTGTGACTTCAGCTTAAAGCTCTCCTGATGAATCTCCCCAGGTTCCTGCCAAACACATTCTTCCCCAGCTTCGATAAGTGCAGTCCATCAGGTGCTAGTAGGCCTTCCTCAAGAAAGCCTATCCCATGGTCCCAGAAACCAAATCTCTCCTGCCGGCACCAACTACGCAGCCACTGATTCACCTCCATTATCTCCCTCTCCTGATGTATTCCTCTTCCTTTGACAGGCAAGATTGAAGGGAATACCACTTGTGCCCCCATTTGCTTGAGCTTCCTCCCCAGATCTTGATAATCTTTTTTAATAGGAGCGATGGTATTCATGGACATGTCATTCGTTCCCACATGGACCATCACAAATGGGTAGCGATCCGTAGATTTGAGGAGTTTGGGCAGCCGTTCTGAAAGGTCTTTAATTTTCGCCCCTGGCAAGCAACACACCTCTCGGGTTAGGGGGTCGGGCTCAGCCACATGGCGATCCATTCCTCTTAGCAGGGAGTCTCCAATTACCAGTAATCACCTTTTTTTTTTCTTCTCAACTTCATTTCCTTCTGTCCCCATGACCTCTTTACTTTGTCTTAGACTTTGTTTTGGGACCTCTTCCCTCGTTGACACTTGCACCTCCTCTGCAAAGGCCTGAAATCTATTCTGGAGCTCCAAAGGCCCCGAGAACTGTCTCGCTCTACGCCGTTGAGTCTTTTTCCAAACTGTCTGCAGAGGCTCTGTAATGAGGTCAATCCCCTTGCCCTCTTCAGGACTGGTTGTATTCCGAGTTGCAGAGCTCTGGTCTATGAACTCCTCCCCTTTCTTACTTTGGGTCAGAGTAATAATGCTGTCTTCTAATCCCCTAATCCTTTCCTCCAAAAGTCTTACCAGCTTACACTTGGGACAGATGTAGTCCATCTTGTCTTCTGGGAGGAAGGCAATCATGTCACACTCACTGCAGATGATGGGATGAGTGTCCTGGAGGTCCATTGTAACTTGTCGGCAGTGCAAGTACTAGGGAAATATAATCTACTGATTCTAATTGCTAGGCCAAGAACCCCAGGCTTAGAGCCACAGGCCAAGAGCCCTTTGTCTCTCGCCCTTCGGCTCACACCTCTGGCAAGGAGCAGCTCTTTTTAATCCTCCCAGCAATCACCCAGCAATCACCTCACTCAGCACAACAATAGCCTCACCTGGTCAGCAGCAACACTCCCCAGTAGCTCTCTCCACGGACTCTCAGTTGTCTGAGTTCAGCTTTGCGTTGAGTTGCCACAAACTTCCTGTAGGCCAAAACATCATGGCTGTTCTCTTATGGCATTTTGATGGGCAAATGTCTGTATCCTGCCCTGCAGAGAGGTAATTCTCCAAACAGCCTGCTCTTCATGGGGAGCAGAAAGGCCATGCATGTTAATATGTATCATAGTGGGTGTTGTGTACAAGTTGGGAGGATACAGCGTCTGTCTCCTTGTACATGTGTCTTCTTGCCTCTGAATCCTAGTAGGGTACTTAAATCAGATTCAATTGAGTCTCCAGGATTTAAGGAAAGTATCTGTGTCTTTTGATTTGACCTGGTCTACTCTTATTTCATGCAGCGATGAGTTTTTCAGGCTGATTAGCAGTAGAAGACCATAAGAATTTGTGTAATTCTGAGAACAACATGATTTGGTCAGTCTACTGGGAAATCTAACCCAGTTCTGTTGGTTATCACCACATCTGGCAGCAGCTCCACAGTGCCATTAAACAATAACAACAGAAATGTTTTGAGCTTTCTCTGTGTTAAGTTGACGGATTTCTTTTATCTCATAATTGTCTTTGTTCTAACCCTGCTCTTTCTTTAGCCATTTATTTTTATTTAGTCACATGAGTAATATCTTTTTTCCTTTGATTCACTATGAACTTGAAGGTCCCTTTTGTTTTATTGGATTAACAGGTCGGTGCAGCCATCCCCCTTCCTGAAGCAAACAAAGCTGGCCCCACAAAACTGAACATTTTATCTACTTTATTAAAAATGAGCTAAAGAGCACAATCAGTGTGCACTGATCCGCTTTTATTGTATTTCATTAAATAGGAATATGATGATATCTGACAAGATTGAGTAGATTTTGTACATTTTAATTTTTTTTAAATTCACGCTCTGAATTTATATTCAATATATTTATATTCAATATATTTAATCTAAGAAAAGTGGGCTGTAAAGAAATAAAGAAATAAATGGCATGCAAATTGAGTATATTTGCATCATTTCTCTTATTTTGTATGACCTAGTTTAATTGTTAGTCCTGGGGATGGCTAAGAAACTGCAAAATATTGAATCTTCATCTTCAATGCGCTTAAAACTTTATAGTAACGATGTACATTAAACATATTTACCATCTGCACCAGGTGCGGCTATTAGCACCTAACTGCCTCCAGACTGTTTGGCCACAGTGATCCATGTGATGGTCACCTTTAGATTGGATTTCTGAAACTTGTTCTACACTGGCCTTCCAATGTCCTTGACCCGGAAACTCCAGCTAGTACAAAATGCACCTGCTAGGGTCCTCACTGGTTCATCTTTGAGGACCCACTTCCAGCCTGTGCTGAGGCAGCTGCATTGGTTACCAGTTATAACCCGGATCAAGCTTAGGGTCTTGTATTTGACCTTTAAGGCTATCCGTGGCTTGGGCCCTGCCTACCTGAGGGGCTGTTTGTCTGCTTATGCTCACTGCAGGGCCTTCACTCTGCAGGTACTAATCTGCTCGTGGTCCCTGGCCGCAGAGAGAGATGCCTGGCCTCAACCTGGGCCAAGGCCTTCTCAATCCTGGCCGCAATCTGGTGAAATGAGCTCCTGGGAGAGCTGAGGGCCCTGTTGGAGCTGTCAAAGTTCCACAGGGCCTGTAAAATGGAGCTCTTCCAGCAGGTTGAGGCCGAGTCTGTTAAGATCAATTGAGGCTGGGTCAATGGGCCCCCTCAGACTATGCTACTCCATCTGATGAACCCTTTCATGGACAGTTTGGGGGAGGCTGGAGGATTTTTCTTCTCTCAAATCTTGTGATTGTGATTTTATAGTTTGGGAATTTTAATGGGGTTTTATGGGGTACTACTATGTAATCCGCCTTGAGTCCAAGGAGGAAGGAGGACTATAAATTGAATAAATAAATAACTTATTCTTATTAGTGTCTGTGATGACATTTAATGGGGGGAAATTGTTGAGTGACTGAATGAAGTCAATGCACAGTAACAACAGCAGGGGATGATTCTCAAGCCATCATGAAAGTGATTGAAAATGTCCATGCAGTTTCAGTCTGTTTAACCTATCAGAAAATATCTTGAGGAGGTGACAAAAACTTGAGATCATATCTCAAATGCTTTATTTAGAATGGGGATTTTGCAGTTCTGTTGCATTTATTTCAATTTTGCATGTAAAAGGCTGAAAAGAGAATCTTGTTTTCTCTGTCTCAAGAGTACATGTTAATTTTTATCTCATGACCAGTCTCTGTTTGGATCCTGATTCTCTGGTCAGTGTGTAATCTGTGTTTAGAATTTCTCTAATATGAATGTTTTCAAAACAGGTTGAGTCTTGATTTCTATGCATAATGAAACAGTTACAACCCTTCCTTCCTTCCTTCCTTCCTTCCTTCCTTCCTTCCTTCCTTCCTTCCTTAATTCATTTAATTCATTTAATTCATTAATTCATTGAATTTTTAGACCACCCTTCTCTGCAGATAGGCCAGTAATTCTAATTGTCAAAGCCACTGCTGTCTTCTATACTATCAGATTATCTGGGCTTTTCCACAACTTATTCCTGATTTTCTTGGCATTTGATCCACAGAAATTGGAATTGGTTTGGGTAGGGTTCTTCTGCATGTCTGCCCTCCCTCTGGATTTTCACAGTTGTGGAGTCTATTTATTCCTTAAATAATCAAGGTTTTCAAGGAAGGGTGCTGTTGTTATTGGTGGTATCATTGTTATTAGGCTACAGCACAGCCCCCTTTTAAAAAGGGGTTAAAATATTGATATATCACTGAACGGTTATGACAATGGGCTCAGCAGGTTCCCTAAATTCCCAGCTTTCATTAATAAAACAAGTCTCCAACCGTTTCCTTTACAGAGATATGCCATTTTCCCAAATATATCCATAAGGGTAGAGCCTAAAGACTTACTATATTTAAAATGAAAGCTGCTGGTTTAGAGACTCTGCTGAGCCTATTGTTACAATATTATATTGATATGAATGCTAGTTTTTTGTTTGTTTGCTTTTTTAAGATCAAAAATGAAACCACTGGTCTTCAAGGCAGGGGGAGGGGAGGAAGCGGTGTGACAAAATCACTTTCCATAAAAAGATCTGAGCAAAAGTGTTCTCAAAAGACCCAGGAAAAAACTGGGGGGGGGGGGGGGATAAGACAAAGTCAAAACTGAAGGCACAAAAATGTGAAGCGGTATGGGACCTAAACTGACTAAGGTGACCAGATTTTAACATTGGTAAAGCGGGACACCATTGACCGGGGGGGTTCTTGATTAAAGATTTGGTCTATATGGAGCAACAAAAATGTTCATAGAATGCATAGAACGCAAAAATAGTATTGTTTAATTTTATTTAATTTCAATATAAGTACAATTTGCCAGGTGCCCCCAGATGTTCCTCCAAAAGTGGGACAATCTGGTCACCTTAGACTAACCCCCTCCCCCAAACTCATGTAGAAAACCCTTCAGTGGGGGAGAAAAGGCATAATCATACTATCAATTTGCACTAGTTGCCAGTTTGAAATTTTATTTAATTTGTCATTCTCCCCCCCCCCAAAAAAAATCCACTCTGCAGATCTCTATTTGCTTAATTTCAGATGCTAGTGCTGACCCAACCGGGCCCACCCCTCACTGGGGAGCAGCTTTCCCCAAGCAAGGACTGGACAAAAAGGTGTCCTTTGTCAGGGCTGAGGGAAGGGCCTTTTCTGACGTAGCCTAGGAATTCCTTTCCTAGAGAGGCTCAGAAATGCCTTTTAGAAAATACATGAATCCTTTTTTTATTGTTTTAAATTTTGGGGGGGCTGTTTAAACACAATTCTTAAAATATACATACAATCAACTATCTTTGCATGTTTGATTGTGAGCTGGGCTGAAGGTTCTGCCTCAGGTAGTGCAGTCTTAAGTAGGCCTTCAATAGGCCTTTTGGCAGCAGGCCAGAGCCACACTGGGGTGCAGGACTGGGGCTGCCAGTTCTGGCTTGGGAAATACCTGGAGACTTTGGAAGTGGAGCCGGGAGTGGGTGTGATTTGGGGTAGGGAGGGACCTCAGTGGAGCATAATGCAATGAAGCCCAGCCTCCGCTGCAGCCATTTTCTCCAGGGAATCTGATCAGGCTGGCTTTGTAATGAGGCAAAGTGAGGCCGTGGCCTTTGGCAGTGCATCTGGGCGGGGGGGGGCGGCCGCCATGATCTTTGCCCCTGTCTCGCCTCCCCAGTTCTACCAAGGAGATGGAGCAGCTACTGCTCCCTTTCTCAGCAAGGCTTGATGTATTTTTAAATGCCACATGCTGGCAGATGCCTAGGCGGGGTGCCAGCCTTGACCACCAGTGGGAAACTGTGGAGGGATAGAAACATGCACTGGTGGTGATGGCATGAAGTGAATTCTGGGGGAAACCTGGTAGTGATGCCGTGCATTTCTAGGAATTGCTGGACACCTCATGGTAAAATCATAGAGTTTCCAATGATTCCTGAAGAGATCTGGAATCACTTCTGGGCAGAGACAGCCCAATGATAAATAGCACTATGCCCCCTGGCAAGCTTTGTACACCAAGTTGTATGATTTGTGCAAGACTGCAAAACCTACCAGTATAACAAGACCTACTGTGTCTCAGGCTTTCCCAGCAATGTCTGTGAAAAGATTCAGAACAATCAGCCTACCCTGAGCTGCTTTTTGCCAGTGCTCTCTTCCTGCTTCAATTCTGGGATTTCAGTGAAGCCCCTTGGCTATAGCTTCTTTATTCTTCTTCCCTCTGTCCAGATCTTCTCTATCTTAAAACAAAACAAAAGGTTCACTCTTAGTGTTGTCAACCCACTAGAATGAGTGAAATCTCCAGGATATTGAAAGCAGTCGTTCTGGAAAATTAAGCACACTATAGGAATTTCCAACTCTGTACTAAATTAGGGGGAGGGGGGGAGTAAGAATATCTTCAGTCGGAACCAACACTCCTACTTCCCAGTGGAAGACGACTTCCTTTTCCAGAGCAGCTTAGGGGAGAGGGACTGCTGGGAAATGTATGCTGGGGTATTACAGCAGAACAGCAGCTGCATCAAGGACTTTCTTGAATGTTGTAGAGCTGGCTTTTGTGAGTTTTTCTTCCCAAAGTTTTCTTTTCTGAGGGCCTGAACCTCCCATGCCTCTTTTCCAGCCTCATTTTAGAGCTCTAGTTCATTTTATTGTCTCGACTGTTCCGGTGCGGAATGTGGAACTCACTCTGTGAATGAGTTGCAGGTGATCTCTTTGGTTGCTTAAAAGGCTCATGAAGTTTTGCTACTTTTCTTTTGAACTCTGAAAATAATAAGTGCCCCAATATATAGATCTGTAGACATATCCCACTGTCATCTTAAAGGACATTTGGTGCTCAGAAAAGAAAATGCTGAGTACAGTAATGGGCCCAATTACATAAGATGCAGGTAATGTGCAGCAGAACTTTCTTCCACTTACTGAGGGAGAACTGTGTTTTGGTACCCTGCTTTTTGCCACTTGAAGGATTCTCCAAGTGGCTTACAGTCGCGTACCATTCCTCTTCCCACAACGAACACCGAGTGTGACAGATGAGGCTGAGAGAGCTCTGAGAGAACAGTGACCAGCCCAAGGTCACCCAGCTGGATGCATGTGAGGAATCAAGACCAGTTCTCCATGTTAGAAGCCACAGGGGGTTCTTCAGGCAGCGGTAGCATGAATGTATAGGTTCTCAAAGATGACGGAGGAAAAGATGCAGTTTCCCAAAATGTAGAAGATGGTGAGACCTCAGCCTCTGCTCAGAGGCCAAAGGGAATAGTAGTACAGAAGGAACCAGACCAGAGCACACTCACTACTGCTGATCTTGCAGTTTGGCCAAAGTCTGCATATGTAGACATAATAGTTTCCAGTGGTTATTGGGAACAAAGTATTGTGTACTATCAGCCACAAAACAATGGAGTATGTTTTTCTCTCACACAATCGTTTATAGTAACATCTGTAAACAGCGTAGTGGGGAGGAGTTAGGGCGGGACCGGTCCGGGATAAAAACTCGGGGGGGGGCCAATCAGGAGCCGCAAAGCGGCTCCTGATTGGCCCCTCCGAGTGTCAATCCCGCCCCAAGCAGACAACGGGGAGCCGCGCGAAGCGCGGCTCCCCATTGCCTGCTTCACTCGCTCGGAAAATGGCGGCCCGCCTGGTGAGAGCCTCGGCTGGGGGGTGGGCCGGGAAGCCTTCTCTCGGCCGGCGGAGCGGCCTCGCAGCGTTGTGGACGCTGCGAGCCCGCTCCGCCGGCCGAGAGAAGGCTGCAGAGAGCCTCGGGGGGGTGGATGGGTGGGGGGGGGGACGGGAAGCCTTCTGCCGCCGGCCGCAGCGGGCTCACAGCGTCGTAGACGCTGTGACCCCGCTGCGGCCGGCGGCAGAAGGCTCCAGAGAGCCTCGGGGGGGTGGATGGGTGGGGGGGGGGACGGGAAGCCTTCTGCCGCCGGCCCGCCTTCGCAGCTCCAAGCCGGCGCCCAGGAGAGCCAGCAGAAAAAAAAACTCCTGTAGGAGCCCTTCGCAGCTCCAAGCCGGCGCCCAGGAGAGCCAGCAGAAAAAAAAACTCCTGTAGGAGCCCTTCGCAGCTCCAAGCCGGCGCCCAGGAGAGCCAGCAGAAAAAAAAACTCCTGTAGGAGCCCTTCGCAACTCCAAGCCGGCGCCCAGGAGAGCCAGCAGAAAAAAAAACTCCTGTAGGAGCCTTTCGCAGCTCCAAGCCGGCGCCCAGGAGAGCCAGCAGAAAAAAAAACTCCTGTAGGAGCCCTTCGCAGCTCCAAGCCGGCGCCCAGGAGAGCCAGCAGAAAAAAAAACTCCTGTAGGAGCCCTTCGCAGCTCCAAGCCGGCGCCCAGGAGAGCCAGCAGAAAAAAAAACTCCTGCAGGAGCCTTTCGCAGCTCCAAGCCGGCACGCCCACGAGAGCCAGCAGAAAAACATTAACCGTGTAGGAGCCTTTCGCAGCTCCAAGCCGGCACGCCCACGAGAGCCAGCAGAAAAAAAAAAACCCTGGAGGAGCCTTTCGCAGCTCCAAGCCGGCGCCCAGGAGAGCCAGCAGAAAAAAAAACTCCTGTAGGAGCCTTTCGCAGCTCCAAGCTGGCATGCCCACGAGAGCCAGCAGAAAAACATTAACCCTGGAGGAGCCTTTTGCAGCTCCAAGCCGGCACGCCCACGAGAGCCAGCAGAAAAAAAAAAACCCTGGAGGAGCCTTTCGCAGCTCCAAGCCGGCACGCCCACGAGAGCCAGCAGAAAAAAAAAAACCCTGGAGGAGCCTTTCGCAGCTCCAAGCCGGCACGCCCACGAGAGCCAGCAGAAAAACATTAACCCTGTAGGAGCCTTTCGCAGCTCCAAGCCGGCGCCCAGGAGAGCCAGCAGAAAAAAAAACTCCTGTAGGAGCCCTTCGCAGCTCCAAGCCGGCGCCCAGGAGAGCCAGCAGAAAAAAAAACTCCTGCAGGAGCCTTTCGCAGCTCCAAGCTGGCACGCCCACGAGAGCCAGCAGAAAAACATTAACCCTGGAGGAGCCTTTCGCAGCTCCAAGCTGGCACGCCCACGAGAGCCAGCAGAAAAAAAAAAACCCTGGAGGAGCCTTTCGCAGCTCCAAGCCGGCACGCCCACAAGAGCCAGCAGAAAAACATTAACCCTGGAGGAGCCTTTCGCAGCTCCAAGCCGGCACGCCCACAAGAGCCAGCAGAAAAAAAAAAACCCTGGAGGAGCCTTTCGCAGCTCCAAGCCGGCACGCCCACAAGAGCCAGCAGAAAAACATTAACCCTGGAGGAGCCTTTCGCAGCTCCAAGCCGGCGCTCCCACGAGAGCCAGCAGAAAAACATTAACCCTGGAGGAGCCTTTCGCAGCTCCAAGCCGGCGCCCAGGAGAGCCAGCAGAAAAAAAACTCCTGTAGGAGCCCTTCGCAGCTCCAAGCCGGCGCCCAGGAGAGCCAGCAGAAAAAAAAACTCCTGCAGGAGCCTTTCGCAGCTCCAAGCTGGCACGCCCACGAGAGCCAGCAGAAAAACATTAACCCTGGAGGAGCCTTTCGCAGCTCCAAGCTGGCACGCCCACGAGAGCCAGCAGAAAAAAAAAACCCTGGAGGAGCCTTTCGCAGCTCCAAGCCGGCACGCCCACGAGAGCCAGCAGAAAAACATTAACCCTGGAGGAGCCTTTCGCAGCTCCAAGCCGGCACGCCCACGAGAGCCAGCAGAAAAAAAAAAACCCTGGAGGAGCCTTTCGCAGCTCCAAGCCGGCACGCCCACAAGAGCCAGCAGAAAAAAAAACTCCTGTAGGAGCCTTTCGCAGCTCCAAGCCGGCACGCCCACGAGAGCCAGCAGAAAAACATTAACCCTGTAGGAGCCTTTCGCAGCTCCAAGCCGGCACGCCCACGAGAGGCAGCAGAAAAAAAAATCCCCTGGAGGAGCCTTTCGCCGCTTCAAGCCGGCGCCCTGGGAGCCCCGGCAGCCGCCCACAGCGCAGCTGCTGGGTGCTCCCTGCCCTCATGGCCCCAGAACACAATGGAGCCACCGGGAAAGCCGCAGAAGAACAAAAAAATGCAGAGGAGCCGCCGTCCGCCTCCTCTTTCAGGTAGCCTGTCCCTCGCTCTGTCCCTCGCCTGCCGCTCGCTCTGGTCCCCACCTGCTAGCGCCCATTGTCTTCTTCATACAATGGGCTATTTTACTAGTTAGAAATAAACTGCTAATATATCTGGTACAATGTTATTACACCACCATATAGCAAGAGGCTTTTCACAACAGTGTAAAATCATTGAGATATGCTAAATTGTGTTACAATGCAGTAGGATGATTTTCTCCAAATGAAAAATATTTATGTTGTAGACATGATCCTCCAGTAGGCCAAGTGAAATTGAGGATATGGCTTTTCCTGTTTTATAAATAAAAGGTAAAGGTACCCCTTTGCAAGCACCGAGTCATGTCTGACCCTCTAGCGTTTTCATGGCAGACTCAATACGGGGTGGTTTGTCAGTGCCTTCAGTTTCTTTTGACATCCCAGAACCCTGATATAATTGAACCAGTAGCAAAATTTTTACATCTTGCCATGAGAAATCGTGAATGTATTATGTCTAAAGTATGATCTTTGCCTTTGTTCTCACTAGCAGTGGATCCTTTTGCACTTTCCCTTCTTATATTGTACTTCTATATGCTATTAAAGGCTTGTTGGTGGTGGTGGTAGACTCAGTACAGGGTGGTTTGCCATTCCCTTCCCCAGTCATTACCGTTTTACCCCCCAGCAGCAAGCTGGGTACTCATTTTACCAACCTCGGAAGGATGGAAGGCTGAGTCAGCCTTGAGCTGGCTGCTGGGATTGAACTCCCAGTCTCATGGTCAGAGCTTCAGACAGCATGTTGGCTACCTTACCACCCTGTGCCACAAGAGGCTCTGTATTATAAATAGCGTACCTCAAAAACTTTTGCAGAAAGAATTTCAGACAATGGTCAGAAGTGAAAAAAGCACTGCCTTATATTTTCTAAAAGTTCCAACAAGGGTATTTTTTTTTTGTTGTTTTCCTTTTGCTTTTGCTGCAAAGTATTTTCAGGATGTGCTACAGCTCTTTCTTCACTTAGGAGTAAAGGAAGTTGTGATTGGAATTGCGTAAAGGATATTATGCTGAAACAGCATGAGAAGTCATCCACCTCTTTGACTGCATACTGCAGGTGGACTGAAACGTAATCCAGGTTTAGGTCAAACAAGTACATTGATACAGAACTCCAGCAAATTATAAGCCAAGAAAGCCAGCATATGCTGGGACACTTCATGGCCATCGTGGTGTTCCAGGCATCACACAAGATATTGTGGGGATCTTTGGACAAGCTCTTCACAGACAACAGAGAAAATCTCCTGGGTCTCATACAGATGCTTGGCAAATATGAGGTAATGTTCAAGCATTTGTAATGTGTCTCTTCCAAGGAGTGGAACAATAACTACTGCAGGGAAACCATCTTGGATGAACTGACCATGGCCAGAAGTGTTAGGAGGCATACGTCACAGTTGGATGAAGCTGACTACTACTTGTCTTTAAAATGCACACGATGTAAGTTGCTCTGAAAAGATGTCATTTACAATGAAATTTGTAAATGAAGAGGGAGGCAAAATCTGTGTAAAAAAAACATTTCCTACGACTCAGGGCAGTTCATGAATCAATTGGAGAAGGACTTGTAGAGCTCATGTTGAGAATGCTGAAAGAGAACAGCATCACCATTAAGGATTGCCATGGCCAAATGTTTGATAATGAAAGATGTTCAGGCAAGGCCACTTAGATTCAACCAATGAACTTCATTGTACCCTGTGGCCCGTCACTCTCTTGGTCTGGTAGATGCATCATTGTTGGCATCAAAGGAATCCCTTTCTCAGTTTGGCTTTCTACAGCGCATCTTTGTGCTGTTTTCTGCCTCTGTTCAATGATGGCAGATACTGAAAGAAAATATTTCCAACTACACTATGAAACCATTGAGTGGCACTTGCTGGGAGAGTGGCACAGACAGTGTGAAGCCTGTTTGGATAACACTACGAATCCTCCTGACATTTCCAGTGGTCATTGCCAGTGGAGGGAGTAGCTTCTCAGAGCTGAAGCTTGTCAAAACATACTGACAATCCACCACGGAGATGAGAGACTCGCATCACCTGCTATCCTATCCACTGAGAACGACCTCATTAAAAAGCTTGATCAGTAGCAGTGAACTAGACAAGACAGTGGAATTATCATTGTTTATTATATTTACATATCTCTTTTTGACAGAAAGGTTGAAAAACAGTTTACAATACTGGAATAGATGGTTTTACTTTCAATATTTTGGCTTACTTCTTGGGGTCAGTATTTTTTGTTTTAGAATACGCATTGCAGGGAGTGGTGAGCAACTTCCTGGTTGAGCCACCAAGGGGTGGGGTTCACCTCTTGGCAGCAGGGCCCTCTGTCTCCCTCCCCTCTAGAACGGGTTATCTAGGGGTAGTGCAGATAAGGGGTGTGTTTCTTTTTTTGCCGCATCTTGTCGTTTCATTGTTGATATATATGTGTATTTTTAATGGGTTTTATGTTGGTAAATTGAGTAACCAGTTTGCTGGGGGTAAAACGGTAATGATTGGGGAAGGAAATGGCAAACCACCCCGTATTGAGTCTGCCAAGAAAATGCTAGAGGGCGTCACCCCAAGGGTCAGACATGACTCGGTGCTTTCACAGGGGGATTATATGGTTTTTCTGGGGTTTTACATGTTGTGATTTGCCTCAAGCCTCTGGGGAGAGGCAAGAAATAAATCTTAACAACAACAACAACAACAACAACAATAATAATAATAATAATGACATAGCTTCAAGACAGTGCCAGCATGTGCAGTGCACGGAAGCTCCCTCTTGATGTCAATTTCAAGGATTTATATCCTGACTTTAGGCCCTTTGGGTGACTTGCAGATATGTTATGGCAAAATTACCACTGGTAGATTTTGTACTCTACAACAAAGCAGTCTCCCCTGGTGTAGTGGTTAAAGAGCTGAGAGCCAGCTTAGTGTAGCGAGGCGGGTTTGGTTTCCTGCTCCTCCATATGCAGCCAGCTGGATGATCTTGGGCCAGTCACAGTCCATTTAGAGCTGTTCTCACAGAACAGTTCTGTCAGAGCTCTCTCAGCCCTACCTACTTCACAGGGTGTCTGTTGTGGGGAGAGGAAGGGAAGGCGATTGTCAGCTGCTTTGAGACTCTTCAGCTAGTGAAAAGCAGGGTATAAAAACCAACTCTTCTTCCTGTCATATGTTCCCAGTGCTAGTTATGTCTGTTCCTAGGGGTGTACAAAAATGTTTTGTTGCAAGATGTTGCCGAGCAGGAGGACCAGTTCCATAATGCCCAGGACCGATTCTGTGCTGCAGTCCTGTTGGGCTGGCATTTACCACAATGGGGCACTGTGTTCTGCTGCTGGACACTAGCAAGTTGGCTCTCTGCTACTGGGTGCTATTCGGGGGCTGGCTCCAGTACATTGCACAGATTCTGCAGAAATGCCCTGCAGAAATGCCCCTCCCCCTCAGGCTCTACTTGACAGTCTCTCTGAAGTGAACTTGGTCCTAGCTGGGTTGGCACTGCCATAGTGGCACTGGTTCTGCTGGGCAGGATTGCACTTGTCCTCCTGCTGACCTTGCAAAAATGCCCCCCTCTTCCCTGCAGAGCTTCTCTGGGACACTCTGGTGGGCTTGTATTGCCTTGCCCTTTTTCCCCACCATAGGAAACAATGGAGGATGGGGGCACCTTCTTTATTACCCATAGAATTAGACCCCCTGGTCTAATCTTTTTGAAATTTGGGAGTTCTTTTGAGGAGAGACTCCAGCAGCTATGCTGAAATTTGGTGCCTTTACCTCAAACCTCATCCCACCAGAACACCAACTAGATAGGCTAAATTTCCCATAGACTTTAAGGCACCATAGGTTATAATGTCGCTGAATCGATTTGGGAACATTAAATCAAAACAAAAACCGATTTTGGTTTTGCGATTTGGGTCCCGGATCAAACTGGAGAATTGCAGTTCAGCTAAAAACTAACATACACACACCCCAAATCAGCATTGATTTTTTTTTAGCCAAGCTGAATGCACATCCCTATCTTGTCTGCAGCTCTTTTAATTTGCTAGTTATGGTCCAGTCTTGGAGAACTCATAGCTCTGCCTTCCCTTTTTCCTCTTACTTAACTCTAATGCTACAAGTCTTCCTATAAACTCACCTGAATGAGTTCCGGGGCTGAATGCCACAGGTGTATATAGAAGCTTCTTTGAGGCACTTTTCCCTGCCAGAAAAAACAGCTTTCTGAGTTCTCACATTTGCATCATGTGGTAAAAAGGCCAGGCCTGATTGTATTCTGGTTGCCTTGACATTTAAGATTCTATTTTTGTACTGCTTCCCCCCCCCTCCTGTAAGCAACTTTTGAATCCATGCACTAAAATTGGCACATATAAATAAATTCACCATTGTGTGAATTCACTTGTAGCGTTTGAATGAAAGCAATATCTTTGGATGAGTTACAAGGTTTTCATTTCACAGTTTAGCTTTTGAGATTGGGTAATGGTTTTGAGGGATCAGAAAACGTAATCTGTTGCAGGGCGTAATATGGTGATTTACCATAATGATTTACCTACACTAGGTTACTGAGCACCAGGTATTATTATTTTGTGATCATGTAATGTAGTGGGCTGTTTCCTAAGAAAATTCATGCCGTAAGACACTGGTTAATTTGTGATACAAAAGGTTGTTGACCTGGTCATGAGACAAAGTGAAAATACTTTGGGTGGCAGTTGGTGCGTGTCCACTAATAGTGCAATTTTAAAAAAGAGTAACACTCTTCTGGGCCCAACAAAATCAGAGTCCAATAGCATCTTTATGACCCACAAAGATTTATTCAAGTTGTGAGCTTTCGAGTGCATGCACTCGAAAGCTCACGCCTTGAATAAATCTTTGTTGATCGTAAAGGTTCTATTGGACTCTGATTTTGTTGTGCTACTTCAGACCAACATGGCTACTCATTTGATTCTACCCTTCTGGGCCCATTTACTTGAGTGGACTTAGAAGGAAGAGCAGCAGATTGGGAGGCTAATGAATCTGACATACAGGCTACAATCCACTGACAAGTTTTGCTGCACATGCTCCCTCCCCCTCCCCCCACACCCTCCCCCATGGGCAGGACCTCCATAGTTCCCCTTCATTTAAGCAATTCTTCCACAGCAGAATTTCCTAATGGATTGTGCCCCGTATTAATTGACGAATGTGTAGCAATGCCATTTGGATTTCCCCCTTCAAAATATCATGGGTTGACCCTTAGTATAAAAGAAGGCAAGAGACTGCCAAAAAGGGTTGGTTCGAATACCTGCCAACAAGTAGAAATCTCCCAAGACCTGACTAAAATGGAATGAGGAAACTGACACTTTTCTGAGCATTGCTTCGGGTTTTTGGGCAGTTTCTATTCATTTGTAAGAGCTAGGAAAAGAATGGCTGGCCTGTTCTTTAATAGAGCAAGAGCCGGCATACTGCTTTATGCTTGTTTAGATTTACAATAATGAACCGTAGATTCCACGCATGAAATCAGCGCAGAAACTCAAAGAAATCTGAGGTGGTGAATAAATGGTTCCGAATCCATATATTGTCCAATTATTTATTTTCCAAAATTTTAGTTTTTGAATAACTTTGGCAATATATTGATTTGGAGCCATTTATTCACGGTTTAGAATTACAGACACCGTTATTTTTCACTGTGACTGAGTTAAATTAAACTGAAACCTACTTTTTAATAACTGTGCTGTGAAAGATCCATTTGCTCTCTTCTTGCTCCTTACAAAAAGGGGAAGGAACCTCAGAAGAAACCTTATTCAATGGAATCCAGCTGCGTGGCTGGATTGCATTTCAAAATTTGGACTTCCGGTTTGGGATTTCAAAGGGAGCTGACTCTGGCAAGGGACTGAATTTCCCACACAACCGTAGACACAATTGCTAATGGGATGACGTTATAATAGCATATGGCATCCTTCCCTGCACAGTTAACTCTGTCCAACGTTGGGTAGAAGAGGGTGGAAATAGCTATCAGTTTCCTCTCGGCTGCTTTCCAGCAGGAGAGAGAAACTTGTACATCTTCACAACCCTCCCATCTGGAAGAAACACCCAGGGCTTTATTCTGGCAGAGGGATGCAAATTCCTTCCTATTCAGAGGGGGAGTGGAAACTGATGTTAGGAGGAAATAGAAGACCACAGCCCAGAGAGCAACCCAGATAGACTTCCCACAAAGAAAGCTAAGCAGGCCAGTGGGGGAACCAGTTTGGAAGTGCTGCTGAAAAGGATGAGTTGCCAAGTCATGACGGAGACCCCAGTAATCTGTGGTGCAGATATTGCAGTAATGTTGCGTCACTTCCCTGGAAACAGCATCCCATCAAAGGGAAGGGCTTATTTTAGGAAACTTTTTTTTCTCGTAGAAGTACTTGCTAAGTAGGGGCTGAGGAATGAGGCCAGGATTTCTGGGGCCTTTGCTCTGAGAGGATAGTGGAACCATGAGGAATGCGTAGAAGTGGGCATGTGGATTGTATACCCTGCACTCGGATCACCCGGACACTGTGCTGTAGAGGAGGATGCACCCCGTGGTTGCTCAGCAACTCCAAATGCCTCTTCCTGTCCTGGCAAAATGGCTGTTTGCACTTGATGGTGATGGTTGATGCATGAAGCAAATGTAATGTGTGGACAACCCTAGTCTAGAATTGGGGCTTTAAAGTTTTGAAACGGAGTCTACCGAGCTCTAGTGGGAACTCAAGAACTTAGCTGCAACTTTTATTAACGTGTTTCTTTTGGGCATCTGTGTCAGCCAGCACTTTAAAAGCAAGCATCAAAGGGCTAAAGTATTAGAGAACCAGGAGATGAAGAGTTAAATCTTCATTCAGCCAGAGATCTTGGGTGACAGGCTGCTCCAAGCACTCTGATTGGTTGGCAGCAGCTGAGAGAGAAGTCCTATGAGAGCTGTATGCTGAGGGAATTGAGATTCCAACAGAAATCTGTATTGCGAGAAGACCTTTCTGTACCTTAGCTGTTGAATATCTATTCTTAGTCAAAAAACACAGGTTTGACTAAAGAACCTGGGTTCTTTAGCTGAAAGCAGTTCTACACAGATAGAAGAACTGAGAATAATATTTAGCATGTTGATTTAGGATACTGGATCAAGACTCTCAGTCAGGTCAAAGGAAAGGAGATATTTTTTCTAGAAAGAGAAGAATCTGTGCCCAGTTAAACAAGGAAATTAACTTTGAGAATTTCCTTGGTCTGGTTTGAAAGGAACCGGACCCCTCAGGATTTTTTGAATTAAACCTATAGGTCGCCACTCTTGGTCTGGCCGGCTCATGGCAGTTTACATAAAAAGAATAAAAACATTAAAAAAGCAATATTAGATGGAGGGGAGATTGTGTACTGATAGAGGGTACCAGCCTTCAGAAAACCAGGGGAATTTGTTGTTGTTGTTGTCAGCCATTCAGTCATGTCCAACTCTTGGCAATCCCATGGCACAGCTTTTGCCACAATCCCCAATCCTGCACTGCCTCTCTCAGCCATGCTGTGTTCTGGCCGGCCCAACCACCACATCCTTTGTCGGCCTAGTCTTCTTTTTTACTGACCAAACCTAGCATAATTTCTTTCTCCATTGAGTTGGATCACATGATATGGGCAAAGTAAGTGAGCTGGAGTTTCATGATTTTGCCTACCAATGATATATCAGACTTTATGCACTGTAGTATTTCCTTGTTTGTGATTTTTGCTGTCCATGGAACCCACAGAAGCCTTCTCCAACACCAGAGTTCAAGTGAATCGATTCTTCTCTTGTCCGATTTTTCCATTGTACAACTTTCACAGCCATAAGCGGCTATTGGAATTATGACAGATTGATCTACATTTGGTAGTCCATGGAGTTTAAGGAATCTCAAAGAATTTTTTAATATTGGGAAAAACACTGATACATAAGCCTTTTACCATTAAGTAAAGGTAAAGGTATCCCCTGTGCAAGCACCGAGTCATGCCTGACCCTTGGGGTGACACCCTCCAGCATTTTCATGACAGACTCAATACGGAGTGGTTTGCCAGTGCCTTCCCCAGTCATTACCGTTTGCCCCCCAGCAAGCTGGGTACTCATTTTACTGACCTCAGAAGGATGGAAGGCTGAGTCGACCTTGAGCCGGCTGCTGGGATTGAACTCCCAGCCTCATGGGCAGAGCTTTCAGACGGCTTTCACCATTAAGAATGGAAAAAACGAAGGAAATCAGCTTCTATAACTCTCAATAGCCTGTATTTTAAAACCTTAATAATCTTGACTTCTCATTCCACCTGACCTTTCCTTATGTGTTAAATGAACTCTTTCGCTTAACTTTAATGTCTCAAGTGCCATTCTGAAGGGATTTTGGTAAAGAGGGCTTCTGCACCTTTCCTTGATGTTCCAGAGCTGAGTTAAAAAGCCAAATTATTTTTCAATGACTGGGTGGGACAGCCTGGTTTAGAATTCTCAATAAAGAAACCACATTACTTGGACGACTCAGCCAATGAGGGAACAGAAATTTTGGAGGGGAAAATTGCCCTGGTTTGGGGAAGTGTAGAGGGGGCTGTTATAGCATCATATCTCTGGATTCTTTTAATCTGCCACCAATATGTCATGTGGGTATAATTACAGAGCGCAAATAGCAATTGAGGAATAATTAGAAAGCAGCTGCAACCAATTCCAGGCCTGCAAAGGTTTGGCTGTGCCACTTCCAAGCAAGTTTGAGCTCTGGGTTGATGTTTCAAACAAAGTTGTGAGGAAGCAAAACTCTGAATTTGAAAGGCAGTGTTGCCTAGTTGATGCTTGTTCTTTTCTGAAATGCTTTTTTCCTCACCTGTAGCTTGAGGAATAATATAGCCAGTAGCCACCTTGTAATAAACCAAAGCAAGTTGTGCTTGCAGTTGTTGGATAAAAAGAGGAGTTTAAACTCCAGGCCCCTTTACTCAGACTCCCCACTCTTCCCACAACTAGAAACAGGCCCCTGTTTGATGTTTCTCCACTTCTAGAATCACTGTTGGTTTCTGGCAGTACTTGTGTGCCTTTTCTGGATATGTGACAGGGAGACATTTAATAGATTCTGTGCTCCTGTTGTCTTCCTGGAAGAAATAATAATAACGGGGTTAAATGACATAGGGACTTTGTCTGGAACCATTTTCTAGCCCCCTCCCCCATTTCCATTTTAGTCCCACAAGTATTATTTTATTTATATATTTATATACTGCCCTCCCTGGAAGCTCAGGGCAGTTTACATAAAACATAAATAATACAAGAAACAATCCATAACATATAAATAACCATAACATGAATACTACTAACTGATAATTGTAACAGTGCAAACAGTGCAACAGTACAAGCAGGTACAGGAGCAGAGCACCCTTATGGAGCTCTGCGGGGGAAGGAGCAGGGGCCCTGCAGATGTTGTTGGTTATGCCCGATCTCAACCAAATGCCTGGCGGAAGAGCGCCCCTTTGCAGGCCCTGTGGAACTGTTTTAGCTCCATATGGAGGATTAGCAGCTCTTGCCCTGTGCTGCTAATCCACCACCCTCATTTACACGACCAACCATTTGCAGTGCAATCCTAAACAGTGTTATACCCTTCTAAGTCTGTTGCCTTCAATGGCCTTTGAAAGCTCTGCTTAGTATTGCACTACCAAATTTTTATACTCTGCAGGCTTTACAAACATATAATTTGATTGGGAAAGAGGATCCTAAAAAGGGACAGGGGGTGGCTGCCGGTCTGTGGTGGAGCATCTGCTTGCCACGCAGAAAGTTCCGAGCTCAGTTCGCAGGATCTCCAAGTGAAAGGGACTAGGGAACAGGTGATGTGAAGGGCTTTCGCCTGAGACCTGGGAAAGCTGCTGCCGATCCAAGTAGAACGTACTGACCTGGATGGATCAGTGGGACAAGCCAGCGTCATGGGTGTGATTCAAATTAAGTGCATTGTTATATCTTTGTAGAACGTCTGCTTGCAAAATTAGCTTTCAGGAACCCTGTGATTTGGGCTCTTCTGAGACTTGTGTGTGTGTAATTACTGGAAAAACTGAAGGAAGATACAGAGGCTAGGCAATGGAATCGCCCTGAAAAGAGTAGGCATGGTCAGAACTGTGCAGGATTTGGACTTCTGCAGCCTTTGAACATTCCGAATCATACAACCTGTATAAAGCAGGTATTAGTTTGTCTTGTATGATTTATTCCAATTCCCCCACTCACAGGGAAGGACAAAGAACTGTGCGTGCCTCTGGAGTTTTACTTCCTGACCACAGGAAATCCTGCTTGTTTTCTTCTATGAGTTCTTTTGTTTCACTGACATAGAGGGTTTTTTACGTTTTTAAAAAGAAAAGCTGAGACTTGTGCATAATTCTGTACCTCATACCAAGTTCAGTATGTGAGGTGGCAGAGTAATTGTTAACCCAGTGACATCCCACTTGCCTAAGAGAATTCTACCTATTAGGAGGGTTGCCAAATTCCAGGTGGTGGCTGGAGAGCTTCCACTGTTATATCTGAGCTCTAGACAACATAGATCAGTTCACCTGGAGGAAACTGCCACTTTGGAAGTTGGACTCTATCTATGACATTATGGCCCAAACCTCACCCTCCTCAGGCTCTACCTCCAAAACCTCCAGGTAATTCCCAACCCAGAGATGGCGTATGTACCCATTAGCCATTCTGGAAGCCTGGCTTTACCAAACCTTCGTGTTATGTTTTGAAGCTGTTTACATAACCCTAAGAGCTAGAAATGGTTGAAAATTAGGCTGATATTAGAAATCAAAATCTAGGCTGGGTAAGATCTTTCTCTGCATGGTGTTCTGGAGAAAACCACTGCCAGCCCTAATAAAAAATACTGGGCTACATGGGCTAATTAAAGATATCAAGCAGTGCCATATTTTCAGGGGCTGCTGCTGGGGAAAGATGTTATCCAGACTCTGCCTGTTAGTGAATTGAAGGGAAGGGAGATTTGCAATCAGAAAGCTGCAAGGATTTCAAGGATGGTTTTGATTGGAACGTAAGTCTTTCTTTAAACCAGAAGGGTTAATAATCATATTTACTGTTAGAGAGATTCTAAGAGCCAGGGTGGTGTAGTGGTTAAGAGCAGTGGCCTCTAATCTGGAGACCTGGGTAAAAAAGGCAAAAGATTTATGCAACCTGAAGAGAAACCAGAGTATGAGACCTGGGTTTGATTCCCTGTTCCTCCACCTGCAGCCAGCTGGGTGACCTTGGGCCAAGCACATTTCTTCTCAGAGCTCTCTCAGCCTCACCTACCTGCCGTTGTGTCTGTTGTGGGTAGAGGAAGGGTTGGCGATTGTAAGCTGCTCTGAGACACTTTCAGGTAGTAAAATGCAGGGAGGTTTAGGAATGTTTAGGGGTACATACAATACAGGAACCATCCCTACCAGGATAGTTAATAATGGTGAATGGGAATAAGCAAAATAAATAAATACATTTGACCACAATTGTTATAGAATTTAAAAGGTTATGAATTCATCCCAGGTCCTTATAAAACCTGGCCCTTACTGTATTATCCACATCTCATTGATGTCCTATGGGGTGATAGGTGTGGAGGAAGTTCAGCAAACATGAAATAGAGCAGATGTGCCATACCCAAATTGTTGTGTAAGAGATGGGACATTAGCAGGTGTATCTTCCAGAAAGTCATTCTTTTACGAGGCTTGGTCCCTGTAAATACGCTCCATGCTTACTAGACAGTCTCTGCCATCTCTTCTTCATCTGCACAAGAACAATGTTTTTCATTGGCCCCTTGTGCAGAAGAGAAAGGAAGGTCCACAGCAGAAACTATTTAGCATGCATAAAACTTGTGCACAGGATCCAAGCCTGAGAGTAATAAATCCTTCACATCTTTAGCATCTGGTTACCTAGTGCAGAGCAGATACTTCCAGATAACTGGAGCATTATTGTTCAATCTAAACAGGGGTGTTTGTGTGTGTGTGTGTATGTGACACAATCTTACTGTGCCAATTCCAAATCGAGTTGAAGACAGGCTTTACTTGAGGGTGGTGAGGCTGCTGCTTCAGCAGGCTGACCTGCAACATGAGTAAGGGCAACAGAATGAAGTGGAAGCAGATGTGACCGACAGAGTAAGATCCAGTGAGAAGTTCTGTGCAAGCTCAACTGCTTCGGCTCTACTTCTGTTTATATAGGCTACTTTAATTAGTATTCCATTCAGATTTTACACATCAGTCACCAAGATGGCATGTAAATTATGTCCAGGGGGATTCAAATGTTAAAATATCACATTCTGTGTTCTAGCTCAGTCAGGGTACACTTTTGTTGTTGTTTGGAAGGAATGTCTGGATTTGGTGTGAACAGAGACGTATAACTACCAATGAAAATTGGGTTAGGAGGCTATGAAATAATCAGGAAACCATTGCTTCCAAGTCTAACATCTGCATTGGACAAGGTTTGTTTTTCTCCTTTGCAAACTCATAGGGAAGTTTTTTTCTTGCTTGTGATGAGTTCAAAGATATTTTAGAGGGGCTAGCTGCATGTTATTTGCAAATGTGCATAGCAGAACTCTTTTAATAAGCAAAAGTGCAACAGGAGGGGATGATTTTGAGCAGAGGAGTTGCACGGGTGGGTCTCCTTAACTCTTTTTACCATACCTGCTGCTTCCCCAATCAAAATTCCCTCTTCCTAAAGTACAGATATTTGCATGAAATGTGCAGTCAGTCTCTGATGGGGCTAGAAAGTAGCCTTTGCCTTTTGGGTACCATCACTTGCTTATTATTCTGATCCTCCTTTAGTGGAGAGGGAAAATAATACAATGACGGAGCATACACCTTGCATGCCAAAGGCTTAGGTTGCCAGATCTGGGTGGGGACATGGAGTCTGGGGAAGGTGAGTTTTGGGGAGGGGAAGGACCTCAACAGGGTACAATACCATAAAGTTCATCCTCCAAAGCAGCCATTGTCTCCAGGAGAACTTATCTCGGCCATCTGGATATCAGTTGTAATAGTGGGAGATCTTCAGGCCCCACCTGGAGTTTGATGACTCTACTAAGGTCCTGTTGGCATCCCCAGGTAAAGGATCTCAGATTCAGGGCTGAGAAAGACCTGACAAGATGTTGGAGAACTTCTTGCAGTGGTGTGGCAGCTAGAGCATCACAATAGGCTCTGGGAGATCCAGGTTGAAATGTCCGTTGTGCTATGAAGTTCACCTTGTGATATAAGGACATTAGAAGAGCCCTGATGGATCAGATCACTGTTCCAGCTAGTCCAATATCCTTAGCCCAACATTCCTGTGGCCATCACTACATCCTTTGATAGTGAAGGCCACATTTTAATCAGTCTCTGTGTAAAGGAGTATTTCCTTTGCCCTCTCTGAATCTATTGCCCATCATCTTCTTTGGATGCCCTGGAGTTCTAGCATTTTGGGAGAGGGAGAAAATGTTCTCTTTGTCAACTCCCTGTCTCTGATTAGTTTCTACTGATTTACCTGAGACAGACATTCGGCTGACTGAATCCCTTTATAAATTGGAGTACTGTCTACTACTCTCCTGTTTTCTGATAAAAAGGTAAAGGTATCCCCTGTGCAAGCCAGGTCATGTCTGACCCTTGGGGTGACGCCCTCTAGCGTTTTCATGGCAGACTCAATACGGGGTGGTTTGCCAGTGCCTTCCCCAGTCATTACCGTTTACCCCCCAGCAAGCTGGGTACTCATTTTACCGACCTCAGAAGGATGGAAGGCTGAGTCAACCTTGAGCTGGCTGCTGGGATTGAACTCCTAGCCTCATGGGCAGAGCTTCAGACTGCATGTCTGCTGCCTTACCACTCTGTGCCACAAACCTTCTTCAAAGTGCTATTGTTGTTCTGAGCTCTTTGCAGGAATGATAGGATGAAAATGTGCCAAATAAATAAGATGAATCAATGGAGAGAAGAGGGGGTTGTGCGCAGTGCGATGTCATAAGGGTGTAAATGTTGCTGCACATTGCAGGGAAGAGGGGCAGAGATAGAGAGCTGCTGCATATGTCCCATAGGATCCAGTTCTTCCCAGTGTGTTCTCTTGACAGACACTGCAGCTAGTCCCAGCTCTCTGATCAATGTACTTAGATGATAAACACATTGTATCCTGATGAAGAGTTCTGTTGAACTCAAAAGCTTGCATAATGTCTTGTGTTAGTTTGGTCCTAATAAAGGCACCATATGGATTTCATCCTTAATTTTAACTGCCTATTTGCCACATTCTCAGTTTGCAGTATTATGTCAAACAGTCTTCATCAGTTAGGCTGTCCTTGGTTTTTTACCAGTTGACAAGAGGGAAGGAGCTCCAGGCTTGAACCTCCACTCAGCCATGGAGCTGACTGAGTGACCTTGGGGTGCCTATTCAGCCTGACTGATTTCCTGGGGTTCTAGATATGAAACGGAGAAGGGGAGAATGGCCGTCAGCCTAACTTGTATCACAGGGTTATTGTGAGGAAAGAATGGAGGAGAGGAGAAGGATGTAAACTACTTTGCGCCCCCACAGGGAGAATGGTGGGATACGAATGAACTAAATAAATAAAGGTTGTAAGCCACATGGAGTCCGAATTGGGAGTAAAGTGAGATATAAATATCTAGATAATAAATAAGGAGTGCTGATTCTGGAATAAGGGCAGCCCTCTAGAATTCTATGTGTTTGCAGAGGAGCCAAGGTCATGTTTGGCAACTGACAGAGCTGAAAATTAAAGTCGCCGTAAGAGTTTGAGCCCAGCCCCCCAAGCTGCCAATATCCTAGTCATTGCCTGCTCCTATTGAGGTTTCAGTCAAGGTGCTTTTATTGTTATTTTTCTAAAGCATAGGAAATGCCATCTTACGTGGAGCAGGCGGAAAAGAGCCACAAAGGCAGGAAGTCCCGGCTGAAGGGCAAATGTTCGAGGGGCCTCGGATGGTGTCTGATGCAAGCAAAGTTAGAGGGCAATCCTAGGCACACTCATTAGAACGTAAATCTAGATGCAGTGAGATCTATCCCACCGTTTAGGATTCAGCTTCTAATGCGAATTCTAATTTACATAGGTGGTAGAATTCTGAGGAGGTAAAATGGACAGTATCACTCCAGGCAGCAGATGGAAAGTCTATTTGCACTGAAAAATCCCCCTTCATATAGGACAATGCACCAGTGAGTAAGGTTCTAGCGAGGCTTACTGCCCTCCAGGAGTGGCCTAAAGATCTCCTGGACAAACAACTGATGTCCAGACTACAGAGATCAGTTCCCCTGGAGAAAAAAAGCAGTGGTGGAAGGTAGGTTCGATGGCCTCATAGGGTTCCTCCCCTTCCCCAAATCTTGCCCTTCCCAGCCTCCACCCCCAAACCTCAAGAAATAGCTGGCAACCCTCACTAGGGTAGCTCTTTGCATGCTGGGCTACTTTTCCCACATGGAATTACTAATGTAGGGGAACTTTGAAAAAGAAGATTTTTATGCCCCATTTTTCTCTCCCTTAAGGAGTCTCCAAGTGGCTTACAATTGCTTTTCCTTCTTCTCCCCACAATAGGCACCCTGTGAGGTAGGTGGGGCTCAGAGAGTTCTGAGAGAACTGGGACTGGCCCAAGGTCACCCAGCTGGCTGCATGAGGAGGAGTGGGGAATCAAACCTGGTTCTCTCCAATTTAGAAGCTGCCACAGCATGCTGGCTATGTACAAGGTAACTGCTCGTCTGCTGCCTGAAGTGATACAATCCAGTTTGCCACCTGAGTACTCCTTTGCCTTGCCATTATCAACTCATTCTTTGTGGACTAGAAACAGACACAGTTCTCTGTGGTATGATCGTTTTCTTCTGGCATGGAGTTTCCTAAGAGGGGTGATATTTTAAAAATATATATTTCCCCCCACCTGTAACCTGACACTACATAGCCTACTCTATCACTTGGTTTCATAGTATCCTCTTGACAGGCAAGGTTTCAGATTGCCACACAAGTTTTACTCTCTGCCTTTAAATCTACTGCTGAGACCAGCTGTAGTGATCAGGACCCCTAGTGTGCTACACAGCCAGGCTGGTGGGTCAACGAGATTCAGGGGAAGCATGAGCAGGAAAGGCTGCAGCCAACATATAAGCAGAGGGAAGAGCTCAGGGTTGTAGTTGGCAATCTGAATCTGGTCCCTCATAATAAATATGCTCCTTTGAACAACAAAGTTGCACTTTTTTCTGTAATGGCTAGCAGTGGCACAGTGATAGACCTGTTATCTATTCTATACATTCGTCTAATTATTAAAAAACATAAAAGCCTGGTCATCAAACAGTCCTGAGTTAATGACTTTCCTAAACATTTTAGGCTAGTGATACTCAGTTCAGTTAGAGCCTTTTGTGGCGCAGAGTGGTAAGGCAGCAGACATGCTGTCTTAAGCTCTGACCATGAGTCTGGGAGTTCAATCCCAGCAGCTGGCTCAAGGCTGACTCAGCCTTCCATCCTTCCGAGGTCGGTAAAATGAGTACCCAGCTTGCTGGGGGGGGGGGTAAACACTAATGACTGGGGAAGGCACTGGCAAACCACCCCGTATTGAGTCTGCCATGAAAACGCTGGAGGGCGTCACCCCAAGGGTCAGACATGACTTGGTGCTTGCACAGGGGATACCTTTACCTTTACTCAGTTCAGCCTTGATCTGCTCCAGTGCTGTCACCTGATCTGTATACCTGCTGACCGTTGTTGGGCTTTCCCTCCCTTACTGGAAACAGGTTGGGCTTTCTGTAGCCTCCATCATTGCTGTTCCTTTATCCTCAGTCCAGTTCAAGGGAGGGTGCAAGTGCTGAACCCTCCACGCATGCCCTTACCTTCAAGCTGGCCCACCCAGTTCTTTCTTTGTACAAGCGCCAACCCCTTATTGCGTCATAACATTCCTTGACTAGGTTATGAATAAATACATTGGCATCCCTGCCTGCACTGCAGTGAAGGAGGAGCTGAGAACAAGCAGGGATGAAGCCAGGATGTCTATTTATACATGCAAAACCATCATTAAAACGAGTGGGGGTAATAAACCAATTTCCAACAGTGGTTTGAGTCACTTAACCAACCATAGTTCATGGAACGGCTCATGTTAATGCACTCACAATAATCATTGTTTAATTAAACCATGGCTTTGTGTGGCACCTGAATCAAGCTGAGGATCATACCTCCTAGATCAGGGGTAGTCAACCTGTGGTCCTCCAGATGTTCATGGACTACAATTCCCATGAACCCCTGCCAGCGTTTGCTGGCAAGGGCTCATGGGAACTGTAGTCCAGGAAAATCTGGAGGACCACAGGTTGACTACCCCTGTCCTAGATGACGGAATTGGTGTTGTTATGGCTTCAGAGAATCTTTGCTTCCATTATTTTAAAATCAAGTTGGAGAGGGGCCATGACTTCATCCTGGAATATCTGCTTGGCATGCATACAGGTCACAGGTTCAGTCCCTGGCATCTGTGGGTACTTTGTTGTTGTTATGTGCGAAGTCGTGTCCGACCCATCGCGACCCCATGGACAATGATCCTCCAAGCCTTCCTGTCCTCTACCATTCCCCGGAGTCCATTTAAGTTTGCACCTACTGCTTCAGTGACTCCATCCATCTCATTCTCTGTCGTCCCCTTCTTCTTTTGCCCTCGATCGCTCCCAGCATTAGGCTCTTCTCCAGGGAGTCCTTCCTTCTCATGAGGTGGCCAAAGTATTTGAGTTTCATCTTCAGGATCTGGCCTTCTAAAGAGCAGTCAGGACTGATCTCCTCTCAGACTGACCGGTTTGTTCGCCTTGAAGTCCAAGGGACTCGCAAGAGTCTTCTCCAGCACCAGAGTTCAAAAGCCTCAATTCTTTGACACTCGGCCTTCCTTATGGTCCAACTTTCGCAGCCATACATTGCAACTGGGAAGACCATAGCCTTGACTAAACGCACTTTGTTGGCAGGGTGATGTCTCTGCTTTTTAGGATGCTGTCTAGATTTGCCATAGCTTTCCTCCCCAGGAGCAAGCGTCTTTTAATTTCTTTGCTGCAGTCCCCATCTGCAGTGATCTTGGAGCCCAGGAAAATAAAATCTGTCACTAACTCCATTTCTTCCCCATCTATTTGCTAGGAATTGAGAGGGCCGGATGCCATGATCTTTGTTTTCTTGATGTTGAGTTTCAAGCCAACTTTTGCACTCTCCTCCTTCACCTGCATCAACAGGCTCTTTAGTTCCTCTTCACTTTCTGCCATTAGAGTGGTATCATCTGCATATCTGAGGTTGTTGATATTTCTCCCTGCAATCTTGATCCCAATTTGTGACTCCTCTAATCCCGCCTTTCTCATGATGTGCTCCGCATACAAGTTAAATAGGCAAGGCGACAGTATACAGCCTTGCCAAACTCCTTTCTCAATTTTGAACCAATCAGTGATTCCATGTTCAGTTCTCACTGTTGCTTCTTGACCTGCATATAAATTTCTCAAGAGACAAATAAGATGCTCTGGTATTCCCATCTCTGTGGGTACTAGTTGATTTGAAATAGGATTTCTTTAGCCTAGAAGTGAAGTTTAAGTGTCTTGGTTCACTCTTAACCCGTTCTGTTAATCGACTCAAAAGTACTCTATGAAAAAGAAGCACTTTTGGTGAAAAGAAGTGCAAATGTCCTAAACTGGATAAACGTGGATTGCAAAATTCACCTTTTCTAGGTTCAGAATTTGGTCTTAACGTACATTTCTTAACATACATTTCTATATGCACGATTGCTTAATGTCTAACATCCTTCTTAAGGAGATACTCCAAAGCCCAAATCTGAGCATCTTTAGGAAGCATTGTTGGACTTTCCTACTTGGTTTGACATTTGGCATCTAGAATCATCTCAAATCAATGCTGGGGTTCTAATGTTAATTTCTTTCAGTGCTGAAGTTGAGTTTACTAATGTCTGGAAGGGTAGGCATATATAGTAAAGCACTACATGCCTTACAGCAGGGAACATGGTAGAAAGGTTCCATGACAAAGTACTCACTTTTTCTTTACAAGGTCCCTGCTTTCCACCCTTGGGATCTCCAGCAAAAAGGATCTTGGGTAGCAGTATCTGGAAAATCCTCTCCCTTTACTTCAGATCCTGGAGATCTTTTGCCTCATGGTGTTACCATATGAGAGTGCTCTGACAAATGCCCTCTGTGCCAGTTTTAGATTGTTCTCTTCATCTGTTCTCTTCTACAATACACTGAGAAAAAAACTTTCTGCATTTTTGGGGGGTAGGTGGGTTCTGGCCTCACATTGATTAATTTATTCCGTGATTTCCAGGTACATTTTTGTGCCCTGAGTTTTCATTTCGACACCCCCCCCTCATCTTTTTTCCTGACTCTCCTGAGACCATTTTTACCTCAGTGTTTTTCTGGAAAGTGATTTTGAGTTGGCTTTTTCTTAGTGTGTCATTTTCTATGTGTTTTCTTTGTCCCAACCACCTTCAGCCCACTTTTCAATGACTAGATAGTCATCATTGTTAAACAACTCTTTCTCCCCCCACAAGATGAGTGATTGCAGCTTGTTTACAAACATCCCTAAAATATCAATATAACACTGTAATGTTGTAATGATAGTTTAAGAAAGTTCTCTGAATTCCCAGCTTTTTTAAAAAAAGTATCCTTTTTATTGTTGAGAAGATATAGGGGGAAAGGAATATCTTTGCAAGTCAGTATCAATATTCAAATCAATATTTTAGGGCCATTAAAATAAAGGGGGTGCTGTGACACCACCGATAACAACTCTGATGATTACAGCACCCTTCCTTGAAAATCCTTATTATTTTAGCCACGTGTGGAAGAAAATAAGCTGACTCCACACCTATAAAAATGCACAGGGAGGATAGACAAGTGGAAGAACCCTGTCCAAACAAATTCCAGAGCTTGTGGGTCAGCCCTTAAGAAAATCAGGAGTAACTTGAGTGTGCAAAAACAGGACTGCCCAAATTGTTATCTGCCTGTTGGACTACAGCCTATTGCTTCTGTATTTTGGGCTACTGTTGCAGTTGTTGATCAGTGGTAGAATATCTGCTTTGTATTCAGGCTGTCCCAGATTCAGTCTGCAGCATCTCCTCTTAAAAGGATTGGGTAGTAAGTGTTGTGAAAGACTCTGGAGAGCTGCTACCAGTCAGAGGAGGCAATACCAATATTGACAGACCAATGGTACGGCAGCTTCATGTACTTCCTATGTGCCCATAGCCCAAGTAGGCAAAAAACCCAAACCAGTGGATTTATCTGGATACAGAAGGCTGCCATTTCCCTGATTGATTCAGATTAACAAATTAGAAATCCTGCAGGCTGCAGGTCGAAGAAAAAGTAGTCTACATGCTTGTGAATTATTTCTACATTACTACTCCTATTCACTTTGTATTTGCAACAAGGCTGATGAGAGAAATAGCTGGTTTAGTGGACACAGAATCAGGGATCCGTGGATCATTTAGGCTAAACAGTGTCAAGCACAAAAGCCTGATTCTGTGATACTGTCACCAGGCAATGGGTAGAAAATACAACCTGCCCCTAAGTGGACCAATCCAATACTTTGAAGCTGATGAACCTTGAATTTTACAGAGCTTAGTGCTGTGATGTACCCTCAGAGGTTACATTTTCCGACTGTGACCTCACTGGAGTCAGCAATGCTTTGGAACTTCCTTGACTTAATTACTGCCCTACCATTTATGCATGGCTGCTTTCCTAAACGGCTTTGAAGCTGAAGCTAGTATAGAATTTAGAAGCTTGCCTCCTAACAAGGACAATTAGCAGGGAACTTATTACACCTCACTGGCTGTTCTGGTTATCTTTGAGCTTCCAAGCCCAATTCGAAGCCGGTGTTTATTGTCCTAGTTTGCATGGATCTTGGGTACCACAAGGCATATATACCTGAGAGCATATGAACACATGATGATGCTTTATACAGAGTCAGGCCATTAGCCTTTCAGGTCCAGTATTGCAGAGGTAGTCAACCTGTGGCCCTCCAGATGTTCATGGACTACAATTCCCATGAGCCCCTGCCAGCGTTTGCTGGCAGGGGCTCATGGGAATTGTAGTCCATGAACATCTGGAGGGCCACAGGTTGACTACTCCTGCAGTATTGTATACTCTGATCGGCAGTGGCTCTCCAGGTTCTCAAGTGGAGATCTTTCACATCATTCCCCAACCCGATCCTTTTACCTGGGGATGCTAGGGATTGAACCCGGGGCCTACTCTGTGGAAAGTGATGTGCAGCCATTCAAGTCAGAGCAAGGTCTTGTTTCTTATTTATTCTTTCATGTTGGAAGATTTGTCAGGGCACAGAGCAAGACCTTCTTTGTAGAATTCTTCAGTCAGCATTGGCTTTGTTTTTATGCATGTTGTCATCATATGAAGATCATTCTTTGAGTCAGAAGGCATTTCCTGGTTTAAAAATATTTTTCTTGGTTGCCAGTCGTTTTAAGATGCTGCTCATTTTTAATTAGTCTGCTAAATTTTGAGAGATTTTTTAAAGTTTTTAATTTCATTCTCTTAAGGGCACTCCAAGCACTGTGGATGGCGGATAACCAGTCACTAAATAAATCTAATAGCTCATTGCCCCTGACCAGAATTATTTGCAGCTAAACCATTCGAGACAGAAGCTGATGTGACTGTTTCCAAGCCTTCCCATCACAATGACTCCACAAGTGCCCTGGGTAATTTGTTCCACTGCTTAACTATTATTATGTTTGGAAAATTTCTGCTGACATTTTTAAAAGCTAGATCTTTCCCCCTGCTATTTAAGTTCATTCTGTTTGGCCACACAGGAACGGGGGTGTGAGAGCAGCGCCCAGTTCCTGGCCTTCTGGGATCTCTGCCTTTCTTTATGTCTTCTGTTCTTTGGAGGCTGTGAGGGACCCTGTAGAGGGACAGCTGTGGGAGATTTCAACTCATAAGCACGTGGGCTATCTGGCCTCATCCACACATGCTGGCAAATGACAGGGGCAGACGGGCAGAGGGGACAGAAAGGACCGCAGAACTATAGCTGGTGGGTTCCCTGATTGAATGTTCTTCTTATAAAAACTCCACATAATCAGAGAGCTCGCACAGCAGGGAGAAGACCTTTGCCCCTTTTCTTTCCTTGCTGCCCTACAGGAAATTTTTAACGTATGGGAACATTTCAACTTCTACCTCTTTGCCTGTTGACATGGAGAAAATATCCTGTCCTTTTAATAGAGGCTTAGTGAGCTGTTATTTTACCAGGTTGTAAGTTCTTCTAGGATCATGGTAAAGGTAAAGGTATCCCCTGTGTAAGCACCGAGTCATGTCTGGCCCTTGGGGTGATGCCCTCCAGCGTTTTCATGTCAGACTCAATACGGGGTGGTTTGCCAGTGCCTTCCCCAGTCATGACCGTTTACCCCCCAGCAAGCTGGGTACTCATTTTACCAACCTCGGAAGGATAGTAGGCTGAGTCAACCTTGAGCCGGCTACTGGGATTGAACTCCCAACCTCATGGACAGAGCTTCAGACAGCATTTCTGCTGCTTATCACTCTGCACCACAAAGAGGCTCTAGGATCATATTAGGGGCTACCTTTTAGAAGGACCCGTTGGTAGGGCACTTTTACAGCAAACAGGGGCACCAGCGCTCCTGTTTCCTTTGCAAGGCGGCAGCACCAGGAGCCCCATGGAGAAAACAAGAGCCTTCTCCCAGCTGCAGCCCGCTGCTGATTTGGTGCCCAAAGGTTGCCATCTCTTCCAAGCCCCAAAACTGCTTTGATGTACTTTCATAAATACTAGTTCCCAGTGATGTGTGGAATTATAACTGTTAATACTGCTACTCAGTGTGGCCTTCTCACCATGATTCGTAAGAGTTTGGGATTCCAGGGAAGTGGCAGCTCTAGACTGAACATGCCTCTGTAGCTGGTAGATTCAGTCTGGTGTATCCAGATTCTTTAATGTTTCCCATAAATCTTCATATGATATTTAAGATGTTCTGAGTGTACCCTTGAAAATACAAAGTATGAACATTTGTGGTTGCAAACAGTTTTGCCTGCGCTGACTGGCAGCAGCTCTCTGGGTGCTCAGGCAGAGATGGAAGTCCACCTACAACTACTGCTGGAGATCTATGAACTGTCAATAGCAGGGCTTGAACCTGGGATGTTTTGTGCATGTTCTCTGCTGCTGAGCCACAACTCTTTGTTCATTCACAGAATTATGGTCTGAACTGAAATGGGTCGTAGCTGGGAAGATCCAAGTGTATGGGGAGGGCTGAGGGGTTTAACCCTTCAGCTGTTGTTCTAAAGGAAACCATTCCCTCTTGAATGGCTATAGGCCTTTAGAATTCTAATAACATCACAGGAATAGTGGCATTCTCACATAATCTTGCCCAATTCCTGTCTTTACTGATGCACTGTTTCACCATGGCTTTTGTATATACAAGTTCCATCCCCAGCATAGCCTTTTTGGTGGTCAAAACTTCCTCCACTGGAAAAGCTGATGAGATCCAACCCAGTGCCTAGGCATGGGGTCCAATTAATCTAGCCTTCTTCCCAGTTAAGCTTCCTTTCTCTTCACTGTGTAACCTTAATCCAAATTGGAGAACTGCAGAGTTGTAATTTTGCATAGTAAATTAATTTTGTCTATTAAACTAAGGGTCCTAATTGAGTAGGACCCTTAGTTTACTAGCATAGTCTGCTTCAGATACTAGAGAAGGACATGCTGCTGCGGAATAAATGAACACATTCTATAGGAAGCACAAAATAGGTCTCAGAAATCTGTAATGGGCATGAGAGCCAGAATGGTGTGATTGCTGGAGTATTAGACTAGAAGCTGGGATGCAGGTTCAGATCTCCACTGGAAGCCAGCAGAGTAATGTTTGGCCAATCACGCTAAGCCTAACCTGCCTCAAAGAGTTGTAGTAAGGATAAAATGGAAGAGGGAGAAATAAAGCTGCTTTGGTCTCCATTGGGGAGAGCAGTGTTGAATAAAGCTGCACTTAACCTTATTGAATCAAATCTTGTTTTCATTTGCCTGCTTTTCTAACATGTTCAGATCTTGTTGAAGTCTATATCTTTTGGGGTGTTTGCTGCTCCTCCTAATTTAGTGTCATTGGCAGATTTAATGAGGAGTCCCTCCACCCCCTTATTCAGATCATTGGTAAAAATGTTTAAAAGTAACAAACCCAGGATCACTAGTTACCTCCCTCCAATTTGATTATGTAAAAACCATTGACACCCACTCTTTGGGTGTGGTTTTCTAACCGTCCTATCCCTATCCACCTAACCATGCAAAAATCTAGTCTACAATCCTCTAGTTTAGCCTTACTGAAATCCAGGTGATCCCGAATTTTGGCATTTATTCCCCCCGAAATTAACCTGAACAAATGGTTATATATTCAAATTAGTAGCCGTGTTGGTCTGAAGTAGCACAATAAAATCAGAGTCCAGTAGCACCTTTAAGACCAACAAAGATTTATTCAAGGCGTGAGCTTTCGAGTGCAAGCACCCTTCGTCAGACTATGATCTTCTTACATATTCCTTGTCATGTAAGAAGATCATAGTCTGACGAAGGGTTCTTGCACTCGAAAGCTCACGCCTTGAATAAATCTTTGTTGGTCTAAAATAAATGGTTATATACTTAGCTTATTATTCCTCTTTAGTCCTTGAATCTGTTAAACGTCTTCATTATGCTGTGTACTAATCTACTGCTTACCCTCTGCCAGCTTGGTGCAGTGGTTAAGAGCAGTGGCTTCTAATCTGGCAAGCTGGGTTTGAAGGGAAGGCAATTGTAAGCCACTTTGAGACTCCTTCTGGTAGAGAAATCGGGGTATAAAAACCAACTCTTCCTCTATATGTACGAACTGGTAATTCCCATTGCATTGTATCTGAGGAAGTGTGCTTGCACACAAAGTTTTCTGCCTTGAATAAAACTTTGCTGTTCTTCAAGGTGCCACTGGACTCATACTTCGTTCCCACATTTGTTGTTAATTCTTTTATTACTTGTATATGCTAATCTGCTGCTATTCATAGACTTTATACCAACCGTGTTATTCCAATTTTAGCTATACTTATGCATCTTGACTCTAATTATCCTTTCCTGTCACCCCACCCCCCCATACCCATATGTAACACCTGCTTCTATGTATCTCAGGAAGTGTGCATATACACATGCCAAGTCTCTCAGTTCCAGATAATTTGCTGCCATTCATGGGTTTTAACAACTTCTTTAATCTAATCTCAACTACAGTTATTGCCCAGTTCTAACAAGTCCTTCCTGGAAACTACCCCCCCTCCGGTCACATAAATTTAAGGCAGGAGTGGGCAAACTATGGTGCTCCAGATGTCCATGGACTACAATTCCCATGAGACCCTGCCAGCATGCTGGCAGGGGATCATAGGTATTGTAGTCCATGGACATCTGGAGGGTCACAGTTTGCCCACCCCTGATGTAAGGCTTGAGGAAAACTGTTTCAGTGTGTCTGTCTGATGACGTGTGTGTGCCCGCAAAAGCTTATTCCCAGAATACACATTGTTGGTCCTAAAAGTGCCACTGGACTAAAACTTTGCCCTTCTCCTTCCTTCTTACTGATGTCCACCTTCAGACTGCTGAAGAGAAGGGTAAGCAGACCTGGCCTAGCTTCTGCTTTACAGCACCGTTCAACACAGTAATTTGTGGCCTAGCCTTGTTACAAAAATAAAAAGTCTTGTTCTATAACTAGGGCAGAAAGTAGCCATTGTAGAAAGCAGGCCTTTCAATTAAGAGGGGCCTATATTTAGCTCTGTTTGAAATGCTGGCCCTGCCCATTGGAGACAGATAGAAAGTGGTCACAGCTTCTTCCATTCCTGTATCTTCTTGCATCATTTAATAGAAGGAAGTGGTCACACTGCCCATTCTTTAAGGTTTTAATAACAACCACAAGCAAGCACACGTGTGTGGGCAAAGTTTTGGTTGATAACAACGAGCAAACAAATTGAAGGAGGCAGTGGGTGGGCAACCTGGGTTTTTTATATAATGAAGAAGAAGAGTTGGTTCTTATATGCTGCTTTTCTCTACCCGAAGGAGTCTCAAAATGGCTTACAATCGCCTTCCCTTTCCTCTTCCCACAACTGACACTCTGTGTGTGTGTGTGTGTGTGTGTGTGTGAGAGAGAGAGAGAGAGAGAGCCCTGATATTACTGCTCTGTCAAAACAGCTTTTATCAGTGCTGTGGCGAGCCCAAGGTCACCCAGCTGGCTGCATGTGGAGGAGGAACGAGAATCAAACCTGGCCTGGCTCGCCACATTAGAAGTCCGCACTCCTAACCACTACACCAAACTGGCTTTCAATGTCTCTAATGTTCTGAATTCCTTGGGTTCCTGAATAAGGAGATCACTAATGGAAGACATGTTTCCCCAAAAGACAGCTTTTCCTCAGTCCATTATTTATTTATATACTTTGCCCTATTTCTGTCCTCCCATTTTCCTTGATGAGAACCCAAAGCAGGTTGGGTACAATTGGGCAAATGGGGATTAGAACCTGTATCTGCCATATCCTTCCAGTACTCTTAGCCACTACACCATACTGGCTCTCCTTTTGTATTCAAGATATAGGTTCAGGAAAGAGTTGGACATGTTCTAAAGTGACTTGTTTGCACATGGTAGAACATACCCCAGTGTTTGCAACCTGCAGTGGTTCCATCACAACCATATGGGAGTTCCTTGGAAGAAAATTATGTAGAAAGAATTCCCTAAAAGGGGGGAACTTTTAAAACTACTGATCTAATGGTAGAATCTGCAGCAGTTGCATCAGGGTGAGTAGCGGTACTTAAAGACGTAGCAGAAAGGCCATTTCCTCCGTGCCACACCTTCCATGGCATTTAAATGCCACTGACAGCAAAAGCCTGAGAATGTCAAATATCAGAAACGGCTTTATTGGTCTCCGTTTCAAACAAAGCACCCAGTTTGGCAGTGTTGTAGAGCTTGTTTTATGCTGTTTCATTTTATTTTATGTTTGCATTCTCATATACTTAAAAGGCACATGAGGTGGCGAGCAATATAAAAATCAAAAGTAACAATAATAACATTGCACTAAGATGGGATCTTTGTAAAACTGTTTTTGCATTAAAATATTGAAGCTGGCAGGGGCTGCCCCACAAATAGACAGTTCAGCTGAAACAAAATTTTGAGTCCCCTGGCACCTTCAAGACCAACAAAGATTTATTCAAGGCGTGAGCTTTCATGTGTATGCACACTTCTTCATACAATGGAACAGGGATTGTAATAGTACAGATATAAGGAGAAAATAAACTAGTAGCAAATTAGTAAACAGCACCATGACATCCTTAATATGCAATATGATCATTCACTGCTAGAAAAGTGAATCAGTCCTTTGAGTTGTTCACAAAAACATTGGGGGAATAAAACAAATGGCAGACACTTTCCCAGTTGTGAGAAGTAATTAAAAGAGACTTGCTGCTAGTTCAGCTGAAAGGCATTCCAGAGGTCAGATGCTGCAGTCCTCCTCTCCAGCCAGGGAGCTATAGAGTTAGGGGGCAGCAGTTCCACCCAAATAAGGTCTATTCTTCAAAGCTGCCCTGGAAGCCAGACCCTATGACCCAAAGGGTCTCTAATCCCATTTTACATAAACTGTTTGTAATTCTTCATTGATGGGCTGGAAAGTGTTCCCTGAAGATCAGAACCTTGAGAACTACAGCTGCACAATGGGCAAGCTCTTCTCAGTTTCCAAATTAATGTACCTTGCATAGTAGGGTAGCCAGCTCTAGGTTGGGAAACACCTACACATTTTGGGGGTGTAGCCCGGAGAGGAAAGAGTTTGGGGAAAGGAGCAGGGTATAATGCTATGGTCCTGAGGTGGCTAAACTGTGGCTCTCCAGATGTCCATGGAGCGCCAGATGCTAGCAGGGACTCATGGGAATTGTAGTCCATGGACATTGGGGGAGCCACAGTTTGGCCATCCCTGCCATAGTCCCTCCTCCAAAGCAGCAATTTTCTCCAGGGGATCTTGGCCATCTGGAGATCAGTTGTAATAGTGGAAGACCCTCAGGTGCTACGTGGATATTGGCAACCCTATCGCATAGGCCGGCCTTCCCCACCTGGTACAGAATGGGGGCTTTTAGCCTTCCTGTCTCACGCCATAAAGGTACCATTACTAAGTTTAGATTGAAACCTGGGGAGGAGGAGTCTCTGGAAAGGATAGCTAATAGGCAGGCAGATGAGGAAGGTCAGATAAGATAAATTCGAATTAAATAAGAGCTGTTTCCTTTCCTGCAGGGAACTTTCTTATTGAAGGGGCTGTGGGAGGGGTGGAGAGGGAGTGAATTGCAGGGTTGTGCCCTCTTCAGCTCCTCCTTGTCTGTGAATGGTGGGCGGGGTAAGGAGGAGGAACCAGTGTAATTTTAGCTTCTTGAAAGCTGATCTGATCCAGGAAGAGCTAAAAGGAGAATAGGTAAACAGAAGTGTATATGGCAAGCTGATGGGGAGGGGAGGGGGAATCCAGTCCAGCTGGCTTGAGTTAAAACACTTCTCCGTTTGTTTGTGCCTTATAGAGGTGAAGTTACAGACCTTCCAGCCAAGCAGCTTGTGGAGGGGCTGTGGCAAGTTGAACATCAGAGGAAGTTTATGTGCTATAAGGGAATGCATGCAACAAAGTGGTTAGGGCAAGGGTAGTCAAATTGCGGCCTTCCAGATGTCCATGGACTACAATTCTCATGAGCTCCTACCAGCATTTGCTGGCAGGGGCTCATGGGAATTGTAGTCCATGGACAAGTGGAGGGCCGCAGTTTGAGTACCCCTGGGTTATGGGTTTGGGTTGCCCATTCTGACTCAGTTGACTACACAGATCATTTCATTTTTGTCCACTTTTCCTCATTTTTGTATCCAGTGACAGCTGACCTTGCTGATTTACAAGCCTCTTCAGTTTAGGGAAAAGCTGGCTGAACTGGGAGGGGCTGTGAAGAAGCTGGATAAATAAAATATATAAACACGATGGCTTTGGGGATGTTTGAGGATTTGCGCATGGTGAACATCTCCATCATGCCTATGGAGAAAAAGAAAACCAGAGTAATAATTAGTTGAATTTATTGTGTATGGCCATAGGCCGTAACAATATATAGAACCACCTTATAAAAGATTAGCAGAAAACCAGTGGCTGTGCTGGCTGTGCTCAGGTGGCTGCATGGGTTGCACAGGTTGTTCCCCAGGTTGGGCATCAGGCTGGACTGGTAGGGCTGGGGCAAGCACCAACAGCATCAGGTCCCACATCTGATCCTGGAAGTTATCCATCTCCCAATGCAGCGGGACTTTTCCGTGCTCCAGGCAGTTTATGGGGGCTGCCCAGACTGCTTCCTAACCAGGGTGTCCCAATCCACGTGGCTCCCAGTCATAGAAGGAGGCATCCTGCCAGAAGCAGGTCATCACTCCCCATGAAAGCAACTCGGAGACTCCACAGCAAGGCAGTTTTGGCAATCCAGTACTTCCAGTTGAATTCTCCGATAAACGGACTCTCTGTTGAACAAATCTCTTTATTAAGAGGTTAACTAAACAGCTGCGTGAAACTCACCTAGATTTAAGATGCTCCCATTCCCCTACCTCGGCACCCCTTGGCACCAAAACCCAGCTAGGTTCCCATGCATCAAGTCTGCAAAAGCAAAAGGGGAGAGAGGCTCTGTCTGCTACCCGAAGCATGTGGATAGGTCTTCTGGGGCCAGGTAGGGTGCTAGTAGTTTTACCTGGCAGAGGTGGTAAAATACCTGCTGAGCTATGTTCATGATTTGTGCCTCCACTGAAAGGGAGGCATTGAAGATAAACCCCCAAATCGGAGCATGAAGATATTAATTGCACTCCCTCTAAGCAGGCTAGTTGCACGCCCTCATCTAACCCTTTCTTGCCTAACCACAGGACCTCCGTCTTTGTGGGATTCAGCTTCAGGCAGCCCTGTTGGAATCATCCTGTCATGGCTTCCAGACAATTGCCCAGCGTTTCTAAGGGCATATCCTGCTGGCCACTCATTAACAGATAGAGCTGGGTGACATCTTCATATTGGTGGCACTCAAGCCCATATCCCTGGACCAACTGTGTAAGAGGGTGCATACATATGTTAATTAACGTAGGGGAGAGACATGTGGCCTGTGGTACTCCACATGTGAGTTGACAGTGGCATGGCTGTTCCTCTCCGATGGCTACCCTCTGTCCCCAACCTTGAAGAAAGGAGACCAGCCACTGTTAGGCTGACCCCTGTATCCCCATGTTGGCAAGGCAGTGAGCTAAGAGCTCCTGATCTACAGGGTCAAATACTGCTGTGTGGTATAACAACACAAGTAGTGCTGACCCGCCTCAGTCCAGCTGCCTTCAGAGAGACAGTTCGGTGTAGTGGTTAGGAGTGCGGACTTCTAATTTGATGAGCTGGGTTAGATTCTGTTGTGTATGTGAGGCAGCAGAGGGCTGAGCTTGGGGTCTGGAGCAGGATCCAAGAAGCCCCGAAGAACAACCAATGAGCTGTCGGGTCCCCACCCGTGGGGCCCAATGAGTTTGAATCAATCAAGCACCGCTAAACCAATCAGGCTCGGCCTAGGGTGGTTCAACCTCCTGTACATATGTATATAAGTGGGGGCTTGTCCAGGCAAGTCCCCAGTCTGCGTGCTTACTTTCAACATGTACCCACTCCTGGAAGCAATAAAAAACTGCTTGATGCACGACCGCATCTCACTTATTTCCTAGCGAACCCACTATACAACAGATTCTGCACTCCCCCACATGCAGCCATCTGGGTGACCTTGGGCTCGCCACAGCACTGATAAAACTGTTCTGACCGAGCAGTGATATCAGGGCTCTCTCAGCCTCACCCACCTCACAGGGTGTCTGTTTAGGGAGAGGAAAGGGAAGGTGACTGTAAGCCGCTTTGAGACTCCTTCGGGTACAGAAAAGCGGCACATAAGAACCAACTCTTCTTCTTCTTCTTCTTCTTCTTCTTCTTCTTCTTCTTCTTCTTCTTCTTCTTCTTCTTCTTCTTCTTCTTCTTCTTCTTCTTCTTCAGAGGTCATCCATAAGAGTGATCAAAGTCAGTTCCCCCCCATGGCCAGGCCAGAACCCAGACTGGAATGGGTCCAGGACTGATTTGGCTACTGATGTCCAAGGTTCTTATAGCTGAAGTCAAAGCCCAGAAACACTCTGGGTTTCTGGACTAATCTGGTATTTGTTATTGTAAAGTTGTGTTTCTAACCTGCTGGAGCAGGGATGTGAGGTGTGGCTTTAGCTAAAGCTGCTGTAGCATCCAAGCTTCTCTGCACAGGCCACTAATCTGTCAGATCTCTGGGTTCCTGTCAATGTGATGCTGCCTTTTGCTGGTTTGCCTCCCCCATGGAAGGCTCCTGGAGGTCTCAGAATGGGTGTGGCTAACTGCTCTGAAACTGAGACACCCACCTGTCTCTCACATTCTCACTGTCTGTCCTCCTCAACTTCTGCTTAGAGCCTATTATTTGCCCCCCTCACCACTCCCTTGTCCCACCCACCAAGGAATCAAAAGCCTGTCAGTCATCTCCTTCCCACTTTCCAGATGACGAGGGTGTGGTGCTTGCTCAATGCACCAGGCCAGCTGCTCAAAGTCTCCAGACGGCCCTTACCTGTTCTCTCCCCAGCGTTCTGGGAGTCTCCCCTCCTCAATGGCTGCCACCAGTTGGGTCATATTGCTCTACAATCCTGTTCTCTTAGCACCCATTTGGCACCGCTCCCACTGATTGATTTTCACCCTGCCTGCCATCCATGCTTGGGTGTCTTGTAGACCAGGGGTAGTCAACCTGTGGTCCTCCAGATGTTCATGGACTACAATTTCCATAAGCCCCTGCCAGCATTTTCTCATGGGAATTGTAGTCCATGAACATCTAGAGGACCACAGGTTGACTACCACTGTTGTAGACCACAGCGGTAAGCACTTTGACTCCCCAGGAGTGACTGCTGAAGTCCCTGCCATCTCACAGCCCCTGTGAGTTAGGGGATTTGAGTATCTTGCGGGCAGGGGGAGTAAGCACTGACAATGGTTGGCTACTACTGAGAGCCAGTTTGGTGTAGTGGTTAGGAGTGCGGACTTCTAATCTGGCATGCTGGGTTCGATTCTGCGCTCCCCCACATGAAACCAGCTGGGTGACCTTGGGCTCGCCACGGCGCTGATAAAATTGTTCTGACCGGGCAGTGATATCAGCGCTCTCTCAGCCTCACCCACCCCACAGGGTGTCTGTTGTGGGGAGAGGAATGGGAAGGCGACTGTAAGCCGCTTTGAGCCTCCTTCGGGTAGGGAAAAGCGGCATATAAGAACCAACTCTTCTTCTTCTTCTTCTTCTACTATTTTTAAACAACAATATTGCATTATTTTAATTGTTGTGCTATCATTACCTCATTGTTTTTAATTATTGATACTCTTTTTATTGTGTCTTCTTCTTTGGAATTTGTTGAAGAGTAGCCTATACATTTTAGTAATTACATACAGGAATAAAATTCCATGTTCTAGTGCTAGGTAGTGCAGTGTTTAGAGCTGTATGTTTCTACAGTAAGGCAAATAAATAGTGGCTCCCTGCAGCCATTTCAAATTAGGAAAATGGTATAAGGAAGGAGGTTCCCAATTTGAACCTGGTTATGTTTCTGCTTGAAGCAAGATTGGGGATACGTGAGGTTCAACTCTGCACTTGACTAGGAAGCTCACTGGTTGCCCTTGAGCGATCAACCATCTTTCAGCCAAATCTACTTCCCAAGGTTATTGTCAGGATAAAATGGGGAAGGAGCACCTTGTATGATGCTTAACTCACGGGAGGATGGAGAGGAGACAGAAGCAAAAAAGAGATGTTAAATGTTTTCATATGGAGAGGAACATCCAGTCATATGATCCGCCTTCCCATGGTGGTCTTTAACTAGGACAGTCCAGGAATAGTCGGGTGGGATGGAAGTCAAGGGGGAGAGATGCAGGTGAGTGGCCAAGCAGCTGTTTAATGTGTAGAAAGTCTCAGGTTTGGTTCCCAGCATCTCCAGTTAAAAGGTTCAGAAAGGAGGTGATATGAAAGACCTCAGCAGGGGACCCTGGAAGTCTGTTCCCAGTCAGAGCAGACAGCACTGATTGCAATAGACATATTGACTCAGTAGAAGATAGTTTCATGTATTCCTGTAATAATAATAATAATAATAATAATAATAATAATAATAATAATAATAATAATAATAATAATAATAATAATAATAATAATAAAGGAACATTGTGTAGAGCAAGCCTTTAGATCTCGTGTGTCCCACAAGTCTCAGTAGGACCACTGGATCCAACCTCTGGTGAGCAGCCTTGGTGAGGAATGAGATTCCCAGACAACTGTTCCTGGCCACCCCAACTTCCCACCACACCCACTCTGCTGGGCTATTGCTTTCAAATGCAGGGTGTGGCTCTTTATCCCTGGGAGACAATCCAAATTGGATCTGTTCTGGTTTGTTAAGCACAAGTGTATGTATGTTTTGGCTACAAATGAGGTCTCCTTTCATCTTCCCTAGGCTGTGGGGACAGGGTCACAGTCACTGTGCTCGAGAGAATATATTTTGCTTTTTGTCCGGGATCTGCAGTAGACGGGCATTTGTATGAGTGCAACTCCATGGTTTGGGAAGTGGATTTCATGCAGCTAAAAATACAGACATTCTCCCCTCATCTCTTCCTCAAAACACGCCCCCAGTCCAGAATGTCAGCTGATCAGCCAATGTCTTCTTATTCCCTCTCTGGCAGCAGGGTTCGGCAACAATACCATTTCTGTCTCTGCTTAAGGGGAAAATTCCACTCCCCCCCCCAACACACACACACACACACACACATCCTGCTTTTAAAAACATGCTGGGGGGAAAAGCCACCATCTGCTATTCTGTTTTTGTTTTTCCTGTCACCCCCCTTCCTCTCCCCCTTCAACAAAGCTTAAAAAAAAAGAAAGAAAGAAACCTTCCCACCCTAAACCAGTTTCTGGTTTGGTTTTGGCTTTGTGTTGCCTCTAAAAAAGATCCTAAAAAGCAAAACTCAAGGAGATTACAAATGCTGGTAGGAAGCAGCTCGGTATGACGTTTCATTTCCCGTTCGTGCCACCGTGACGTTGCGGCTGGATTTTACTTTACTAGGAAAGGGGCAGATGGATTGTATAGAAATGGGCTAGCTGGATTTCTGCAGGACGACCATCCCTAATGCTTGCAGGGCTACTTCTGAAAGAATGTCCCACCCATGCCGCCTAGGGCTGATTCACCTCCTGGAAGCGTGCAAGGCGGATGCTTTTTGGTTGAAGAAATTTAGAGTCGTGCACACAAAAGCTCATCCCTTGGATAATACTTTGTTGGTCTTAAAGGTGCCCCTGGACTCTAGATTTGTTCTGCTGCTTCAGACCAGCACGGCGACCCACTTGAAGCTATTTGTTTGCATTTCAGCACACAGTACAGTAGTTGTGTCTTCCTGTAGGGCAGGAGTGCTGTGTGATTGCAATCACCTCCCCCCAGCTCCTTAGCCTATTCAATAGCTTAACTACATTATCTTGCTTAAATAAGGCATGATTTTAAAAAGGTCTTTCCCCACAAGACTTTGCATTCACATGGCGCCTCATTTAAACTGGCCTGCTATGACAGCAGTATGTAGCATGGGCAGGTGCTCGCACTAGCACGCTCATTGAAGTTGGTGTGGCTGCTTTGGATGAGTGGCAGGCCAGGGCATGTGACTGCACAAATGTAAAATCTCACAGGTGAGCTCTTAGGAGAAAGGCTGGTTTATCGTTACAATACCTGTGCAGTCCCACATGGGAACTGTGCATATTCAGGCCTGCTACAGAAAGGATTTGTTGAAGTTCAAAATGCCTAGGGGTGCCCCTTCTCCTTCCCCCATGTTGTTTGCCATTTCCAGCATGATATAGAAAGGTCAGAGCCTCTTTCCTTCAGTTCTGCCTCTGCCAACGCTGAGAGAAGCTCTGTTTCTTCTTACCACCTAGCCTGTAGCCTAAAACATGGCATTAAATGTGGGCTTAAAATGCAGGTGTTGTGGGTCAAAAATTCTTCACTTGGACAACCATTAGCAACGAATGTCTTTTATGCTGTGGCAAAGAGTCCAATGCCTCACATCGCTCTGTTTGTCACCAATTCTCAAACAAGGCATGATAGAGCTTCCCACTTAAAAGCAGCACTCTGGGAGAAAGTTTTATCCGGTGCCACTTGAGAAAAACATCTGAGCAGCCTCAGTTCTAATGGCTCCAAGACTGAGCTCCAACCCATCATGGCCAAAGTTACAGGAAAGACCACAAGCTTCATCTCTGCATTCCCAGAGCACAGTTCCTTGGAGCCACAGTTTAAAAAGACTCAGTACAAACATGTGGAAAAGCCTCCCAAATCAAAGTCATTGTCCGCCCCTTCCCATTGTTATTATAAAGACCTGGTCCTTGCAACAAGGCCCTTACAATGGAGAGTCAGTTTCCATTGTAAGAACATCTTCAGGTTGCTCACTTCCCTCATCTGTTTCTGAAGGTGAAATTCGAGAATCAGACCCGCCTATCCCATGTTGCCAATTCCCCTTATCTCACTATTCGGATCCAGTCACCCTGTTGGTTCTGAAGGCTTTTTCTTTAACGTCATCCCGATCACCACACCAAGACTCCCAGTGTGATCAAGCAGAAGCATACTCCTCTCCGATCGATTATCCAGGTCTCCTGCAAGATCCACAGGAAGAGATCCACACACTGGCCTATGTATCCTGCAACTGTGACCAACCTGCTTAGAGCAGCCAGCCAAATTAGACTCCCCACCCAAGGATATCATGCTGAAACCATCCATGTACTCTCCTAGACCGTTTACGCACTGGGAACTTCACTGCCCCAGCTCCCGTGCAGGAGCACAAATCGCGGGTGGATGAGGTGCACTGATCCAAATGCTCCCCCGTGTGGGTACAGGAAGAGGTGGGGCAACCTGCCACGACTAAAACTCCAGCCTGCAGCCCAGCATGAAACCTCCAGTGCATAAATGGTCCTAGTGAAGACTGTAAATGTACATTTGAATGTTGAGATCCCTCAAAGTGATGTCTCATGTGCAATGAACCCAAGGGCAATAGACCCAATATTTAGAGTAATGCATCCTGGTGTGTGGAGCCCTTGTATCCACCTCTACTCCATTTAGCTGCATGCTTTCATGTTCAGGTTGACAGGAAGTATTTTTTGCTTATCTTTCTCTGCTGATGTCTTCTCGGGCAGGGAAAGAAGGGCTTCAGTGAATTATTTTATTTTTTCAGGTACCCATTAACCTCTTTGACTCCTCAGCTCTGCCCTTTGACCCTGTTGAACCCCATCCTTGGACCCCATTGGTCCTGCCCCTGGGTAGGTGGGCCCCAAGCTTTGCTAGGTCCTGAGGCTGCCTCTTGCCAGATCTGTGCCTTGCATGCCTTGGAATCCCTACAAACAGAGCATGGAGCCCTATTATCTCTGGTGTACTACTTTTAGTTATTTATTTAAAATATATTTGTACCTTGTCTGCCTGCCTAGACTAGAGGGATGCCCAAGGCAATTTACCAACATGTATGCAAGGTGCACATAAAAACATTTAAAACCCGTGCAACAATGACAACTGTAAAGAATACCACAACCACCTCTGTTTGCTGAAAACCAAAAAAATCAACCCATCAACAGCATAGATGTATCAACACTTTAAAAATGAACAAAATGTATAGTGCCTCCTGAAAGCTGGTAGGCTATGTGTCCTTCTCTGGTGAACTTTTCCTGTGCATCAGTCCTAGGATAGAAAAAGCCCACCGTGGGGATGAAGATTATCAAACAGCCTGTGGGATGGCATGACCACTATAAGCCACTGAGGGACGTGCAGATGGCACATGGGCACATACAATGAAAGATGGCCCTTCAGGAGGCCAACAGTGTCTTCCAAATCAATCCAACTCAGTGGGCTTACAATGATGTAACTCTGTTTAGGGTTATGCTATCGGCTTCCTACTCTGCTCCCTGCGTATCGGAGAGAGAGGCTTAACGTGGGTAGCAGTCTCAGATCCAGTGGGGTGTCTGTTGGAAGCAACTGAGAGGAATGCAATGTGGGCATTTTGACTTCCCAATGACACTTGCATCACTTCGTTTTCCTTCCTTTCTAGAACAAAAGTGACATTGTTGAGTCTCCTTCTCCTTTACATTTCCAAGGAGTCAAGGAGCCAGAGAGCAAGTGAGTCAGAGTCTGCAGATTTCTCAACCTGGCAGGTAGCCTGCCTTTTGTAAGAGGAGCTGATCCTGTGTGAATCAGTTCTAAGGGAGTGTAAATAGTACAGTGGATTATATGGATGTGGGAATAGTTTAAGGGAATAAATATGGGTGCACAAATGATATAGCAGAGTGGATGAGCAGATTTGTGAATGGTACAAGAAAATAGTATGGAATCAGGGAATGTATGAATGATGTAAAGATGTATGTGTAAATGATACAAAGGAAAAAGAGGGAGCCTGTGTGTTTGTGTTAGAAAAGACATAGTGTGCATGGTTGTGCACATGTGAGATAATGGCCAGAGTGTGTGTGTATGTGTGTGTGTCAGCCACAGGTCCTGTCAGCCACCATGGCTTTGGCTAGTAGTCACCGATAGACCTGTCCTCCATGAATCTAACTCTCTGTTTATTCCTGTGGCCATCACTGCATCCTCTGGTAGCAAATTCTGCATTTTAATCACTTTTGGCATAAAGAAGTATTTCCTGTTATACATCCTGAATCTACTGCCCATCAGCTTTACTGGATGCCCTTGAGTTCTAGTATTTTGGGAGAGGGAATTTCTCTATAAGAATTTCTCTATAAGAATTCTCCATAAGAATGTCTCTGATTTGCCCATATTAAATTCACGTGACTGCACTGGTGCTTCTGAGCTTTTGGAGGTTGCTGCCTGTAAGGGCAAAGATGTGGATGTGGCCCTCTCCCCCCTTCTGCCCATCCTCAAGCCACTTTTTTGGAAGCTTTTCGTGCTCTGCAGACCGATGTGGTATTCCAGTGGGCTGATGCTGACCCAAAATGTAAAATAGCTTGAGAGCCAAATTAAAATCTACTGGATAGCAATCCTCAGCCATAGTTTATGCTCCTCTGGATTGGTACTTGAGAGAGACAGTGTTTGGATTTGCCTCCTCTCTCTCTGATAAAAGGAACATCAGAGTAATTTGTTGGAAAGCAATCTTGAAAGAATTTTCAAATGAGCATTTTATTTTCTCCATTGTACAGATTCCAGGCTTTGGAGGGCGGTTTGTTAAACACATTATTGGATGATGTAGTTTCCTGTAACATTTGGCTTTGCTGTGTCTTTCATTACCCACCCTCTGGGCAGTTGTATGAAAGCGCCCTACTGGGGATGGAGATCAGAACTGGCAACTGACCTGTGATATCTTTGGTGTATCCTCCTAGCCTTCTCCCCTTAAATCCTTGGATAAAGGAGTGCAACTGAGCCATGATACATTCTGAACTAACTCAGCTTGAAGGAAACTGAAACACGGAACACTCTGCCATTGTGAAACTCCTGTGGCAAAGAATTTAGCAAACTCTAGGGAGGATTTAGATGTCAATAGGATAAAATGCCAATAATTTTCAGCTGACAATACTACCGTTAAGGGCTGAGGTGGGGTGGGGAAGTCCCCTATTTCAGAGCCAAAAATGTGTCTCTGATTCTTAAGGATTAACAAAAGATTAACCTAAGGTGTGCGTGACAATGTATTTGCCATTTCGTTCTGTGCCCAATGAATATATGAGATGATAATGATGAAGTCAAAGCAAGTGATGAATGCCCATCACATTTGCCTTTGATCATACCGACTGAAGTGCTCCAGATTCCTGTTGCCTGTTTGGACTTGATCCAGGTGCCTCTTCAAGGTGATGCCTTCCCAACTCAAAAGCAGTTTTAATGGCTAACAGTTTGCGTTCCCATATAGTATAATTTTGTTCAACCAGAGTGAATTGGCAAGAATGATATGCACAGGGCAACAACGTTCCTGTCACCGTTGGCAGCTCTAATAAAACAGCTCCAAGGGCTGTTCTGGACATGTCTGTTTCCACAATGAAAAGTAAGTTAGGATTTGGCTGTTTCAGCACAGGCTCTGTACAGAACCGATGTTTCAGTTCTCAGAATGCTTCTTTGGCCATCTGGACCCAATGGAATTTATCCCATGGACATAGTAAGCATGTCAGTGGTCTGTAATAATCAGCAAAACTTTACAGTGTCATGGCTGTAACACCATTTGCACTTTTCCATGATCCATTTGTATGCCCTGAGGGGACCATCTGTACCCCAAAAAGTCTATGGTGTCCAAATGAAAGATACATTTTTCCAATTTGGCATATTGATGGTGGTCCCATAATCTCTGCAGCACTTGACGCATGTGCCTAGTGTGGTCTGTGGGCTTTTGCGAGTAAGTTAGAATATCATCATTGAGATATAAACCACAAAGTGGTCTAAGATGTCATGGGAAATGTCATTCATAAAGTCTTGGAAGACTGCAGGTGTGTTACATAGAAGGAAGGACATGGCCAAGTATTTAAATTGCCCATTCGATGTACCAAACACAGTCACCTGCTCTAATATAAACTATTATAAACTTCCCATAAGCCTAATTTAGTGAAAATCTGGGTCGCTTTAACTCATTCTAATAACCTGGAAAGTAGTGGAAGTGGGTATCAGTCTCTTATAGTGATTTTATTTGTTGTTGTTGTTAGGTGCAAAGTCATGTCCAACCCATCGCGACCCCATGGACATGATCCTCCCCCGGAGTCCATTTAAGTTCACACCGACTGCTTCCGTGGCTCCATCCAGCTACCTCATTCTCTGTCGTCCTCTTCTTCTTTTGCGCTCAATCGCTCCCAGCATTAGGCTTTTATCCAGGGAGTCCTTCCTTCTCATGAGATGGCCAAAGTATTTGAGTTTCATCTGGCCTTCTAAGGAGCAGTCAGGACTGATCTCCTCTAGGACTGACCGGTTTGTTCACCTTGCAGTCCAAGGGACTTACAAGAGTCTTCTCCAGCACCAGAGTTCAAAAGCCTCAATTCTTTGACGCTCGGCCTTCCTTATGGTCCAACTTTCACAGCCATACATTGCAACTGGGAATACCATAGCCTTGTCTAAATGCACTTTTGTTGGCAGGGTGATGTCTCTGCTTTTTAGGATGCTGTCTAGATTTGCCATAGCTTTCCTCCCCAGGAGCAAGCGTCTTAATTTCTTTGCTGCAGTCCCCATCTTCAGTGATCTTGGAGTCCAGGAAAATAAAATCTGTCACTATCTCCATTTCTTCCCCATCTATTTGCCAGGAATTGAGAGGGCCGGATGCCATGATCTTCGTTTTCTTGATGTTGAGTTTCAAGCCAACCTTTGCACTCTCCTCCTTTATCCACATCAAGAGGCTCTTTAGTTCCTCTTTGCTTTCTGCCATTAGAATGGTATCATCTGCATATCTGAGGTTGTTGATATTTCTCCCTACAATCTTGATCCCAATTTGTGACTCATCTAACCCCACCTTTCTCATGATGTGCTCCGCATACAAGTTAAATAGGCAAGGCGACAGTATACAGCCTTGCCGAACTCCTTTCTCAATTTTGAACCAATCAGTGATTCCATGCCCGGTTCTCACTGTTGTTTCTTGACCTGCATATAGGTTTCTCAAGAGGCAGATAAGATGCTCTGGTATTCCCATCTCTTTAAGAACTTGCCACAATTTGTTGTGCTCCACACAATCAAAGGCTTTAGCATAGTCAATGAAGCAGAAGTAGATGTTCTTCTGGAACTCCCTAGCTTTCTCCATGATCCAGCGTATGTTGGCCATCTGATGTCTAGTTCCTCTGCCTCTTTGAAATCCTGCCTGTACTTCTGGATGTTCTTGGTCCACATATTGCTGGAGCCTAGCTTGTAGGATTTTGAACATAACTTTGCTAGCATGAGAAATGAGTGCAATAGTGCGGTAGTTTGAACATTCTTTGGCATTGCCTTTCTTTGGGATTGGAATGTAAACTGACCTTTTCCAATCCTGTGGCCACTGTTGAGTTTTCCACATTTGCTGGCATATTGAGTGTAGCTGACTTTATTTAGAGCTCTGTAATTGTTGCATAATCTTATTTTGATGAAAACAGGAGGTGAGGCAGGTGAGATAGAGGGTCAGAAGAACCCACTTTTCCAATAAGTATCTAGGAACTCTTGGAGGGCTTCTCATTCAGCCTTGGTTAAAGCACATAGATGTCCTACTGGCAGAGGTGCATCTGGCTTTAAATCAGTGTCGCAGTCATAAACCTACTGCAGTGCCAACTCATTGGCTCCCTTTTCCTTGAAGACATTCCAGTAACCTGTATAGTCCACAGGTAGAGAATTGACTTAGGAGGCTGCAGCCACAACAGGATTTTCAGGCAAGGGCTGATGAGGACAGGGAATGTGGAACAGTAGCTCCTGGTGCTGTCAATTGATAAGGGGGTTATGGCCCAAACCAGGGGAAACAGAGGCATGCATGCTACATACGGCCAAGCGGATGTATTTGGCATGTCGTGGCATTACCATCTCCAGTGGGAGTCTTTCCTGACAGCAGGGCCCTCCCATCAATGGCCTCTACCTGGATAGAAATATAATGTCGGGCAGCAAAAGGGATGTTTATATAGGTCCCGGAAGCTCTGATGTCTATGAGAGCATGAGCTTCAAAACACGGGTTTCAATTACCAGTCTGCCATGGAAATGCACCAGGAGATGTGGTGCCAGCCACATATCTTCAACCTTGCCTGCTTCACAGGGTTATTGTCAGAAGAATAGTAAGGGCTGCTTTGGTTCCCACTGTGGAGAAAGGTGGGGTATGCCTGAAGTGAATAAATAATAAATATAGCTGAAGATAGGAGGCAGAGTAAAGGTAGGCTGGTGAATGCCTGAGAAGGAAAGATGGAAACAGGAATCAGAATTGGACCACAGTTTTCCTAGGCAGAGGCTACTGAGCAAGATGGGCAGTTTCAGACAGAGGGGCAGATAAAGTAAGTTGTCTGTTGGGAGGGGTGGGGGGGGGGAGATACAAGAATCTCAGTCTCCCAGATTCTCCTTTATGCTCATGGAGAAGAGCCATGTGATTGCTTCACCTGTAAACAACATTGGTCAACTGCCGTGTTTAGAAGGGGAGCCGGGCCGGCTTCTTTGCTTTGGGAGGTGATTTTAACTGCTCAGCAAGTAAACTAGTATGGGGGGGGGGGCGAGATAGGATATCACTTGAACTCTCCCCCCCATACACCCCTGAGAAAACCTGATCAATATTTTAATTGGTGTTTGCAAGAGGAGCTGCCTAATCCAGGGCAGCAGAAGCTGGGAAATTCTGCAAACCAGAAATGGTACATTGCTGGTTGAATGGATCCTGGTGCTAATCTGGGCATACTACGGACTGTGGCTCAGTAACTACAACCAGACCCAGTGCAGGTTGCACATATTGGTCATGCATCAACACAAACCTGAAGCAAATTTTGTCTCATATATGCTCTATTGGAGATACAGCCTTGATATATACTTTGTAAAGTCAGAAAAGATCTCAAACTGTATCAGACTGTTTAGCAGGGCTAAACATCATATCCACTATATACACACAGGGGGGGAAATCAGTACCACTCACTGCTTCCTGACTTCCCCTTTATGACTACTAGTGCCAAGATGCAGAGTCACATGAAAACATCCGGTGTCCCATGCAGTGCACGAGTGCATGATCTTTTGACATAAAAAATCATTTTTAGGAAACTCCTACTCCAGTGTGTTCCAGCTAAGGCAAACTTCTTCTGAATTAAAATGGGAGCCAGTGTGGTATAGTGCTTAAAGAGTGTTGAACTAAAATCTGGAAGACTCAGGTTTGAATCCTGCCAGGGAAGTATTATGAAAAGTACATAAGAATGTACACATTTTCGCATGTATATCACAATTGTAAAGGGATTTATTTACTTTCTTTATTAAACCCCTATCTTTGTCCCCCAACGAGGACCCAAAACATCTTACATCATTCTACTCATAGTATTGTATTCCCACAAGAACCCTACGAGGTAGGTTAGGCTGAGAGAATGCAACTGGCTCAAGGTTACTCAGTGAGCTTCCATGACATGTGTAGGGATTCAAACCCAGATCTCCTACATACTGATCCAACACTCACTACACCATGCTGGCTTTCTATTAATAGGGTCAACTATCATCAGTGTTTGTTGTTATCATCTTTACACCGTTCCAGCAGAGCAGTATAAATTAAACACCAAGGGCTAAAGGGGAGGAGAGGGGGCGGGCCCTGTCCGTGATAAAAACTCACGACTCCTGATTCGCCCCTCCGAGTGGCACTCAAGAGCTGCGCACGGCTCCCCATTGGCTACTTGGCCCGTCCTCGGAGGAGCGCTCCAGCTAGTCGGCCATCTCCAGAGTCAGCCATCCTCGCCTCTGCGCTACTGCAAGTCCTGGCCACCGGGAAAGGAGCAGGGCCGCTGTGTCGAAGACTAGGGACCTTCCTCGGAGAGTGGGGGGGCCGCCAGGGGAGGGGGGTGGCGCCACAGGCCCGTGCCCTGGGTAAGAAGCAGTGTGCGGCAGCCCTGCTTCTTTCCCCAGGGAGGGCCTGCCCCCAATCCAACATGGCTGCCGCATCCACATGGCGGCCCTCCTCTTTACCAGCCGCTAACGCGGCCATCTCACCCTGCTAGGCTGCGGGCGCCTCTGCGCCTGCTGCCAACACAGCCCTTCACACCATGCCACTGCCCGTTGCTTCGACCGCCTGCCCACCCTTCTCCCCGGCCTGTGCCCCACAACTTACCGGGAGAGGGGCCTCACCATGACCTGCCAGCCCCGGAGCGTCAACGCCGCACCCTTGCTCTGCCACCGCAACCCTGCTCTGCGTCCGCTGCTGATGCGATGTGCACCCGCGCGGCCTTCTACCGCCCCCAAACATGCCCATTTTAATAAATGGGCTTTGTTTCTAGTCTTACCTAATATGTCAGCGCTATTTCTGTTTTCAATAAAAGATCATTCACTTGCTAAAAATTTTTTATCCAGTTGGCTGGCACACGGTTAAACACAGAACTCACAATTATTATATTGCACAGAAGAGTTGACCTTATCTATAGAGACCAGGGGTCCCAACCTTTTGGCACACAGGGGGCCACATTAGCATGCTCGGTGCCTAAAGAGGGCCACATCTTAAACCAAAATGTAACAAAATTATTATCCAACTTATTTAGATCAAAAGTAAACATTCACAGGTAAATAAAGAAATGTTAACTTTAATGCAATCCATTTTGGAACAATATTTTACTATGGAATCCTTTTATTTAGTTACATATGCTTACCCAGTCAGTGAGATTCTTGTGGCTGTTTTCTGTTAGCCAAGACATTGATGTCCAAGTCAAGGTTTGTGACAGACACTCTTAAAATGTCATATAAATGTTCATGTTTAAGCCTTGACCTACACTTTGATTTCACAATTTTCATCTTGGAAAAGGTTTGTTCACAAATGTATGTGATGCCAAAGACTGAACATGCGTGCAGCAAAATTCTTTAGGTTGATAAATATATCAGGCAGACAAGAATAGAAATCTAACAGACTATTTTCTTTGTAAATGTCTCTGAGATGATCACTAGTTTGCAGTCAATTAGTTCCATCTGTAAAAATGTACTTGCATCTTCTGGTGCTACTTCGAATGGATTCTGAAACATTCTTATTTCCTTTCCAAGCTTATGGCAATCAGTGAATCTGTTCTGAAATTCCACCTTCAATAGGTTCAGTGCTTTGATGTGCCTTTCAACATTGAATTGTAAATCCCCATTAGAAGTTGGAAGTTGCCTTCACTAACTTGCTTCACAAAAATGTATAGTTTTGCTTCAAAAGCTTTCAATTCCGTATACATGTCATACACAAGCTTTCCTTTCACCTACAAACTTAGATTCAATGTGTCCAGATGCTTCGTGATATCTGTTAAGAAAGCCAAATCAAAAATCCGTTCAGAGTCAGAAAGTGCTTCTTGATCTTTTCTCCTTAAGAAAGACAGCAATTTCATGATGAAGACTGAAAAAACATTTGAGGACTTGGCCTCTAATGCACCTAACTCTGAGGGGAAAAAATTGAAACTGACAATGAACAAGGCCATGATGTTTGATGTAATTAATGCTGGATACAACAATATGCATCACACTTTCCGACTGAAGAATCTTACTACACTAGGTTTGCTGATGGATGATGCAGTGAAATTGCATTGGAAGCGTATCATTTAATTTCAATATATTTTCATTGATTTTTGAAAGTACACCAGTTTTAAATTCCCACCATATTTCTTGCACCATCAGTTGTAATGCTTTCCAATTTATCCTAACTCAGACCAAGATTTTCTACTGATTTACACACCTTCAAGAATATGTTTTCTGCCACTGTGGTGCCTTTCAAACTCTGCAGGGCACACAACTCTTCTGTAATTGTGAAGTTGGAATCTATCCCCCTGATATTAATTAGTACTTGAGCAGTGTCTATAATATCATTGCTCTCATCTAATGCCAAAGGAAAAAAATGTAAATGTTTTGCCTTGACAACCAGTGACATATGCAGCTCTTCTCCTAGTACTTCAACATGCCTGGTGATTGTAGATGCAGGTAAAGTGACAAAACTAACACAAGATACCTTCTCGGGGCACATTTCCTCCATTACTTTAACCATGCACTTTAAACAAATTGACCATCAGAGAATGGTCTTCCACTCTCAGAAATACATTTAGCAACATGATAGCTGGCCCTCACAGTAGACAGGTTCTCTTCAACATATTTTCTAAAACTGTTTTGCTGCAAAAACATTGTTTTTTAAAGAGAGTTTATCTTGTTCACTTTCACCTCTCCTTGATATATTGAGTAGCTCTTGTAACAGGATTCAAGGTGCCTTTTAATATTGTACTCCTTTAATGCTGAAACAGTTTCAAGACATCAGGCAAACTGCTTTATTCTTGTTTAAAACAAAGAAGTTCTCAGTAGTGCATTTGTCTTTAAAGACACGGTGCTTATCTGCAATTTTTCATTTCTTTGAAACAGAACTTCCTTTTGCAGAAATCTTACAGGGATTTTAGCAGAGTAGCAGTTACAGAGTTACAGTTAGGGTTGGGCACTTTGGTGTCCGAAGCAGCCAATGGCGCTGCACGGGAGGAAAGGGAGGTGCGGGCACCAGTGCACTGACAGCTCTACACCTGCACATGTGCACCTGCCAGTGCACTGGCGCCAGTGCCTCCCCTCCTCCTGCACCGTGGCATTGGGCAGCCTTCCACCTGGAACAGAGGATATGCCATTATGTTGGCTTCAGATTATATGCAGGGTACATTTACACATCACTGCTTGCCAGCCAAGCCTAAGCTGCCCATCTATTGCAAAAATCCCGGGACACACCCACTTCCCTGGTCTTTGCCCCGGGTCCCGCTCGGGACCTCAAATGTCCCGCCAGCAGCTGGCCGGCTGGAACTGACGCCATGCAAACGCACAAAAGGCACGCAGGCAGGAGGCTCTGGGGAGAGGCGCGCAGGAAGCGAGGTGAGGCCAGAGGGAGGGAGGGAGGGAGGGAGACAGCCACACCGCCGCTGCACACACCCCGCCGCCGCATGCACCGTGCTGCCGCCACCGCAGTGTGTCCCGCCTTACAGCCACAAAATTCTGGTCACCTTAGCCAAGCCTCAATCATGACAAGTAAATTGGCAAGCAGAGGGAGGGGGACTTGGCTGGAGGAAGATGTGAGAAGAGGAATGCCATAAGCTTCCTTGCTAAGAGGGTGCTCAAGGGGCCACACACTGGCTCCTGCAATCACAGATATATAAGAAGGATAAGAACAAGAGGGGAGGATAAGAACAAGAGGGGCCTGACAGAAAGAACAATGTTGTTTTTGCCTGTTTTTCAAGAAAGGGACAGGATGAACAGCAGTAGATGGTGCCTCTTGAGGCAGGAAGAACAGTATGGGTCTGACGGAAAATGCCCGGAGGGTGATAGCAGCAGACAAGCCGGTTGGAGGGCTGCAAGCAGCCCACAGGCCTCAGGTTAGGAACCCATGATATAGATCCTTTTGAAGTCTATGGCTACTTAGCTCAGGAAAATAATTTTCCTGCAGGCTAATTGGTACAGGCTTCTTAACAGGATACAAGATGGTTATCTTGCTACAAGGTAAAGAGTTGTCCACCCTTTGTGTTTCTGCACGAATGCATGTCTTGCATGGAATTAGGTAAGCTCAGATCTGGTACTCAGGCAGAGTGAGATACAGTTGCAGCCTTCTTCTGTGTCTCTGCACCAAGGTCCAATCACACCTGGCAGAATGTTCCCCAACAGTGGCAGCTCATTGAAAGGAAACAGGGCCAGAGCAGTAGCAGTGCAGTTCTAGGCAGAGTTAGAAGAATGCTCTTCGTGGTTTTGTTACACGTATGCAGATATTGTTCCCTGTATTTACTCCCTGTATTAGGCTATGCAGTAATTGTGTCTTGGTGGCTGACACTATACAACACCTCGTATTTGTGACTGTGCAGTCAGCCGTGAGAGCCAGTGCAGTACAGTGTTTAACATGTTGGACTAGGACTAGAGAGGCCCAGGTTCAAATCCATACTCAGGCGTGAAATTTACTGGGTGATCTTATCAATCTCTCTCATTCCGGCCTATTTCATAGGGCTGTTTTAAAAAACGAAGAAGGGGAAGCTGCACATCATTATCTGTCCATTGATTTAGTGCATTTTTATCTTGTCCTTTGTCAAAACCGCTCAGGTGGCAAACCTGGTTATCCTCTCAACTCTGTGAAGTAGACTAGGCTGAGAGATAATGATTGAATTAAGATCACTTAGCAAGTTTCCTTCAAAGCAGGGATTTGAAGGTAGGTTTCCTTGGTCCTGGTTCATCAGTCTAAACCAGTGGTTCTCAACCGGGAGGTCATGACCCCTGGTAGGGTCAATCAGCCCTTTTCCCAGGGATCGCCGAGGCTGCTGTTGCCATGCTGCTGCGGCAGCAGTCATGCCACCACTGCTGTAGTAGCGGCACAGTGGCTATCAGGGCGGCAGCAGCGCGGCAGCCTCGGCGACCCAAAGGGGGTCGCAGCCTTAGGAAGGTTGAGAACCACTGGTCTAAACATTACACTGTCAGTCTAACCTACCACTCAGAGCTGTTGAGAGAATAAAATGGAAGAAAGAAGAACTGCGTATCTCACCCATAGTTTCTCAGAAGGGCAGGATAAAGCGGGTACCTTTATTATGTTAGAAAAGCAACTTACAATTTTTAATATATAAGGTCATACAGTATTTTATTCTAGACATGCATATTTTTGATTCATTTTGTTGTGGACACTGCTGTGAATTTTTAAGATGTCCAGGCCAATCTTCAGTTGCGCCAAACCTTGGGCTTTATGTCGTTGGCATTCTGGCAAATGTTTGCTTTGCTCTTTGACAAACCTGGGAATTCCTCCACAGAGTTCCATGAACCTCCCTCCTGACAAGGCTCGTCTCCTGCGGCAATATGACAACGAGAAGAAATGGGACCTTATTTGCGACCAGGTAAGTGAGGGTTAATGTGGGCTCTGTCCTGTCACTAAAGCGAGACCGTTTTAGATCTCCTTGAGCTTCAATTGAACCTCCTTCAAAGAGAGCAGGTTGTATCCCCTTATTAAAATGTATTTCTCTATTTGACTGTTGAGTTAGTTGGCATTTGGGAGAAGGTTAGGGTTGCCTTCAAGTGGTTGGCTAGAGATTTCCCAAAAATCCCAACTGATCTCTGGGTGACATAGCACATTTATTTAATGCTTACATACTTACAACATTTGTTCCACTTCTCTGGGAAAAAAATAACTACATTAGAAGGTAGACTGTGTTTCATTGTACGTTGCTGAGGACACTCCCCTCCCTAAACCTTACTCAAATATCCAGGTAGTTCCAAACCCAGAGCTGGCATCTCTAGGGATGGTGTCTCTTCGTCACATGATGAATGCATAAAACTTCACTATAGGACCATTTGTGAATCACAGACTGTGTGGGAGAAAAGCTCTTTAATTCATATTATGGATTCAGAGTTTTTAGCTCCCGAGAAATCAGTTTGACTCAAAGAAATGCTGACCAACATTGCAGTCATCATTCTTTTTGATACTTCAAAAGGCAGTAATTACTGTAAGAAAAGATGCTAAGGCTTCTAAGGAACAGTGACAAGGACTGTGGTTGCTTTTCTGAAAAAGGAGTGTTTTATGTAGGTGGTAGGTTGCCATGTGAAGTGGTGAACTTAGAACCTTTCTTCGAGCTATCTGTCTTAGCCTAGAGGTAACTTATTGGTTATTGTGTCCAGATAGTGTGCTGCCCAGGCCAATGAGAGCTTTCCTCCAATTGCAAGGATTCCTGGGCCACATGGGTGGGTGGAAATGGCCAGGGGGGCATGGCATCCCACTGGTAGTTTAAAGAGGTTCCAGAAGCAGGCCAGGAATGATGAAGCTGATCCTGCTCAAGGTGCTGAGGAACCGTTTCTTATTGAGGCCTAGCGGATCCTCTAGCAATAGAAGCAATTATAGCAGCAGAGCAGGGGAAGGAGAAGTCCCATAGTTCTTAAGGCAGAAAGGGAATAAGAAAAATCTCATAAAAATAATGGAATACCACTCTCCATACAAGGCCATAAATCAACATAAAAGTGGAGTCTATCAGAGCTACGCTGGGGCTATACTGAATTTAGGGCTGAAGATGTGTTCTTCAGCTTAAGGTCCCTGAGATGGTCAGCTGCTTGAGCAGGAATATGAAGGGCAATGAGAAAAAGGCATTGCCTTTGTTCACCAAAACAAATCCAGACCCCCTCCTCTCAGTCGGCTCAGTCTTCTTCTAACCTTGGCTCTGTGGCCTGAGCAATCCAAAGTCCCATCCTGGGTTAAGTCCCATGCTTAAGTAAGGTTCTCAGTAACTTGAAGAAAAAACATCTGGCCCAGATGTAGATGCTTAATGGAATATTTACCAGATGATGATGGGCCACCCTCAACTCAGGCTAGTAGGTTCTTGGTTTCAGACCTAGAGGCATGACACGCTGTAGGCCACATTACACTGTGATATTGTTCCTCCCTGCTAAAAAGTGCCCACAGTTTGAGTGTAGGGAGGGGTAACCTGGGACAAGTTTATTCCTTCCTTAGCTACCTTGTATCCTAAAAATTCTCATCTTAAAGTAATACCAATCCTTGTACAGCTGTGAAAATCAATAGCACACATTCATCGAGGAAGGTCTCTTGAGAAAATGGAATTTTTTCTCTCTCTATGTTACTACCAAGACAAAAGCATGACTATAGGCAGGGAAAACCCATAGATAGAAGAGTGTATCTTGCGCCTCAGTCCTATGGAGGTATATATAAGTCTTTTTGTACTGGACAGGATAAGCATGCATAATGTAGGACCAGTTCACACATGACAAAGTCTTCAGGTGTCCTCTATGAATCATCTTAGGTGTTATGGAAGTTCCATGTTTAGCAATTCCCATGCACATGGGCTCAATTCAGATCAGGACAGCAGGGCATGGGAGAGGGGCTTACATCTTCCTCCCCCCCATGCCATTTTCCTTATCTGAAATGGCCTCTAGGAGCTTCTATTTGCCCCATTGGGGAAACAGCCTGAAAAAGGAAAGGCTTAACATGCACTGTGGTCTCAGTCTGAATTGGGCCTGAGAATTAATTTCTAAGCATGGAACTCCTAGAGCTCATCTGTCAACAGAACCTGTAGCAGGCATGAACATCTTGTGATTTGGTCTCTGTGGCATTTGAGCAGGGGAAAGGCCTATGGAAGAGGTAGAGCCAAATGTGTATGAATGGAAGGGACCCTGGAACTGCTTTTGCTGCCTGAATTATTAAGGAAGGGATATAGATGTAAAGAAGCATCAGGTATTCAGAGTACCAGGACAAGTCAGCCACTAAGTCAAAACTCATGTGCAGGGAGACTTATGTTAATTAATCCATTTGAAAAAAAACCTTTTCTTTCACTGACCAAAGCTGATCTTGGTACATTGTACTTTTAAAGATCTCTCAGCCATTATTTCCCCCCTTTCTCTTCCTTCATGGCCAATCTGGAACAGGAAAGATTTCAGGTGAAGAACCCACCCCACACATATATCCAGAAACTGAAGAGTTTCCTTGACCCAGGGGTCACTCGGAAGGTAAGATCTGAAGTTTTACATCTACAGATACATGGCAAAGAATAAAGCACTAACAATTTCTTCCACACCTGAGCAGAACATGCTCTACTATATTACTGACCAACAGCTAGTGTATCTTCCTGAATCCATTCTAATATGTACTAAATTATACATGCTGCTTTTCACTGCTTGGTTTTGCATTTAGCTGAGGAACATGTTGTGGGAAAGACAGAAAAGGATGTATGCCTATTCATTTACATTATTTATAGTTTGCCTTTCTTACTGAGATTTAGGCCCTTTCCACACACATTAGATAGTGCACCCTCAATGCACTTTGGAAGTAGATCTTCCTGTTCTGCACAGAGAAATCCAGCTGCAAAAGCATATTGACAGTGCATTATCACATATGTGAGGAATGGGCCTTAATTTATGACACTATCAGGATTTCATGTTCTTGTTTACTACAAATTCCCCTTGCCTGTGGCCACTTATGGCCCCTGTGTGTTGCAGAGTGGTCATTTACATCTCCATTTGTGAACACAGTGATATTTTAAACAAATAGTCTCTTTAAACAAATAGTTCTTTATTTTATTCCTTTATTTTAATTTCTAGACCACTCTGTCAAAGCAGATGCTCATATCTTTATGAATAATATCAAAATGATCATGTGACTTATGGTTATAGAAAAACCGTCTGTTTGGAAGACTCTCACACCAAATTTATCCTTTTGTCAAATTTCTTTTAGCCTTCTATAAACTCTCAGGGCAGAGAGTTTCACTGTTGCCTACAGCAATATGCATATCAGTGGTATCAACTAGACATTACACAGAATAAGGGAAAAGCAACAAAGGAAATATGGGGTGGAGAGGAGTAGAGAAATTAAATACACTGCGAAGTATGTCCCCTAATGGTTCATCCAGCTCTGTGTATGTGTATTTATTGGTGGAGAAGATGTTGGTCAGTCAATCTTGTCTTTACAGAAGTTCCGTCGGAGGGTACAGGAATCAACCAAAGTGCTGAAGGAACTGGAGATCTCTCTAAGGACCAACCACATTGGGTAAGGTAGCAGTGGTCAGTGCTTTTGACAAGTGTGCCACAAATCAAGTCCAAGTACAGGAATGCATTGATAGCACTTGCTGCAGTACATATACAGTCTTGTGTTACATGCTTTTGCCTCTATCCTACTCAGTTAAAATGAAGGCAGCAGCACAGTGCTGGAGAGGTAGGCAGGTGTGTAGGCCAGACTCTGTAGCCAGATTCACAGGAACTCCAGCTCCTGTCCTGGTGGACCACAAACTCTCACTTGCTGTTCTCAGTTATGGTATCCATGTTGCAGATGGGCCATTTACTGTAGTCAGGTTCTTGAAGGAAGAAGCTGGTTGTGGACTTTAATCTGTTCATCTGCAGATATTATGCCACATTGCAGAAATCAACACTTGTTTCACCTGTGCTCTAAAGCGGGGGTCATCAACCCCTGGTCCGCCGCCCAGTCCTGGTCCGCGAAGGCCACAGTACCAGGCCGCCGGCAGCCGCGCCTGCCTCCCCCCCCCCCAGCGAGAAGCTCGGGGAAGAGGCAGGCCCGGCACGCCGGTGACACAAATGCGCACGCGCAGTTGCCGCGCATGCGTGTTAGCGCCCCCTGGTGGTGAAAACGTGCATGTGCGGCAACTGCGCGTGTGCGTTTGCGCGCAGCTGCCATGCGGTGCCCGGGCAGGCGGCTCTCCCCTCGCCCCGGAGGCGGTCCCTGACCACAGAAAGGTTAGGGACCGCTGCTCTAAAGTGGTACCCTGACCTGGATGGCCCAGGCTAGCCTGGTGGTTTCCAACATTTTTGTCAATGATGTGGATGAGGCGATGGAGGGGCTCCTCGTTAAATTTGCAGCTGACACCAAATTGGGAGGAATAGCCAACACCCCAGAAGATAGAATTCAAGAAGATCAAGCTGGAAAAGTAGGCAAATGAGAACAAGACGCATTTCAATAAGGAGAAGTGCTGAGTTCTACATCTGGATCACAAGAATGAGAAGCATGCATACTGGATTGGAAATACACTTCTGGGTAGCAGGGTATGTGGATGAGATCTTGAGGTTGCAAGGGAAATATGAGCAGGCAATGTGATATGGCGGGAAAGAAGGCAAATGCAGTCTTGGGATGTATCAGCAGAAGTATCACATCAAAATCACAAGGTATCATAGTCCCCCTGTATTCTACATTGGTCAGACTATACCTGGAGTACTGTGGACAAAATTAAAGGGGTGCCGAGGAGAGCAATGAGGATGATCCAGAGCCTTGGAACTAAGCCCTATGAGGAAAGGCTGAAGGACTTGGGAGAAGAGGAGATTGGGAGGGGACATGATTGCTCTCTTTAACTATTTGAAAAGTTGTCACTTAGAGGAGGGCAGGGAGTGGTTCTTATTGGCAGCAGAGGATAGGACTCGCAGTAATGGGTTTAAACTATGTGTAGAACTGTACCAGCTAGATATCAAGGAGAAAAAAATCGCAATCAGAATACTTCAGCAATGGAATGAGTTCCCCCTCACCAGCAGTCTTTAAGCAGCAGCTGGACAAATATTTTTCATGGATGCTTTACGCTGATCCTGCATTGAGCAGCGGGTTGGACTGGATGGCATGTGTGGCCCCTTCCAACTCTATGATTCTATGATCTCATGAGAAGTCTAGCAATGAAATTCAGAGTTGCTACATAGAGGCTGGCAATTACAAACCATCTCAGTTTGTCTTTCACCTTGAAAATCCTACAGGGTTGCCATAAATTGGCTGTGACTTGATCACTCTATCTACCACCACCAAAAAGTGGCCATCCATTGGGACCAAGAATTTGGAGGGAGAGGCTTATTTTGGACATTGGCTTGTTGCAATATAGATACTATGTCCAATAGGGTTTTATTGGTCTCTAATTGCTTCTTCTTGAGCTCATTCTTTTTAATTTCATGACCGGAGAAGAGAGGTTCCTGGAAGGAAAAAGATGACATGGTTGGGAAGGCACAACTGACTCCTGTTAGTTGTCTCCCTTCTGAAGCCAAAGGGCCAAGCAACACCCTTGCACACTGCAGGGGTCCCAGAAATCCTGTTCCTCACACTTGGCCCACACTAACATTGTCCTGTGTGAGTGACATTTTGAGGATAGCTCAAGACCGCTCAGGTTCCAGCAGTGCACCGAAGCCTCTTGACATCATGTTGTTGTGAACCTGTCACTGTTTTCTGGGTCAGGAGCATTTTCAGAATGGGAGCAATGAAATGCCATGTTGGAAGAGGACAGACATTGTGGAGGAGACGTGATTAGGGGTTCAAACTTCCGGCCTCTTCATTGTGGTCTGTGTTTCTTTACTCCCCCCTCATTGTTTTGCAAGCCAGGGCAAAGTATTATGAAATAAAGGTGAATGTTGACTTGCAGGTGTAGTTACAGACTACATGTAAAATACATGAGGACAATCCCACCAAAATGGAGGGCTTTTAAGTCCCTTTCATTTAAATGGGGAAGTTTTGCACATGTTTAGATCTCTGCCATTTTAGACTATAGGACTTTAAAGTGCTTCCTTCTGAATAGATTGTGCACTGTGTTCATGTGGTTACTGAATGACTGGCTGAACTAATAAAGTGGTCAAGTGATAGGGGAAAGACGAGTTGCCGCAGCTGACCTACCAACCATGTTCCCTTTTTCTCCATAGGCGATACTTCCTGCGAACAAACAGCTTCTGCTTCCTTTGGTGACTTAGCAGGGATGATGGCTTAGAGGCACACCTTTTAATACCTGCCTGTCTAATTCAGAAGCAGTCAAAGGCAAAGTCATTGACCAAAGCAGAAGAAATCAGAAACCTCATGCCCTAGAGCAGGGGTAGTCAACCTGTGGTCCTCCAGATGTCCATGGACTACAAATGCTGGCAGGGGCTCATGGGAATTGTAATCCATGGACATCTGGAGGACCACAGGTTGACTACCCCTGCCATAGAGGTTATCATCACTAAGCTGCCCAGAACAGAAGCTGTTTTGAGGAAGACCAAGGAAAAATTCAAGGGCACTACTAGGTCAGTCAGGTTAAATATGGCGACTTCTTCCCCTGGGTAGTCCTCCCCTGATTTAGACTGCCCTCCAGTACAAAGAAGTAGCAGAGCAATGGTCCCTTGAGAGATAAGTCAAGTACAGCAACAAGAAAAAGAATAGTTCTTGGGGGGACACCCTAGGTCATTGGCCAGAGGTGGGAGCTCAACATGCCTGTTAGGCCAGGGGTAGTCAAACTGTGGTACTCCAGATGTTCTTGGACTACAATTCCCATGAGTCCCTGCCAATAAATGCTGGCAGGGGCTAATGGGAATTGTAGTCCATGGACATCTGGAGGACCACAGGTTGACTACCCCTGTGTTAGGCCACAGCAGCAGTCCCCAACCTTTTCTAGCTTGAGAACCACTTCCGGGGGTGGGGGAGAGCCTGGGCACAAATGCGCACACGTGGGAGCTCCACGCAAACGCGCATGCACAGAGCTTTGGCAGCTGCTTCGCTCACGGCCTGGCGAGTTTCTTGCTGCAGGGGGGGGGAAGAGGTAGGTGCGGCCGGCGGCGGCCCGGTACTGAGTCCTTCACGGCCTGGCACCGGGCCACAGACCGGGGGTTGGGGACCACGGGGCCACAGGACTTTGATGAGGTCCATTACTTTGGCAGTAATTTTAAGACCTGATACGCCTTTCATAGCTAGGGGATAAGGACACTCTTATTTGATGCTTCCCTTTCACCTGCAGATATAGTTGCAGCCTGCTTGAGAGCGCCAGACTTTGAAAGGTTTCCATGGTTACTGTTGTGAACTAAGAAATTCGTCCCCATCACCACCTGTCCTGGCTCCAGCTGGAAGGGAAATGACAACAAGGGCAGGAAGTTGAGCTGTTCCTGTCCTTGGTTTCCGGTCACTGCTGGGCGGGGGTTCCTCAGGATGGCTGGGGCTGGCACAGGGAGCGGTGCTAAGTCAGCAAGACCCTTGGGCAGGGCCTGGGCAATTAATGATCAGTGACATAGTGTGGGCTTAAGGAACAGCATGTTCTCTGTGTGCGCATGCACCAACTGAAGCGCTGGAAGTATCTTTAATGTTACTTGTTCCAAAGTTCTGATGCAACAGTCACTATCCTAATATTCCTAACAGATCGAACCTGCAGAGCACTAGATCACTGACTCCAACTGTATCTTTATAAAAGGTGGTAGATCGAGTATAAAAAAGACCACTTGTATTGATGCAGAAGAACCAAGGATATACTTCCAACAAACTGCACACAAATAATTTGCTTTTAGAAAGCCATCAGGAATACAACTGTCTCACTTTCTGAGCCCTTCCATGACATGGAAGCAAAATATTATGCAATCAGCTATAGTGTCGGTGTAGCTTGAAGAGAAAAGGGAGTGGTTTTAAAATACCTGAAAAGGCTCTGTGGGACTTTGGAAAATAACTGCTTTACAGGATCAAGCTATGCCAGAAGAGTGGGGCGTGCGATCAAATCTCCAAATAGGGTTTTAGCAAAATGGAGCTGTGGAGAGCAATGAAAGTATTTGGGGTCATAACGCTGGAGAAGGGGAGAATTAACACCTCATCAAAAATAGTTCCTCACAGCTGCTACAAAGAAAAAAAGACAGGTATCCACGTTGTCCCTCAATGCAGGGTTTCAAGCTGTGTGGGGAGGCATTTCTGATCAGGGAAATGGCCATGTAGGATTACCAACCTCCAGCGGGTGGCTAGAAATCTCCCGAAATGAGAGCTGACCTTCAGCCAATAGAGATCAGTTCACCTGGAGAAAATGGCCATTTTGAAAGGTGGGCTCTATGGAATGGTACCCCGTTGAAGTCCCTCCCTCCCCAAGTCCCACCCTCCTCCCCCCCCCAAATTTCCATGTATTTCTGAACTCAGAGCTGGCAACCCTAATTGTCAGGGTGAAGAGTTTAATTGCCCCTCTTCCAGTGCCTTGGCCCCAATTCACATCTCCCGCCCTCAATAGGGCTACTTTCTGCTGGTCTCAGATTCCTACTAGTACCACCTGCTTGCCGTTGGTAGAATGGAAGTAATTTTGTTTTAGAAGCTTGTATAACTTTGAAGTCAAGTGCTTTTAGCCTTATAGGGCCTGGTTCGAGTCCCATGACAGTAATCCTTGTCTTATCTATTTCAACCTACATGTAGTGGTGGCATACTGGTACAGTATTGTGGTATTTTTCTCTGTAAACACAAGATAACGACAAGAACAAAATATAGAAGGTGCCGGTTGGATTTGTCCAGTAAATGAATGCAAGCATCTAGCCCTTTAGCAATGTGTCAGTTTGGTGGGGCGGGGCAGGCACTTGGGCTGTGATAGGAGTGCTGCAAGGACACAATGAGCTCTGTGTTCCATCTGTGAAATGTTGTCGGGTGTATGATTGCATGGGAATAGACATAATCTGCTACAAACAGCCCTCTTGACCTTGAGAAAAGTCCCTCTGCTTTTGTGGGCCTTAGTTTCGTTTTTTCTGCAAATCACAACCTTGCTGGATCAGCTGAATCCTGAACTAGAGAGGGAAGAGACTCGAGAAGTGCTGGCAGCACGGAGGCACGAGAAGCTTCAACAGCAGCTGCTGTATTCTCCTCTGTGCCTTTAACAGGCGTGTACAACCATGGGTCACTTCACCGTCATGTGGAGCTATATTTTCATTGCGGGTGGTCACCGCACACACCTTGTTTGTGCCTGTTTTCTGCTTGAAACAAAAAATGGTGATCCCTTGCTTAGTGGTAGGACCATTTCGTTCTTTCCTGTGGTGCCATTTGCCACTCACAAATATGAACCTATGTGCTGCACATATGGGCACAGGCTCTTAGGTATGAATGCATAAAGCAATTGTAATGTCAGACGATTGGTTCTTCTATCCCAGTACCCTCTATGCTGGCTAGCAGTGGCTCCACAGACAGTCATTGCTCCGGAGTTCCTTGACTGGAGTTTCCAAAACCAGCATCCTACCACTGAGTTACCATTAAGTACATGTATGCACGTAGATCCATTTGTACATAGAAAGCATGGACAAAGCAGTCATAATGCACGTATACAAATTTGCATGGAATCAAGTAATGCAGATGATTCATCCACTTCCACAATCCCCTTTCCTGTACCTAACCTGAACCATGATTGGATGTGACTCTAGCAGCTTCTGTTCCTATCTCGCTGCCTCTAACCTCTGGCAAAATGGATTTAGTGTCCTAAAATAGCAGTCACTGGAGTCAGACAGGAAATGTACTGGGGGATGGAAACTGGAGTACAGGCAGGCAGGAAACGGGTGGGCGTGTTGTTCCTCTGTCCCACAGAGAGTGAGAGGGGGGTGAGAAAGAAAATGAACATATGCACAGTTTCAGCATCCAAATGATTGATGAACTCGGTTACAGTCAGCCGAAACTGCTTCTGGAAATAATGCACACAGAACAACCAGACTCCTAGTCAGACAGTGTCCTCCTGCTTATGAGGTAGTTGTTCAGAGCTGGCCCACGTACATACACATACCCCAGCTGCACAATTATCTCCTGTGGATTCGGTCATATTCTCTCCACACAGTCTGAGACCTTGGTGGATCGTCTCAGATTCACACCCCCTTTGCCTTGTCCTTGCTTGCAGCAGAGGCAGAGAGACGGGAAAACAGGCAGACTCCTAGAGAGGACCAAGGAGGCCCTGACTGAAACCCTCCTTATTCTGACATTGAAAGATAAAACACTGCCAGTTGCTTTATTTACATGCATCTGGCGATGCCGTAATCACCCCATGCACACATTGGGTGGGCCAAGGCTGACTTTCCTCTGAATTTATCATCTGTTATCTTCTCTCCTCTGAACCCGTCCAGTTTTCTCAGGTTGCTCCAAAAACACATATCCCCAGATGGAATTGAGTCCTGGAGGTGAACTGAGTTTGATCCATGCTGCATAAATTGTGGGTGGGTGGGAGTGCTATATATCTTGTATCTAGCCTGACATCTTTAAGGCTGACCCATAGTTTGAGAGCCAAATTGCATGTTAGGTTAGATAAACCTGTTCTGAATCCCAGTAAGACTGCAGAAAGACAAATGCAATATAATGACCTATTTTTTCTTTACTTGGACTAATAGCAAGGGAAGGAAATGGGGATTTCTGTTATGCTCCATTGATGTGACTGTCTTTTACTGCTACCATGTACTTTGAGAGATCTGGTCAAACACACACACACACACACACACACACACAATATGATGTGTAATTTAGGTTTGGGAGAGTTATAATCCTCCTCCTTTTGTCCTCATTGTGCCATTGAGATGTGTAGGGACTGCAGATGTGCTAAGTTTGAGAACAAGCCTCAAAAAGTGATCCCAAAAGTGACCCCCTGATGTATGGGGGGGGGGAGTGTTGCCTTTGAGTAATAAAGCACATTCTTGGTTTTTTGTTTGCAGGTGGGTGCGTGAGTTTCTCAATGATGAAAACAAAGGCCTGGATGTGCTGGTGGATTACCTTTCTTTTGCTCAGTGTGCAGTGATGTAAGTATCCGTCATACTTATCTGTCAGGGGATCCTGGACCTTCCCACCCCCTCTTCACTACCTCATATTTATGTCGGATTAGGACCTGACACAGTAGTGGAGCTATATTTATTTGTTTTTATTTGTGGCACTTCTACCCAGCTTCCTTTCATCTCGGAGCTCGGGGCAGCATATGTGCTCATTTTTGTTTATTTATTGTTACATTCATACCCTGTCCTTTCCCAGAGGCTGAGACCTGCTTCGCAGCAACAAGTTGCTATTTATCCTGTGTCCTCTGGCCATACCTTATGACCTGAGGCAATATGAGTCTCAAAGAATGAGGCTAGTTATTGTAGTTGGTTGTCCTAATGCAGGCTGGTATCGCTTGATGTTGGCTGCTCCCTGGTGACTAGAAAAAGAAGAAGAGTTGGTTTTTATGCCCTGCTTTTCACTGCCCGAAGGAGTCTCAAAGTGGCTTATAATCGCCTGTGAGGCAGGTGGGGCTGAGAGAGCTCTGACAGAACTGTTCTGTGAGAACAGCTGTAACAGGACGGTGACTACCCCAAGATCACCCAGCTGGCTGCTTGTGGAGGAGCTGGGAATCAAAATTGGCTCTCCAGATTAGAAGCCACCACTCTGAACCAGTACACCAAGCTGGCTCTCGACACCAAGCTGGCTCTCAGAGCTTGGTCTTATGCACTAGGTTTTTACCTCATTCAGATTTTCAGTCTTGTTTCTAACATTTTCCATTCCAAGGCCTTTCCACACCTCTGAGGCTTCTTTACTTTGTAACAATAGGCCATTTGGCCTCTCTGTTTCAGCCCTGCTGATAGTCATTGCTTTTGCCCATTATAGGGACTTGTTGGGATGGAAAATCTGCTTGCCAGAGTCACAAAACTAGACCTGGTAGGACCTGGCTTGATGCGGGTGGGCAGGCCATGCATGGTTCAGATCCAAGCTGTCATTTCAGGCTGACTGGGTTCATTCAATGAGACAATACTGACCATATCCTAGCGAAGGATTTTCAGTGGGTTAATTATCTGGTTTTTGTTAATCAATACATGAATTTCATGGGAATTAATTTGCATGTTACTGAAACTTCTAGTTTTTTTTCCCCCTGAGGATACTGAAGGATGTGTAACAAGATTTCCAATGTATAGTACAGGACCAGAACCCCTGTGACCGTACTACAGTCTGTACCCAGAGTGTGTGTTCTCGATGGCAGGGTTCTTGAGGTCAGTGACAGTAGCTGTAGTCTGAAATACAACAAGGAGAAGTTAATGCTGTTGCCCAAACAAGAGCTGAATTGGTCAATCCAGGGGCTTCAAGCTGCCTACCCATCACAAATCTCTGTCTCCACTTGTACATTAAGAGAACACTGAGGACTGAATACCTGCAGGACTACAAGTCTCCTTTATTGTCACTAAGAATTAAAAGGAAGCCAATATTTATTATGTAAGGCACAGAATGCTTCTGAAAAATAAAGATGCCTCAGACTGAGCTCAGCTGCTTCAGAGATTCCCTCCTGTTACTTAATCAACAACTCCATTAATTTATCTTTCAGTTTAAGTTGATAAAAGTGTTGCGCTTTGTTAAAAGCACAAGACAGGAGTAAACCCATCAAGAGAAAGGCCTGTTTTTGACCTTTGTTTTGGGTGACAATCTCTCATTCAAGCGGAAAGGTATCTGAAAGGCTTCCTGGCTTTGTTTCCTGGCTGTATTCTTACTTCTGTTCAGTTGCTTTCAGGCACCTACCTAGGGTGTTCATGAGCTACCTGAGTCCCACAGGTCAAGCAAATGTGGAACACTTTGGGTACATCTTGGATCTCTTTGATCAGAACTGGCCAGCGATGGGACAGCATGTTTTCTATTCTAACCCAGTTTTTACGAGGAGAAATAAAATTCATGTTCTGCTGCCTGTAAATATTTCCTCACTTTCCAAGGAAGAATTATTGGCGAGAAGTCAGTTCCTGTTTAACAAGGAACTCTCAATTATTTGGACTCGTCTGCAGTCACTGCTGTCGGGAGGTGTTTCTGCCAGTGATGCACGACCTTCTTGCCTCCCTTCCCCTAGAATGCCCTCAATGCTGTTCACGGAGGAAAGGGGACACCCAGGAACAGCAATGACAGAGGTGTCAGAGGTGTGCAGTGAGATGGAGGAATGTGTGGAAATTGTATCTCCATCCCTTTTCTGGCTGCTGAAATCCTCCCCTGGATCCATTTTGAGCTCAGATCTGTCAAATGCAGGGAAGGAGTGGCGTGTGTGTGGGGGCCTCCTTGCGTGCCGTGCTGCTGGCTTATGGGCTGTAGTGGCCTTGTGAATCTAGCGCTTGAGCTGTCTATGCAGCTTTTGCCCTGAAGCTTCTCTGTGTGTATGGTTGTGTGTCCCCTCTCTGCCTTCCAGGTTTGATTTTGAGGGTCTGGAAAGCGGTGAGGATGGAGCGCTAGAGAAGCTGAAATCCTGGAGCAGGTCCATAGAGGATCTGCAGCATCCCAGTGCCCTGTCCGCTCCCTACGCCAACAGCCTTGCTCGCTCTGCGCGCCAGTCTGCCCTCCGGTATGTACCGTCGCCCTTGCTCTGCCCCTCTTGGGTATACTCTTTTTAAAGCTCTGACTTTGTTCGTAATAACAAACCTTCCCTGCTTTCTGCCCTCCAGGGGATTCCACGTGCTGACCTCTTCTCCCCTTCTCGCATTCTTCCCCCTTGATGCTACTCTGGTGGTAGCTGGGCATGTCTCCCCTCTGCTCCTGGCCTTGTCTTTTGCCATGCTCCGTTTTGCCTATCTCTGCTGGGCCTCCTGTCCTCTCTTTTTCTCTGTCCTTGTCACCTGGGTAAGTATTTCTACTGGGATGATGTCTGTACATGCCTGTGCTGGAGGGGGGCCTAAATGCATGTGGATGTGAAAAGGTGTGCCAATGAGGACCCACATGATTGGAGATAATTGGCTGGTGGCAAGGGGCGGGCAGTTCTCTGAGTACCTGAATCTGTGCCTAAAGGACAGATTATTCAGGCTTGAGAAGGCAGGACAGAGTTAGCAGGAATTACAAGATCTTGATCACTTTCAGGAATGGCTCCCTGTTGTGTACCCATTGCTGCTGCAGATGCAAGGGCATTCACAGTGGCGAAGGAGAAACCATATGGGGATATTATCTGTGCTTTTTCATTTCCTCTTTCACCCACTCTTGCACCCATTCTGTGTTGCCAGTATTAACTAAATTGCTATTGTGTAATGACACTATACCCATTTAACTACTATTTATTAATTGTGGTGTGTGTGGGGGGAGGGGGAATGTTGACGTGTGGGTTAGAAAATCCTCATTTTCCTGTTGCTGTGGTAGACAAACCCATTTTAGCAACAGTCTTTCTGGAATGATCACACCAAAGTTTGTGGAAAGCAGGACAGATTGGAGGACAAATTCAAGTGGATCCTTTGAAATAAATGGCTGCAGTTTAAGGACTAAATGTAGCAAAACACCCACAAGGAAGCCACCCTAGCAGAACAATAATTACTTCTTGATTCTTCTGATTCCTGTTGAATTGTTGCTGCAGTGCCAGAGGTGGGCTGCCGACCATGAGAGCAACTTGTAAGAACGTATGAGCAGAACTTCAAGATCCAACCAAGTCTGGTTTATCTAGTCCAGCATCTTGTTTCATAAGTGGCCAACCAGATGCCCCTTGTTCAGAATTCTTTCCTCCGGAAAACTTTCACTGTGGCACAGCCTTGGTCCTGCTGCTGAAGTCTCCGGATCAAGACCCCTGGCTAACATGCAGTCCAAGGGCTTGAATATCAGATGTAGCTTTGAGTTCAAATCCAAATTCTACCACAGACCTACTGGATGACTGTTGGCAGATTCGCTTAGGTCTTAATTTCTGTTTCCTCTCTGTAAAATGATGCACAGGTAATTCAACAGGGTTGTTGTGGGAATGAATGCTCCTCACACTTTTTTTGCATTATAGGAGTGCCTGATGGTCCTTGAAACCTATAGTTTGGTACAGAGGCAATAGTATGACAAAGGAATGTGTATACAGTGAAGCCTCCGTCATATCACTTTCAACGCTCTTAAAGAACTCTTGCCTGTTTCTAGCTTCGGGATCTATTAAGAGGAAATTGTGGCCTTAAAGAGATAGGATGCCAAGTTGTACCTCTGGCTTAGAAGAGTCTTGTCATTCCTTCCCTAATAAAAATTGTGAGCTCCTGAGGTCATGGGCTGTTAGCACACACGGATTTAGTGCTTTGTGGGATCACCATACTGGGTGATGACAAAGGTCATAAAGTTCTAATCAGATTGAGTAACCAAATTATCAAGGAGAATGTGGTCTATAAATGCGGCTACCCTAACCTTGGTTAAAGATTCAGTACTGTGATAGTCAAACACTTTGGCAAAATTAGAATTAGGTATTCTGAAGGTTATTTGAATGCTACCATCGTGGCCCTTGTAAATATGATAGTCTGTGGGAGTTGAACCCCCTTTTCTATACTAAACATTTGGCTTATTATCACTCAGCCATCTGGGCAGTGTAGATTTTTTGGCAATCAACACTGGAAAAATACAATTTTGTGCAGAAAATAGCTTTCTGCTACTTTACTTTTTAATTGCTTTGCTTTAATTTTTCCCCATTCTCCTGTAGAAAACAGAATTCCTGGGTCTGCAAATAAATGTGATAGCTAAAATCTGGAGGGAAAAAAACAGTTCTCTCAAAAAGAAGTGGGCAGACTCCCCAAACTGATGTTAAGAATCAGAATGAGAGGTATCAATTGAGTCTTTCTTTTGCAAAAAGAACTTGGGCAAATCTCCTGACAGAAGCCAGTGCTTCTAATTACAACTCTCATCTCCTGTTCCTGGTTGTGGCCATGACCTCATCACTGGAAAGAGGGCAACATTCCTTTTGGGCTTCATTGCTTATTGCTAAATGCAGGTCTTTCTTTTTGCCAGATACACCACTCTTCCCAGCAGGAAAGCCCTGAAGAACTCACGGCTGGTTAGCCAGAAAGATGACGTCCACGTGTGTATCTTGTGTTTACGGGCCATCATGAATTATCAGGTAACACAAATGAATTTGGGACTCCTCTACCCATATTTTACCGTAATAGAACAAATGGACATAGAGATCCTAACATTTTCTGTGGACATTTGCCCATGAAGTGTGATTTTCACTCTCCCCCAGCAGCCTGAAATACTCCTTAGTGTCCTCTTCCTGGGGGACAGGGGAAGTGGTTATGCCTGGATCCAAGCCATGAAGCTGCCCTGTGCCTTTCCTTTGTCTAGTTCAGTGCTGTCCTTTCTAACTGGCAGAAGCCCTTTAGGGTCTCAGGCACAAAGGACTTTCTCAGCATTTTCTCCTGAATGTTATTTAACATCTGCAGGCATCCCTTCACCCAGCTGATTCGGAGTTTCGGGCTGGGTTGTCATCAGTATGCTAAGAGCTCCCAGCTATTTCTGTTGATGAATGTTCATCCATCTGCACCCCCAGTTTCTTTGACCAGGTGTCTGGAGGCTGTGGTGGACTGGCTCAAGTAGCGTTGGCTGAAATTGAATCCAGCTAAGACAGAGGTCCTTTGACTAGACCAGTATGCCACAGGTCAGCTAGCACAACACCTTGCTCTTGACGGGGTCCAACTCATGTATTTGACCACTGTCAAGAGCCTGGGTGTGTTTCTGGATCCCTCCCTATCCATGGAGGCCCAGATGACATGTCACTTGCCAGGCTTTCCACCATCTCACCAGGCACGACAACTTGACATCCAGTCTAGCCACCCTAGATCTATGCAGTGGTCACCTTCAGATTAGATCTACGCAGGACTGTCCTTGAAGCTGCTCTGGAAACTAACTGGTTCAAAATGCAACTGCTCAGGTCCTTTGACCTGTGCTCCCCCAGCTTTCCTGGCTGCAGATTGGAGACTGGATCAGGTTCAAGATTTTGATGTTAAGCTTTAAAGCCCTAAAATGTCTGGAACCCTCGCATCTATGGGACCATCTCTTCCAACATGCTCTCTAAATAGCATTAAGATCCTGCAGTCAAAACTTGCTCAGGGTCTCTGGCTCCAAAGAGGTAAAAGTGGCCTCAACCAGTTTCGGGCCTGGCTCTGTCCTGATGGAATGCTCTACACCAGCGGTCCCCAACCCCTGGTCCACAGACCGGTCCCAGTCTGTGGATCAATTGATACCAGGCTGCAGCTCCTCCTCGTCCTCCTCCCTGGCTCCTGCCTCAGGGGCTGCCCTGCCACTCTGCCACCGGCTCACTTTTGGTGCTCTCCAGTGGCCGTCATGGCTGTGCCCCCCCCCTTGGAGTGGCACTGCGCAGCTGCTGCTGGCAGCACCCCCCAGCGGATGGTGGGAAGTCAGGGGCGCTGGTGGGAAAGCAAGTGGAGCAGGGGCTCAGACAGTGGTGGCGACGTCCCTCAGCAAAAGACTACCCCCCCACCGGGCCTCAGTAACATTGACAAGCGTTGACCGGTCCCCGGTGATAAAAAGGTTGGGGATCACTGCTCTATATGATGAGATCCCTGGAGGACCTTAATCACTTCTTCAGGGCCTGTAAAACAGAACTGTTTGGCTAGAATTATGTTGAGGCCTAGAAATAACGTCAGGATGCTGGCCTCTCTGCTTGTAAGTCTATCCCAAACAATTTATTTAAGAACTCATATGGCCCCACTCAGTTCTGGCTAGGAAGAGTTGGGACGAAAAGCGGAAGACCTAATATGAAAGGAATTGTCAGTTAAGGAAGCCATGGCCCTCAACTTGCAAGACCTGAGTAGAACGCAACTTTCCTGCCTCCCCCTTCCCACCCAGCCCATAAATCTCCACAAAGTGCTGCACCTGGATGATGAGGGACCCTCAGAAATTATGGGAGTGGGTGGACTGCAGTGGAGAGGTGAAATTGGAGAAAATTGTTACTTATTCTTTATCCATATTTGAAACCTTTAATATATTTATGTATTGTTTGTATTTATGTATTGTTTGTCTCCACATTCTTCCTTCCTTCCTTTCGTTTCTGGTTTCCTGATGTTTCTTTGTGTTTTATGTAATTGTATAATCTATGTTAAGAATTTACTAATGTATAACTATCCTACATTTTGTCTGAGACCTGGATTATTAATAAACTACATTAATCCTGTTTTCCCCCCTCGATAAACTGTGCATTTGCAACTATGTGATACATAAGGATCCCTATTTGGGTGGCCACATTAATTGCCATGAAAGTTTCACTATTACTCATAATCTTATTCATATTTCTTTTTCATTCTGCATTTCAGTACGGATTCAATTTGGTTATGTCACATCCCCATGCTGTTAATGAGATTGCTCTCAGCTTGAAC